>NW_026575120.1:31642168-32019668 GCF_905146905.1 Nyctereutes procyonoides
GGGAGGGAGAGACCGAGAGACAAAGGACTGCTCGGTGGAGGAGTGGTGGGACCTGTTCGCGGAGGGGGCTGGCGGTGGGGCCTCCTACGGGTCATGTCTCCTCCGGGCGGCTCAGGGAGGGTGCGGGGCCCATCCGGGCACGCTCCGAGGGGTTTGGATGCAGGCACTGTCCACCGTCAGGGTACGGCCTTGGGGCGGTGGCTTGAGGGCCTGGGTGGCTGGGCCCCAGGAGCGCCCCCAAGGCCCTTGGCTCTTCCTCCTCCCCCCTCCTCCCCTCCCCCCTCCCCCCCCCGTCCTCCTTTCCCCCTTCCCCCTTCAGCCCCTGCCCCCCTTCCCCCCTTCCCCCATTCCCAAGCTCCCCAGGCTCGCCGGGTGCACGCCCACCTCCCCTTGGTCCCTGTCAGGTGAGTATGGCGATTTCTGAAACTTGTGAATTTTGAAAGCGTTCCCCTTTCTCCACATCCTCTCCAACATTTGTTGTTTCCTGTCTGGTTCGTGTTCCCCATTCTCACCGGTGTGAGGTGGTATCTCATTGTGCTTTCGCTCTGTATTTCCCTGATGGCCGGCGATGCGGAGCATCGTCTCGTGTGCTTGTTGGCCACGTCTGTGTCTTCCTGTGTGACGTTTCTGTTGGTGTCTTTTGCCCATTTCAGGGTGGCACTCTTGGTTTCTCTGCTGTTGAGTTGAATAGGTTCTTTAGAGATCTTGGATGCTGGCCCTTTATCCGACGGGTCATTTGCAAGTAGCTTCTCCCATTCTGGAGATTGTCTGTGGGTTTTGTTGAGTGTCTCTTTGGCTGTGCGGAAGCTTCTCATCCTGATGAAGTCCCAATAGTTCATCTCTGCTTTTGTTTCTCTGGCCTTCATGGGTGTATCTTGCAAGAAGTTGCTGTGGCCAAGTTCGGGAAGGGCGTTGCCTGTGTTCTCCCCCAGGGTTTTGATGGAATCTCGTCTCACATTTACATCTTTCATCCATTTTGAGTTTATCTTTGTGTCTGGTGTGAGGCAGTGGTCCAGTTTCCCTCCTCTGCATGTGGCTGTCCAGCATTCCCAGTGGCATTTATGGAAGAGACTTGTCTTTTTTCCAGTGGATGGTCTCTCCTGCTTGGTAGAATATATGGTCTTGACCGTAGAGTTGAGGGTCCACTTCTGCATTCCTCTTCTGTTCCATTGATGGATGTGTCTGGTTTTGTGCCTGTACCACACTGTCTTGGTGAGCACAGCTTTGCGGTGCAACCTGAAATCCGGCATTGTGCTGCCCCCCACTGTGGTTTTCTTGGCTACTATTCCCGTGGCCATCCGGGGTCCTTTCTGATTCCACACAAATCTTCAGATGATCTGTTCCAGCTCTGTGAAGAGAGTCCGTGGTATTTTTGATAGGGATTGCGTTAATTGTGTAAATTGCCCATGTTGACATTTTCCCAATATTCATTCTTCGGATCCATGAGCATGGAATAGTTTTCCATCTCTTTGTCTTCCTCAGTCTCTTTCAGACGTGTTCTGTCGTTTTTCGGGTTGAGATCCTTTACCTCTTTCGTTAGGTTGATTCCTAGGTAGCACATGCTTTTGGGTGCCATCGTAAATGGGGTTGACTCCTTAATTTCTCTTTCCTCAGTCTCATCGTTAGCGTCTAGAAAGGCCACTGATTTCTGGGCATTGATTTTGTACCCTGCCACACTGCCGAATTTGCTGTATGAGTCCTAGCAGTCTTGGGGTGGAGTCTTTTGGGTTTTCTAGGTGTACGGTATCATGTCATCTGCGAAGAGGGAGAGTTTGACTTCTTCTAGGCCGATCTGAATGCCTTTTATTTCTTTTTGTTGCCTGATTGCTGAGGCTACGATGTCTAGTGTTATGTTGAATTGCAGTGGTGAGAGTGGACATCCGTGTCTCATTCCTGATCTTCTTCGGGGAAAGGCTCCCAGCGTTTCCCCCTTGGGAATGATAATTTGCTGTGGGCTTTTCGTAGACGGCTTTGAAGATGCTGAGGAACGTTCCCTCTATCCCTATACTCTGAAGCTTTTGGATCAGGAATGGATGTCGTATTTTGTCAAATGCTTTCTCTGCATCTATTGAGAGGATCACCTGGTTCTTGTTTTTTCTCTTGCAGATCTGATCAGTCACACGGAGTGTTTGACGAGTGTTGAACCAGCCTTGCGTCCCGGGGATAAATGCCACCTGGTCACCGTGAGTAACTTCTCAATGTACCGTTGGATTGTATTGGCTTGTATCTTGTTGAGAATGTTTGCATCCGTGTTCATCGGGGACATCGTTCTATCACTCTCCTTTTTGGTGGGGTGGGGTCTTTGTCTGCTTTTGGACTTAAGGTGATGGTGGCCTCATAGAACGAGTTTGGAAGTATTCCATCTCCAGAAGCTTCAGCTGGCCTCACTGTAGTCTCTGTGGCGGGCTCTTGATTTGGTTCAGGATGGAGCTCAGTGGCCAAAGTCGTTCGCTCCAGTGAGGCAGGTGGCTGCTCCGGCATGTGCGGGAACCCGATAGCATGCACCTGGGCGTGCTCTTCCTCCAGGGTGGCCACGGGTACAAGTAGCTCTTGCATATCGGAACAGTGAGTCAGAGGTATTACCACCACGTGCATTGGTTTGGTCTCAGCAGCTGGCATCTCGGTTCGAGCTGTGACCAGCTCGATCACCTCTGGCCCTGAAGCTTTAGCAGGCCCCGAGGTAGGAGCTGGGGCCGGTTGTTGAGGTGGTTCAGGATATTGCACAGGGGCGGACGCTAGTTGCTCCACTGAGCCGGGTGGCCACTCCGGCATGTGGCGGACCCTGTTATCATGCGCCGGGACATGATCTACCGCGAGGGTGGCCAAGATTGCAGGTGGGTCCTCCTTGTCGGGAGAGTGAATAGAGGTGTGACCACCTCGTGCATTGGCTTCGACTCAGCAGCTGGCATCTGCGCTCTGGCCAAGCACTCAGCACCGACAGTCCCGCCCAGCTCGATCACCTCAGGCCCAGAAGCTTCATCAGCCCCCACCTTCGGAGCTGGGGTGGGCTGCTGACGTGGTTCATGATGTTGCTCAGGGGCCGAAGCTGGTTGCTGCACTTAGGCAGGTGACTCCTTTGGCATGGCATGCCGGGGACATTGATCGTGGGCGCCCTGGGGGAGCTCTTCTTGCAGGGTGGCCAAGTGTGCAGGTGGTTCCTCCAGGTCGGGACAGTGAATCAGAGGTGTGACTGCCATGTAAATTGTCTTGGCCTCAGCAGCTGGCATCTCGGCTCGGGCCAAGAACTCAGCACTGACTGCCATGCCCGGCTCGAACTGCTCAGGCCCATAAGCTTCAGCTCGCCCCATTGTAGTAGCTCTGCTGGGTTCTTGATTTCGTTTAGGATGTTGCTCAGTGCCCGAGGTCGGTTGCTCCACTGAGGCAAGTGGCTGCTCCGTCATGTGGGGGATCCTGATAGCATGCCCCTTGGCGTGCTCTTCCTCCAGGGTGGCCGTGGGTACAGGTACTTTTTCACATTTGAAATACATTATTGCATATTTGCTTATGTTAAAAAAATAACTGTGTCCAAGACTTAAAGATTCTTATTTACTGATGCATTCCAATCTTTCTCATAATGATCTACGGCATTTAATGTAGTAGGGAAATTGTTCATATCGGTGCCTCCGGCAGCTTTTCCTTCTGTACTTGTGATGTTCCTGTTTATATCATTCGGATATCTTTTGAAAAACAATGACATTCTTTAGAACCCTGAAGATTTCCCTGGTGTCTTTTTTTTTTTTTTTTTTGTTTTTTTTTTTTTTTAGTGCCATACATTTCCATTTATTGGACCTAATGAATACATCAGTTAAATGTTTGCTTATTTACATAAAGGGCCCATTTTCTTTTTTTTTGAATTTTTAATTTTTATTGGAGTTCAATTTGTCCACATATAGCGCAACACCCAGTGCTCATCCCGCCAAGAGCCCCCCTCATGGCCCATCACCCAGTCACCCCACCCCACCACCCACTTCCCCTTCCACTACCCCTTGTTTGTTTCCCAGAGTTAGGTGTCTCCTGTTTTGTCACCCTCACTGATACTTTCACTCATTTTCTCTCCTTTGCCTTTATTCCCTTTCACTAATTTTTATATTTCCCAAATGAGTGAGACCATATAATGTCTGTCCTTTTCCGATTGACTGTTTTCACTCAGCATAATAACCGGGACAGCTGCACCCCAATGTTTATTGCAGCAATGTCCACAATAGGCAAACTGCGGAAGGAGCTTCTGTGTCCATCGAAAGATGATGGATCAAGAAGCTGTGGTGTGGCGGGCAGTCATGGCGGCTCACCTAAAGAAACGAGTGTACAAGGAATTCACTAAGGTGGTCCAGCAACAACAGGAGGAAATTGCAACCAAGAAACTGCGATTGACAAAACCAAGTAAATCTGCAGCACTCCACGTAGATCGGTGTAAAGCTCCCTCCCCAGCGGATGCTTTGCAGTATCTACTCCAGTTTGCCAGAAAGCCTGTTGAAGCAGTAAGTGTGGAAGGAGTAGTCAGGATTCTCTTGGAACATTATTATAAGGAGAATGATCCATCTGTGAGACTGAAAATTGCATCATTGTTGGGTTTATTATCAAAGACTGCAGGATTTTCACCAGACTGCGTTATGGATGATGCCATTAACATCCTGCAGAATGAAAAGTCTCATCAAGTCCTTGCTCAACTGTTGGACACCTTGCTCCCAGACAACTGGCACCAAACTCCCAGAGAATCAAGCTATCCAGATGGGATTAGTTGATGTAGCCTGCAAGCACCTCACAGACACGTCTCATGGTGTAACAAATAAGTGCCTGCAATTACATGGCAATCTTGGCTCTATGGAGACAAGTGTCACAAAAGATGGAGAAGGCCTAGCTGTCAGAGATGTCCAGAAGATTATAGGGGATTACTTCAGTGACCAAGACCCACATGTCAGAGCAGCAGGTATAAAAGCCATGTTGCAGCTTCATGAAAGAGGACTGAAATTACACCAAGCAATTTATAATCAGGCCTGTAAATTGTTGTCTGATGACTATGAACAAGTGCGCAGTGCTGCAGTCCAACTTATCTGGGCTGTCAGTCAGCTCTATCCTGAAAGCACTGTCCCCATTCCTTCTTCTAATGAAGAAACTCGCTTAGTTGATGATGCATGTGGAAAAATTTGTCCCGTGGTCAGTGATGGCTCCTGGGTGGTTGGAGTTCAGGCTGCAAAGCTATTGGGCTCAATGGAACAAGTCAGTTCTGATTTCTTGGAGCAGACGCTCGACAAGAAGCTCATGTCAGATCTCAGGAGAAAACGCACTACACATGAACGTGCCAAGGAACTTCACAGGTCAGGAGAGTTTTCCAGTGGCAGAAGGTGGGGAGGTGATGCTCCCAAGGAAGAAATAGATACAGGAGCTGTGAACTTGATTGAGTCAGGAGCTTGTGGAGCCTTTGTTCATGGATTGGAAGATGAGATGTATGAGGTCCACATTGCTGCTGTGGAGGCTCTCTGCATGCTGGCCCAATCTTCACCTTCTTTTGTGGAGAAATACCGCCCTGATTTCCCGGTTGACATGTTTAATGATGAAATTGAGGAAGTACGCCTGCAGTCCATACACAGCATGAGAAAAATTTCTAATAATATCACTCTCCGAGATCCTGGCTGTGTTAGAGGATTTGTCCAGAGATATTCGAGAGGCTGGCTCTTCACGAACTTTTATGCTGTACTAATGTTTCGACTAAAGAAGGGATTCATCTTGCACTGGTGGAGCTGCTGAAAAATTTAACCAAGTACCCTACTGATAGGGACTCTGTATGGAAGTGCTTGAAGTTTCTGGGAAGTCGGCATCCAACCCTGGTGCTTCCCTTGGTGCCAGAGCTCCTGAGCACACATCCATTTTTTGACACGGCTGAACCAGACATGGATGACCCAGCTTACATTGCAGTTTTGGTTCTTATTTTTAATGCTGCTACAACCTGTCCAACAATGCAGGCACTGTTCTCAGATCATACCTTCAGGCATTATGCCTACCTCCGAGACAGTCTTTCTCATCTTGTTCCTGCCTTAAGGTTACCAGGTAGAAAACTAGTGTCATCGTCCATTTCTCCTGGTATTGCGCCCCATGAGGACCTGTCCCATCAGTTCCTGCAGCAGAGCCCTGAAAGGGTGTACAGTCTTCAGAGCACCAGGACCCTCAGGGAACCCAGAAGCTGCTGGAGTTCACCATCCGGGATCTGCAAAGACTTGGAGAACTTCAGTCTGAACTAGCAGGAGTTGCTGACTTCTTGGCTACCTATCTTCGGTGTCAGCTTCTTCTCATCAAGGCCTTGCAAGGAAAGCTGTGGAATGTGGCTGCCCCTTTGTATTTGAAGCAGAGTGACTTGGCCTCCGCGGCAGCAAAACATCATGGAAGAGACCTGCAAAATGGACTTCATGTACAGTGGTGTGGAGAAGAAACAGGGAGTGATTATACATCACATGAGGCTGCAGGCCAAAGCCTTGCAACTTATAGTAACAGCACAGACTACTCGAAGAGTTGACCCCTTATTTGGGATGTGTGAAAACTTTTTACAGGAAGTGGACTTTTTTCAGAGGTGTTTTATTGCTGATTTGCCCCCACCTACAGGACAGCTTTGTGGACAAACGTCTTGACCTTATGCCCCGACTCATGACATCCAAACCTGTGGAAGTGGTCAAAATTCTACAGACCATGCTGAGGCAGAGTACCTTCTTGCACCTCCCCCTTCCAGAGCAGATGGAACACACTTCAGCCACCATCATTGAGCCAGCAGGCGAGTCAGACAACCCTTTGCGGTTTACATCTGGATTGGTTGTGGCCCTGGATGTCGATGCGACCCTGGAACATGTGCAGGACCCTGAGAGAGCTGTGAAGGTCCATGTCTTCTATCCAGATGGCCAGGCTCAGAGGATTCATCCTAAGCCGGCAGACTTGCAGAATCCTGGCCCAGGGCGCCACCAGCTTATCACTCAGGTGTACCTCTCCCATACTGCCTGGACAGAACCATGCCAGGTGGAAGTGAGACTGCTACTGGCCTACAACTCTAATTCCCGCATTCCAACCCCCCCCCCGGATTGAAGGTGGCAAAGTGTCACCCCAGGTGGAAACCAGCATGGAGGGCACCATCCCCTTCAGCAAGTCTGTGAAAGTTTACATAATGCCCAACCCCGCAAGGCGCTGAGTCACAAGCATTGTGTAGAGCTGAAGCTGAGAAAGACCTTCTTAGGTAGCAGAGTGAGCCCGAAGCCTAGAGCACTTCACCTGGAGCCGGCGTATGGGCATGTGCACCATCACCCTTATCGTCTCATCTGGTATCAAACACAAAATAAATTATTTTGCATTAAAAAATCAAAAACCTTCAAGTCCACACCTCTTCCTTCCCTGACTCCCCCCACCACCTCTATAAAGTTGAGAAAACAACAACAACAACAACAACAACAACAACAACAAAAGAAGCTGTGGTCTATGATACGATGGAATATTACTCAGCCATTAGAAACGACAAACGCCGTGAAAGGAGAGTGACGTTTGGTTCTACTTGTTGGGTTCGTGTTGTTGTACGTGTGTGTGCAGCCAACCAGCAGTGCTCGTTAGGTACCAGATCATCTACTAAGAAGGGTCTTTTACTCGAAACCAGGAAAGAGGAGAGAGAAAGAACTAGTTTCGAGAGCTTTTTGATTTGGAAAAAGCATTCCAAAAATCACGATTTTCATTATACAGTAAGGGAGTAGCTTCCTTTCTGTGTTCATTCTCGTGAGGATTAACGATAGAGGGAGTCCTGTGAAATGAAGACTACTTTGTATTCCAATTTAATTCCTGGAATTTCCTTTTTTTTTTTTTTTTTTTTGGTTTTGGTTTTGACTGACATTCAAAAACTGAAAAACTTCTAGCTCATAACTTTGTTGCATTTCTAGGTCCCTGCAGCAACAAAAGGAAATCGTCGTATTAGGACTAGAAGTTTAAGTGAGTCCTAAAGTATTGGAAGAAAATTCTAAAATATACATTGAGGTTCTACAGGGAAAAGATTGAGTTTAAACAAAAGAGCCTGAGCTAATTCTTCCAGAAGGTTTGTTACCTTGAATTCAGAGCCCTTTTACGAGTATATTAGAAAAATAAGTAGTCCCACAGTATCAGTCGATTCATGTATTAATGAGATGAGAGCTAACATTAATGAAACTAACTCTAAAGTAGTTGACTGCCAAGCTGATTGTTAAATTGGTTATTATGGAAACAGGAGAACCAACTCACACACTTAGAAATAAGGTCCCAGACTGGAAGCACTGGTAAATGTAGCTGCTCATAATCTAAGTTAAATAATTCCTTGACAGTCCGAGTAGATCTATATCAACATGGCGGTCTTCTGTGTAATTTAGGGTGTTTAGTAGGAAATTATCGAATAGACTTCATGATTCCCTAGAGCTTATTTTTGAGAGGTGCTAGTGAATCAGGAGGGAAAAAAATGAATGCTCAAAAAAGTCCTATTTCCATCTTACACATTTGGGGAAACTGTAAGAATATGTCCAAAGAATCTTGGTCTTCAATAGTTTTATATACAGTAATAACTAACACCATAAAATAGCACTTATTTGGATAGAATTGATGGTAGACGTGGCAGTACTACATCCTTTTCTACAATGTCTGAGCGTTTGTAGTACTTCAGACCTTTCCATCAGGCGTCAACATTAAATATTGAATACCTCTAGAAAGTGTGAAAATAATTTTGACTTTGGAAGTAGTTAACGTGAAGTTTTTCCGTGTGTCCCATTGGACTTTTCTAGTGATGATCCTCCTAGGATGCTTTATCAGTAGGTGTCTGGATTTTATGGACTAAAAACCTGATATTTTCTTTTACAGTTGAAATCTGTAAATTATCTTTATACTTAATTTTCTATGTCCTTTCATAGCAAAAAGTAAGCAAAATATGCCAAGACAAAGAATGATGGTCCCCCCACCAAACCTTGAACATAACCGTTGAGGAACAAGAACTGTCGGAGATCTATGTGTGTGTATCTGTCCGTACATCCATGCATACATGGCAAGATTTAACAGAAATCACAATTCCGACATCATCTGTGGTTTATGTCACAGCTCTTCTCTGTCGTCAGCCTCTGTTTTTCTCTTTGGGCTTTCGTTGAAAAATACTCGGCCTCATGTCTTTCGCTCTGAGACTTTAACTGTAATCCTTGAATTCTTAATTTCAGTTCACAAACCCTAGTCTTAGAACTCATGAGTCTCCAGATTTCCATGACTGTCACCAAAAGTTGAAAATCCTATCGGTTTGCCCCCCCTTTTTTTATTTAAACTAAAGACTTAAAAGAAAGGAAATAAAAAAAAATGCTTCTTTCTGTCTTGACAGACATGAGGAAGAAACTGCAAACAGGAATACAGGTGGAAGCAACTCCTTCCGTAGCCTCCCCTTGTACTTTTAAAAGAGCTTTATCATGTGGTTAATGATGGAGAAAGTGGACAACGTGCATTGTATATGTCTGCTGTCCGCAGACTGTATTGTGTGACTGTATTTTTTTCCCAGTCATTGAAAGGATTCTCCCAGTATGATACCTCATAATTTAAAAAAAGTGGTTTTTTTCTCCTTTAAAATAGTCATCATTTGGAACTGGAGGGTATTACGCTGAGTGAAGTAAGTCAATCGGAGAAGGACAAACATTGTAATGTCTCATTCATTTGGGGCATATACAAATAGTGAAAAGGAAGAAAGGGGAAAGGAGAACAAATGAGTGGGAAATATCAGAAAGGGAGACAGAACGTGAGAGACTCCTCACTCTGGAAAACGAACAAGGGGTGGAAGAAAAGGAGGTGGGGTGGGGGTGTGCGGTGACTGGGTGACGAGCATTGAGGGGGGCAGTTGATGGGATGAGCGCTGGGTGTTATGCTATATGTTGGCAAACTGAACTCCAATAAAAAAATCATCATTATTTTATGACATTTATAAAATGCAGTAAAAGATAAGGAAACCATCCTGAGAGGCAGGATGCCTCTCTCATTTGGCCATCTTTTTAACACGTTCTACTTATTTTCCTCCCTTATTATTTAAGGCTTTTTTGGATGTATGCACTGACTTTTTTTATCAGCTGTATTTTTGAGGAATAAGCTCTTCAGTTTACAGGTGCTGTATCTTTTATAGTCATAAATTCATTGGTTTCTAGAAATACACATTTGCTTCCATGTATCCATTAGAGTGCAACAATCCTGAACTCCTATGGGAGTTTTCACTGATGAAAGTTGTTTTTATACTTACCTGTTGTATTGAAGCAGGTCTGAAGACCAGGAAGAAAGCTGACTAGTGATCTGAATTGCAAAATGCTGAGAACTAACCAGTGGGTTGTCATGGTGCCTAATGACTCTTTGTGTGTGTGTGTGTGTGTGTGTGTGTGTGTGTGCACGCGCGCGCCTGATGACTCTTAAGTACAAAGGAAGTTTAGTAATTATTTGAAGTAAAGACAACACAGTCATTTGTAGGAGATCCTTAGCTAGAAAGTGTTGATATTCTTTGAAGAAATCAATACAACAAAACCTTAGAAAGTTTTAGAAGAAGTTACCAAAAAATCAAAACCTGAGCTGCAGAAAAGAAAAGTCATGTATCTGAGGTGACAAACGTAAGGGAAGCAAGTAAGTGCAGGAAAGCTGGAAGCTCTCGATTGGTCGCGGCCACAGAGAGTTTGGACAAGACAACAGGATGTGCCACTTTTGTTTTGTAGGGAAGTGTCGTTTGTGACCATCATATTTGTAATGGGTTTTCCGTTGGTTTTGGCGGCAACAATGTTTGCCACTCCTCTGGTCTAACTGGACCGAGACATCCCTCGCTCCTGTTACCACTAGTCCATGTTTGCAGTGATGTTGGTTGGCTTTGGAAATGGGAACTTTGTGGATAAAACGGAAGTTTCTCTGGCATCGAGTGGAAAACAAAGAGCCCACACAAGGCTCTGTAGGGATGGTGTGTGTGTCATGCGTGCGCACGAGGTACTCTCATAACGGGAAATATACAGTACTCCATTTCATCAACAGTAGCTCAAATTTAGTTACTGAAACAGTGGTTTCAATGAACATTGTGTTCTCTGCTTCAGGTTTTTGTTAAGCGACAAATTTGGAAAGTGTAGTACCGTAAAGAACTATAAATTCATTAGAATATAGCTGACCTTCCCACAACGTGGGGATTAGGGGTCCCGACAGCATCCCCCAGCACAGCTGAAAATCCATGTATGATTTTTGATTCTGCCAAAACCTGACTGTTAGTAGTAGCCCACTGTTGATTGGAACCTTACCGATGATATAAACAGTAGATTAATATGTATCTTACAATGAAGTGAGCTGGGGAAAAGAGAATGTTATTAAAATCATAAGGAAGAGGGGCGCCTGGGTGGTGCAGTCATTGGGTTCCTGGGCGATGCCGTCAGTTAAATGCCTGACTCTTGGATTTGGTTCAGGTCATGATCTCATGGTCTCTGGATCAAGCCCTGCATCGGGATTCATGCTCAGCAGTGAGTCTACTTGGAATTCTCTCCCTCTGCCCCTCCAACTCTTGTACACACTCTTTCTCATTCTCTCTTAAGTAACTAACTAAATCTTTAAAAAAAGAAAATCATGGGAGTAAAGACATGTATGGTGCTGTACTGTATAAAGAAGTGGACCCATGCAATGCAAACACATGTTGTTCAAGGAACAACTGTACTCTTACCTTTTATATATATATGTCCCACTTATTAAACTGTGATCGTTAGACAGCCATCAGCAGTTGTCCCTAAGGCTAGTGACCTCTTTTTTTCTCTCTCCTACTCCTTGTCTGCAGAACAGGAATGCTGCCCCTCTCTACTGCATTAGCGGGAAAGGATCTCTGAGGGCAATTTAGAAGACCTGGTGTCTGTTTCCACGCTTGCCCTTTCCAAGCTGGGTCACCTGTCCTCACTCCACGGGGCCTTTGTTCTGTTATGTGTGCTTGAATAGTAGATGGTGGTCAAAGAGTCTCATACAGTATAATCTAGTTAGAAATCACTGAGCGCACGACTTACACGAGAGCCACTCCGCCCCGGGTCCCCTGCCATGCGTGCCCGCTCTTCGTGGCGCTCGCCACCTTGTGACAGGTTACAGATTTATTCAGTCATTGTCTCTTCCACCCGCCGAGGAAGACCAAACCTGTGGTTGGGGGCAGACGCCTGATGTGTTTTGCCCATCGCTGTGTCATCAGCGCCTGCGTCAGAGCGTGTCGGAAACCACATGAGGCTCGCGGTGAATGTTTCTGGAATGAGTTAGTTATTAGGATCCAAACTGTATTTCTGGGTAATAATTTAGAGATCACTAAAACCTAAGTTCCTATGATAAGGGTTTTATGTGTCTGTCAGCCGGCTTTATGACGTTCTTTGGTTTGCATGAAAAACTCTATTCCTCCTACAGGATAGGATTCGAAGAGCAATTTATATTTAGAAGATGTTTATAGTAAGCCTTATGGGCCCGGTTTATCGCAGTGGTCTCTTGTTATTCAAATGCTGTATTTTCTCAAATGTAGATTGTACAGTTGTGCCTGGGAGGCGTGTGCACTGCATGAAAGTAGTATCTGTGAGGCACTCTAGCCATCGTCACAGCGTATGGCTATTCCTGTAGATACTTACTTAAACCACAAAATATTGGCACATTGCTTTCTTTCTTAGCAGGTAGAAAATGTACATGATAATAAAAATGTTACCTGATAGAAGAAATTTAATTCATTCGTTTCACAATTAAGAGTCTGACGATGAGAGATCTGCCCTAAATGGCTACCTACTTATGCATCATGCTTATTATATGTGTCAGATTGAAATATTTCCCATCATCCTGGTAAGTTGAGGAGTAAGGCCCACCTGAGCGCGACCCGAACGCAAGGGCATGAGGCTTTGCACGAGGTGTGGTGCATGGCAATTGGTCCTTTCTGTTTACAGTCACTCCGGGGTGGGGTCCGGGTCTGGAGTGATATCATCTCCTGTCCTGCCTTGCGTGCTGTTTGTAGGTGGACACCTCCCACATTTGTCATTCTCCCACTGAATTGTATATCCAACTACTCATGTAACCTCTCCTCCAGTTTCTGCACATAAACATGATCTCACCAACTCCCCCTGAACACACTCATCTGTATTCTTCACCCCTATGACTTGACTGCAAGGCTGTCTTCCCAGTTACTCAGCCTCCAGACCTCAGAGGTGTCTTTAATTCCTTGCTGTCTTTCAAACCCCCATCCAGTGCATCAGCAAAATACCTTTTATCTTGACCTTCAATATAGATCCAGAATGCAGCTGTTTTCTATTATCTCCACTGCTAGATCCTAATTCAAGTGACCATCTTCTCTTGCCTGAATTCTTCAGAAGCCTTTTGTGGGGTTTTCCTGCCTTTCCCCATGCCCCGCTGTAAGATTCTACACGGAGCAGCCATCTCGATCCACTTAAAGCAAAAGTAAGATCCTATAACTCTTCTGAAACCATTTGAAGGCTCACCTGGCTCAGTCACTGTAAAAGCCAAAGTGAGGATGGTGGTCAAAAGGCCTACGTGATCTGTCTGCCCTTCCTTGTCTCTTTTATCACAACCTCTGTGTCTGCCTTCCTGACCACTCTGCGTCTTCCTTTACTGTTTCTCAGAAACCCATACAAGTGCCCACTCTTGGACTCATTCTAGCCCGTTCCCTCGCCTAGAAAATTCTTTGTCTCGAATTTCTCTTAGAAAGCCTTCACTTGCTTCAAGTCTGTTCCCAGAGGTAAACTGTTCATGAAGGCCTACATTGATCATTTATTCTAACTGTAAATCCCATCTCCCTGGCACCCCTCATTTCCGTTGTCCTGCTCCATTTTTTCTTTGCTACACGTCTCTTTCTAAAATGCGATGTGATGTTTTGTATTCGTTGCTAATTACTGGTTTCCCACTCTAGAAGCTTCACCAGAGCAGGAACTTTTGCATCTTTCTGTCTCTGCTCTACCCAATGAGGTGAAGACCGCGCTTTACACAAGATAATAGCTTATTGAATAATTGAACAAATAAACTAGAAGATACAGAATTTCCACTCACTCATAATGATGTTTGGGGCTTTGCACTATTAGGCTACCTGTTGTGGGTTTGGGAATGATTCAGAAAAGAACAGAGTTAGGGACACCTGGTATGTGTGTGGGGGCTCAGTCGGTTGAGCCTCTGCCTTTCGGCTCAGGTCGGGATCCCAGGGTCCTGGGATCCGCCCTGCATCAGGATCCCTGCCCAGTGGGGCGTCTGCTTCTCCCTCTCCTTCTGCCCCTCCCCTCCCCAACTCATGCACTCTCTCTCATGCTCTCTCTCAAAGAGATAAAAGTCGTCTTAAAAAAATTGATAAGATTTGAGTTACAGTGGGAAGGCTAGCCAGAATGCAATGATATTAGTTCTAGTGAGAGATGACATGGGACATATAAATGTGACCTGGGTGCTGACTATAGAGAAGAAAATAATAAGATGGTTGTAAAGTATATTTTAAATTAGAATGGTCGTGGGTTAGATGTAGAAACAGATATGGCTGCCTGGTTTCAGTCATAAGCAAATGGATGGATACAGGTAGATAGAAATGTTGGGGTGAGAAACAGATAATAACATAATGAAACGTTGTCCACCTTTGTAGGGAGATGGGGATTAGGAAGCAGATGATCAGGATCCCTGGGTGGCTCAGCGGTTTGACGGTTTGGCGCCTGCCTTTGGCCCAGGGCGCGATCCTGGAATCCCGGGATCAAGTACCGTGTCAGGCTCCCAGCATGGAGCCTGCTTTTCCCTCCTCCCGTGTCTCTGTCTCTCTCTTTCTCTCTATATATATATCATGAATAAATAAATCTTTAAAAAAAGGAGATGTTAAAAAAATTAAGTCCGTTCTTTGAGTTTAATCGGGTTCATTTTGGTGATCATTCCCATATTTTATCCATGTTGTCCCATATTGTGCCAGAAGGCTCTGCTCTGAAAGAGTGTCTGAGTCTCACAGTTTTGCGCAGAATGAACAACGGGCTAGATACTTCAGGCATGGAAAGCTTGTGAGATGTTGTGTAATATGCATCATCCTGAGCATCTCTTTTCATCCTACATTTACACCAGTAAATGTAGAGTCCATCTTCCTCAGGTCTCGTCTTCAGGGTCTCGGCTTGAAAAAATCTCCACCTGCTCCTCCTTTATTTTGACAGTGGGTTGTGATTTTTTTTTTTTTTTTTGAGTCTGGGTAGACCAGATGGGACCAGGTGAGGAGCAAGGATTTGGCCTACAGCAAAGCTTGGGAAGGAATGTAAATATCTGTAAATATCGCGAGCCCTGAGAGGACAAAGCCCACAGCAGAATGTCCATGTGAATGAATCACCGACACGCAAGCCTGGGCACAGGACAAGGGTTTGTATTCTAGGGGTCCAAACTTGGCAGGGGACACAATGAGACACGGGGAAAGCATGCAGCTGCGAAAGGTGTCCCCACAACAGGACAGCCACAGGCGGAGGTGGTATTCAAGAGTTCAGATAAAGGTTGGCACCTCATTGTTTTGGAGAAACACACTGAGAATGCAGTTTGGGAAGCTAGGATTGTTAAGAGGCCCATGTGATGGAACAATCAGAATATCCTTGCAGAGCCGTTCCATCACTAGTGTTCAGTGCCCTTCTTGAATTCCTGGGGGAGACCAACAGACGTGCACCAGATGAAGCTGAGCCAGGCCCGAGGCAGTGACGTGTACAGACTGTCGATAATGGTATAGAATGATTCCTCTGGTGAGCCTTCACTCACACCTACTCCTGGGTCGAGCAGTTTCTTGTTGCCTCTGCTGCATTGTTAAGTCTGACACCCCATGGACTGGTGGTCTCATCATCGTCTTTTAGAGTTCGAAGACTCAGCCAAATGCATAGGTAACATCCTACTTGCTCTTCTCTTACTTTTAATCATACAAGTTGCCTAAAAGGGTGACTAATGTATTCAGGCCTTGAAGAGTCATTAGTGAGAAACTGAAACAATGTGAAGACCCAGAAAGACCGTACCTTTCCGCTTCAAGTTCCGCGTGTCTGTTTCTCATTGACTTTGGTGCTATCAAATCACAACGACTGAGGCTCCCCGGAACCATTGAGAAAAGTATCGTGTGTCATCTAAGCTGGGATGTATTTAAAACACTGCATTATCACTTTGCTAAATAAGATAAGATGTCTTTTTTCCCACATCTGAAGCTAGATGTGGTCAGATTCGTCTACAAATTCCAAAGAACATTGCCTAATACCAGATACCATGAGCCCATTTCAAAGCCAAGAGTGAATGATGTCTGGAATTTATGTCCCTGCCAGTTTCACACATCTTGGAACGATATAGTTCCTAACAACGTAGAGATTAGCTGTCACAGTCTTTAAGTGGCAGTTTGGTACAAAAGGACCATGGTTTTTGTCAAGTTTAATCTGAACGGTAGTGAACGGGAAGAGTGGCCAGGCAAAAGTTGGTCGAAACAGGCTTTTATTTTTATTTATCTATTTTTGTTGAAACAGGCTTGTAATGGGCTGCGCTCCCTGGCTAGGTTACCTGGCTAGGTTACGCAGCCCGCAGGCAAGGGAGAGAGCGATGGGGGGTGTCATGCCCAAGCCAACTGCAGGGGGGTCTATAAAGAGTTTTCCGCGGGAAGATGGGGGCAGGGCGGCATTCCAATGAGGGCAAGGGTTACAGGTCTTGGTGTGCTAAGTTAGGGTAGGGCAGCAAGGCGGCCTTATTGGGACGTTGCTGGCCTGGGGTCGGCCGTTTTGAGGTCCCCAGTCTTGCCGGCCCAACATTCAGATCTTTTTGTTATGTTATAATGGGGCGACGATTCAGATCCGGCTGCTTCCTGCTGATTTCGGGGCGTCGTGGTGCCTGTCGGAGGTGGGCAGGCCAGCGTAGGGATGTAAAACAAGTTAGTTGATTGATCACCGAGATATTTCGTGGATTCCTTCCTTGATGATTCGGAGAAAGCAAGGGGCCACCATTAATGGTATGCCAATGATCAGGAGTGGGCTTAGAGAGAGGAGGAGCCATGTGGTTAGTGGGGTCTGCCACCATTGGGGTGTAGTTGGGTCGACAGGGTGATACCGTTTTCGGAGAGACTCCCGAACTTTGGCGAGGATGTGGAGATTGGTTTCAACTACACCTGTTTCATTGATGTAGTAGTAGCGATCTTCATTGAGACACGTACAAGTTCCTCCTTTCTCGGCCATGAGGAGGTCCACGACACGTCGGTTCTGACGAGCTACCTGGGCCACCGGGTTTATTTGGCGTTGTCGGGAAGCAAAAGACTCTGCCGAAGCCTCGATAGCCATCTGAGGCCTCTCGGGTAGGTCCCTGGAGGAATCTGCAGAGTGGAATAAGGGACCCGTACCCAGTGGCCACCAGGGTTGAGGCCAGGGAGACCCCGACCAACCAGTGGGAGAAAGATCACTCTTTCCGCTTTTCCGGGGGGCTGGTGAGGAGGGCTACTTCCGCCTGACTGTAGGTGGTTAATCGCGGAACTAGGGAGACAGGCAGACAGGAGGGAGGCAGAGGTACTGAGAGATTTAGATACGGTGCCCTGGCACCAAAAGAATCGGCCAATAGCAGCGTGATGAGAGGTGATGTTTGACCGGGTGACGTTGCACAGGGATGAGTTAGGGGCGGAATAACAGAAGGGGAATTGATGGTTGAGAGGGTCAGTAAATAGGGCAGCATTAGTGAGAGAGGGATGAGGCAGGTGCTGGAGGTGTGGGTGGGTGCAGGGCTGGTGCAGCTGAATGCACTTGGGGAGGGGAATGGCCACAAGGGGAGTTTTGCCTAAAGCGGCACAGATAAAACGGTGGGACAGATTGCCCATGCAGGAAAGGCTGGCGAGGGAAGTGCCTTGTTGGATAAGTTTTATCCAGGAGAAGGGGCCCTGGTCCTGAGTTGGATTAGCCTGTAGGTGGGTGTTCCTGGAGTACGGGTGACTGAATCCACATGGGCCCGCAGGAGGGCTCTTAGAAGAGTTAGGGAAGGTAGGTAAGTAAGATAGGAGAGGAGGAGGTGATGATGGAAGATTTTAAGTGAGCAGGAAGGGCCGCCCCGTAGAGAAGCTCAAAGGGACTTAGGCCCGACAGCCCTCTAGGGGTGGCTCTGAGCCTTGTTAAAGGCAGCAGGAGGAGGGTTGGCCAGGACAGGTGGGGTTTCAAGGGTAAGTTTGGTGAGATGTTCCTTGAGAAGGCCGTTGGCCCACCCTACCTTACCCGAAGACTGGGGGTGATATGGGATATGGAGTTTCCAGGTGATACTTAGGCTCTCGGAGTCTTGCCGGGTGATGCTGGAGATGAAAGCCGGGCCAATGTCAGATTGTAGGATCTCCAGGAGGCTGAATCTCAGAATGATGTGTTCGATGAGTATGGTGGCCGCCACATCCACCATTTCCCGAGCTGTGGGGAAAGCCTCTATCTACCCTGTAAAGGTGTCCACTGAGGTTAATAGGTAGCGAAAGGATTTATGGCACAGCATGTGGGAAAAGTCAAGCTGCCAGTCCTTGCCAGGTTGGTAGCCGTGGAGCTGGTGATTGGGTCCTGGCCTGCGAATTCCCCCTTCAGCATTTACAGTGGAGCAGGTTTTGCAAGACTAATGCACCTCTCCAATTACCCTTGGGAGATGTGGATAGTGGAAAAGGGGTCCTGGGAACTGGTGTAAGGCCTTGGGACCAATGTGTAGGGATTGACGTATGTCTGAAATGATCATAGGAGCTAAATGGTTTGGAAGAGCGAGTTTCTTTTGAATGAAGATCCAGTCTTTTTCCCCGGCTATTCTTCCCATCTCTTTTAGTGTCTGAGTTTCCTCATCGGTGTAAGAGGGGGAATGTGGTGTGTTGAGGAAGAGGAAGGGAGCTGGTGAGGAGCCTAAGGCAGTGGCTTGGGCAGTTGAGTCGGCTTTGTTGTTGGCCCGGGACCCCGGGTTCTTGGAGGATTGGTGTCCACGACAGTGGACGATGGCTACTTCAGTGGGAAGGCTGAGGGCCTCTAGTAGTTTTGAAATGAGGGGCCCATAGATTATGAGGCTTCCCTTGGTTGTAAGAAACCTTTGCTCTTGCCAGAGGACAGAATGTGTATGTGTGACGAGAGAGGCGTATTTGGAGTCCGTGTCGTTGGTAGCTCGTTGCCCTTTGGACAGGCGAGGAGCCCTGGTGAGAGCTCTAAGTTCTGCCTTCCGAGAGCTTGTCCCGAGGAGGAGGGAACTGCCTCTGGGATGGCGTCTAGGGTAACGACGGCCTATGCTGCGTGTCTCTGGCCACAAAGAGTATTTGGTCAGGGTTATGGAAGGGCTGATTGGAAAGTCCTGGATGTGGAAGAGTCAGCTCTTCCAGGAGTTGAGAGCAGGGATGGGAGGGTTCTGGGTTAGTAGAGGGGGTAGGTAGGAGGGTAGCAGGACTTAGCCGAGGAGAAGCTGATAGATGTCAGGATTTTCGATGAAAAGGAGCTGGGCAGGAAGGGATTCTTAGGAAGGAGTGTGAGGAAGAGAACCCATCCAGGCTGCAAGAGAGGAGTGGGGCAGTCCGTGGAATAGAGGAGGTGCCATCAGTTCCCATCACCACTACTGGAGAGGGGAAGCTGTCCCCCGAGTAGGAAGGCACAATGGAGTCGGTCACCCCCGTGTCCAACAGGAAAGAAATGGGCTTCCCCACTCCCTGGAGCAGGACCCTGGGCTTGGCCTGGGTTATGGGGTGTCTGAGTCTGGGCCCCGTCAGTCATCGTCCAATCCGAGTAGTTGAAAGGCTGGACTTCCCGGCTCAGGGTTTCTTTCCTCTGTGTGGAGGCACCGAGGATCCTCCGAGACCCGGGCAGGCAGATTTCCAGTGGCCCATCGTTCGACATTGAGGGCATTGCCGCGTTGGCTCCTTGGGATTGGGACATTGACGGGCCCATTGTCCCTCGGTGCTGCATCTGAAGCAAGCCCCAGGCGGGGTTCGGTTGGTTCCCCCTTTCTGCGGGCTTGCGGAGCCTGCCGGCCGCAGGGCTGCCACCGAGGCTTGGGTCTGGAGTTGGACCTTCTACTGGAGCCTGGCCTGCCTCTTAAGTTCAGCCACTTCCTCTCAGGTGTTAAGGACTTTAAATGCCATTTTCACCAGGTCGGGCATGGGAGTTTGAGGACCCTCCTCGGTCTTCTTTAGTTTTCTACGGATATCGGAGGAGGACTGATACACCACTGCAGTGGTAATCCATTTTAGCGCATCTGTAAGGACCAGTGTGTGTGTGTGTGGGGGGGGGGGGATCAAGGTGAGACTCTGGAACAGTCCGCGTGGGAAAAACATGACTCATGATGCTGGGAGTGGCATGCACACGGAGATTTTCTTACCGTTTAAGTTTCCTGGCAGAAGTCTCTCTTTTTATTCGGGTCTGATTCATAAAACACAAACCAGTACGTAAATTTCTCATGAGAAACTTTCCATGAAGTGGTATAAGGAAAGAGGTCTTACAGGTGTTTCTTCCGCAAGTTCTGAAGTTCCGCGTTTTCAAGTGTGACCTTTGGTGGTTCATTTTTCTTCTGTTTTCCTTATGAGGAGAACATTTTTAAAGGAGACTGTATGATTCAGAGCTGTTTTATGAAAGTTCCTTAAGAACGACAAAATGAAAAGAAGGACACCATTTCCTGTAGCTTCACTCTGAGGGACACAACCCCTGTGTCTCTGGCTTGTGACGCTTCCACGGCGCACTCCTGCAAGGATGGGAGCTTGCTGTCTTCTCGCTGGTCTGCGGTGGGATTAGGGATGACCCACGGGTGAATGTGACAGCGGGAAAGCTCTCGTAAGCCCTGGTTTTAATCTGGTTCTGAGTTCAACTGTGGAGTTTTGCCGAAACCCAGGTTTTGTTCTCAGCTTTGTTCTAGGGGTTCACTAGCTCATGACAGAGTTCAGGAACTGGGTGAGTAGTAAGGAAGCCGTCTCTGTTGGAAGAAAAGCGTCTTTATGATCTCCTATCTATGGGCTCATTTTCTAACTTACGAAGCACCGTCAGGGAGTCTTGTGGGCTCTCAACCTGAATTCCGTTTTCACGTAAGAACGACTTTTGCTCTGAACTCCCAGAAAAATGACAGGACGTTTGCAATTTCTGTTTAGATTTACATAGTGTTGCTGCTTTAAAAGCAATTTTTAGTCCTTTACTCGGCCTAATGGTTTTCTACTTTTTCTTACATATGCAAATGAATTAGAATATAGGAATGCAGTTGACATCCAATCATAATTAATGATCATTTGTTAGTTAAAGGCTATTTCAGTCTATAACACTTTGATCCCTAGGAATTTAGCTGTGGTTTTATGAGTTTTCCCGTATGATTGCCCACAAATTTTTATGTTGACTAAAATTGTAAGTGGTTTAAACGGTTCAAATTACTTAGCAATTAAACCTCCAGCAAAATTGTAATTCATTTTAAATTTAGCACAGAGGTTTGATGCTCTTTCTGAGCAAAACAACGGGACATAAGGGTGCAATACGGAAATTCGGTATTTTGCGTGAACTGTTTCCGACAGGACAAAAACATTCCCGGCACTGGGCGTAGCAAAGCCTTCCACTAATGTGAATTAATTTTGTAGCGAAGGATCACTTGGGAGGATTCCTGCTTTTGAGTTTTATCCAGGTTTCTTTCTTTGAAGCACCCTTTCCATAAATTTGTGTTCTATCTCTAATTTGTCGTACTTCACCTTTTGATATTTAAACAACTCACATGCAGCTAACCGAAGTGACGGTAGTATTCGCTTCTATATCAACCTGCTATGTTGAGAATTGCAAAGCCAGAGCACATTGCAAAGAGTCAGTTGGATTTTGATACCCAAAATTGCATTTACAAGGTTCACACTCCTTTGTATTTCACCAGATAGAGACAGCAACAGTGTTCTCATGTAGTGTGTGCTTCAGCCTCTGTGCCAGAATGTATAGTGTCTGGATTTTAATATGTAGTGTTGATCTGTTAACCAAAGTTGTTTTGCTTGTTTTGTTTTGTTTTGTCCACAGAGGCATGGACACCTGCTTGTGGTGAGTCTTTACGCTGAATATACATACTCAGTTGTCGGTATGTATGTATGTATGTATGTATGTCACTTTGAGGTTCTCTCTCGCCAGTGTTACCATTCTTGACAAAAAAAAAAAAGTCTTTGTGTTTGATGTCCTTTCTCGTTTGTTAGCCAGGGTCTACCAAAACCATTACTTTTTGACGACACTTCAGTTTTGGCCCAGAATGTCACAGTCTGTATTGAATCCCTCATTTCATCGATCCCTCGTGGCTTTTAATTAACTTTAGCAGCATTCGAAGATTTTCTTTCACTAAGGGGAGTCAGAGGAATCAGAGTCTTTCTCTACATTTTTTAAGTCATTCCATAAAAATATTCCTGTGACGTAACCTGAACTCAAAACGCGTTTCGTCAAAAGGGAGAATTAATCCAGTTTGATGAGCAAGTTCCGAATTCGATATGCTTTGTTTAATAACTTGGTCCCGATGCTACGCGTCCCGTCTTTCTGTTGTAGTTTTGTGTTCCCGTGCTAATTTTGCATACGTCCTTGCTCAGGAGTCTGGGGATTAGACTGCATTCTATCCCTGTGTTATGTCAGCTGGTATTTTCATTATTTTCATCTTGCTTGCTTTCAGATTTTCCCCTCCTTCCCCAACTTTTCCAATTGTTGAGGTCTTTTATCTTTTTTTCTTGCCTGCTTTCTGGGAGTTTTGTTTAAGGGAAATGAACCTCTTGCTTCTTACAATTTATGTTTTCCTAGCCATCTTATGGCCTTCCTCATTACTTAATTTTTTTAGGAAGATGAGCAGTTCAAAAAAAAAAACAACCAACATGAATATATGTTTTTGTTACTGTGATAGGGAAAAATCTTTATCATTTCTTGTCGAAAGCATTCTTCAACCCCGAGCATTTCACATACTAAAATGAATCTGTTGCCTATACGGAATGGAAGCCTAGCGTAGCAGTAAATGGTTCCCTCAGAAATTTTTTGTTTTTTATTGATTGCTAGCCATTTTGATTTCATTTATTAATGACTTTGTCACTGATCAGAAAACTCTGAGGTAGTATTTCTGTTTACTACTTCGGGAAAAGACTAATTAGGACCATTATTTGTAACTCCAACATAGCTTGTTAATTTTCAAGTTCATCGTACCAGAATATGCGCATGTGTGTGTGTTTGCAATCCTATTGATGTTTCAGAGTGTCTTCCTAAAAATTTACAATGTCTGTAGATAGCTATTTCAACATTGTGTGAGGTCTTATTTTTCTTTGTTCTTTTATTAAAAGAACAGCAAGTAAGTAGCCCATACTTTTGGTTGTGTCCTATAAGAATTTCTGCTTGGAATACTTGGAAAGAATAATGCTAGTGTTATACGAATTTTGTCTTAATCATCAATTATCAACCATTTTTTAAACTATTTTTATCTTGAGTATGATAAATGATCATGTAGTCAAAAACTGTTTAGTTTAAACATATAATGTTCTTCAGTCGATAGTTTATGAGATTCATTTCATAGAAGTGTCTTTATGTTTCCATTTTGTGCTCAGTGTCCTTTTGTAGAAATCCAGATTGACTACTTTACACTGTGCATATATTAGAGCATCACAAATGTGGGCCATCAAAATGATAATTTCATGGTATCGGTGAAACTCTGGATAGAATTTTCTGTCCTATCATCTGTCAGAGCTTTAATTTGTTAACTTTTCATTTCCTAAGTGTACTCAGTTATATCCTGAACCGGAAAGGTCGTTGAATATATGACACCTATAAGTACATACCTATCGAAACTGTAATTAAGATGCACTTTGCCATTTTGACCAAAATGTCATAACAGCAGAGGCACACCTAAGTCTCTTAGTGGGTTTTTGCTTGATGTCATTGAGAGCAGTATAGTCGAGAGTAACGCACTACTGGTCCCTGAGCCTCACATGAAAACACATTCTGTACCAGAGGGTGGAGCATCTTTCACTTCTTCTCGATACCTCTTTTATTTTTTTTAAGATTTTTATTTATTTATTCATAGAGACACACACACACACACAGAGAGAGAGAGAGAGAGAGAGAGAGAGAGAGAAGCAGAGACACAGGCAGAGGGAGAAGCAGGCTCCACGCAGAGAGCCCGACGTGGGACTTGATCCAGGGTCTCCAGGATCACGCCCTGGGCTGCAGGCGGCGCTAAACTGCTGTGCCACCGGGGCTGCCCTCGATACCTCTTATATGTAGTGTTGGTGCTGCTCACTGCAGAAATGACAGAATGAGCATGGGACTACTCTGTAGGCACAGTGAACATTTCCCAAAGTCTTCAAAGTGCACAGTCCCTTCAGGGTAGTAGACTAGCACAGGACCTTGCTAGAAGTTTTTCTTCTTTAAAAATAAAGCCCTTTGGGATCCCTGGGTGACGCAGCGGTTTGGCGCCTGCCTTTGGCCCAGGGCGTGATCCTGGAGACCCGGGATCGAATCCCACATCGGGCTCCCGGTGCATGGAGCCTGCTTCTCCCTCTGCCTATGTCTCTGCCTCTCTCTCTCTCTCTGTGACTATCATAAATAAATAAAAATTAAAAAAAAATAAAGCCCTTTGTTTTTTCTTTCTCATTTCATGTCAGAATCTCTTCAAAAAATAGGACATTTTACTTTGGAAAGAACTTTTCAGATAAATGATCGTTAAAAATGCAATCAGTATATAGAAGTGCAAAAAGAAAATGGAATTGCAGATCTCGTCACTCAGAGACAGCTCCTGTTAGCGCTTGCTGATGTCTCTCACTGGTCACGTGTTCTCGTGCAGATTTAGAAATGTACATATAGGATTTTGTATACATGAGAATCTGTTGATCGTGATGTTTTGCAGCATGCTCTGTCTCCTCCATATATCATAGACATCATTGCATATATTTTATGGATAACAGATTTACATTATAATTTAATGACCTCACAATCTGTTGTTTATCCGTATCATGATACTGCGATTTCACGCTACTTTAATTTATGATATTTCTAAATGTTTACTGTGAAAACAATGCTATGTGTAAATCTTTCCTAAGTTATTATTTTCCTTGTTTAAGCTTGAGAGCTGGTGCTAAAGGCATCCCTCTCTCATTCCCTCTGACCCGTCTTCCCCTTCATGTTTCCACCAAACGTGGTAGTTGCTTTCCTGTGTATACGTGAGGAATGGAGAAGATTGTCATTTTTATATTAAAGTGAACCCATGTTTTATGTAGCCAGTTACAAAAATGTGAGATTTCAAAGAAATGTCTAATTTTCTTTGCATCAGCTCAGTTCTAAAGTTCTGTAACTCGTTCCCTCTTTCCTTTCATTAACAATACTTTGACAGGAAACATTGAGAAATATTCTGAGTGTTTGAAATATCAAATAGTGATTATCCAGTGGGGAAAAGGGAGTAATACTTAATATACTCCGATTTCATCTTTTTATGCCTGCTGGTTTTGATGTAAACACGTGGTGTCAGACTCTTGATGTTTTAGGAGAGCTTTAATAATTAAGTTTATAGTAAATTGTCATATCAGGATTAGTGATAAATACAGTAGCCCATGTTCTGACCTAGGGTTAGCGGTCAGCCAGCTGTTGGTAGAAGTTTTTACTTTGCAATGCGTAGGCATCCTAAAGTATCTCATGGTATCATGACATCTATAATTCAGGCATGAAAAATAAGGAATGGAGGTGAGAATCCATTTTTTTTAAAATAAAATTTGAGGCTTTCGTGGTCTTGGTGGGTGATAGCTACGTGAGCACAGCCCAGTTTTCCCACCTGCAAAAGTCTTACGAAAGTACTGTTCATGCTCCGTCCTCCAAACCCCATAGTCAAATGCTTTCCCCGAATCTCGAGCTAAGCTGCACGAGTGGGAGCTCTCGGTGCTCCCTTGGTCTTGTGGAGCCACTGTAAGGCTTTAATATGCACCGCGGTTGTCGTGGCTTGTTCCTCCTGGCAGTTTTGCCTGTTGTGGAAATAGTCCTCTTCTTCTGGCCTGTGGCTTGTAAGTGCGCTGCTGCCTGCCCACTTCTGGGAGAGGAGACTTGCACCCTTCGACTCCCTACACGAGAAGACCTGCCGACACATTCAGAATAGGGCTGTGGGGCTTCTCTTTTTATAGAACCGAACACGACAAAATTCACTTTGTTTTGTTAAGGAAGGAAGGATGCATACAGCTTACTTTGGGGCAGAAAAATATTTCCCATATATAGATTAACACCTTTCAAATTGATTTTCTGAAATGTCTTATGTGGTTTCTTTGACATCTTCGATTTTATCAGAGATGTTTAAAGGGCAGAGTTTATGGGTGACGGGCACTGAGGGGGCCACTTGATGGGATGAGCACTGGGTGGTATTCTGTATGTTGGCAAATTGAACACCAATATAAAGTAAATTTATTATTTAAAAAATTTTAAAAATAAAACTAAAGGGCGGAGTTTAAGCAATGGATCAGTCTTAACCAGAAAAATGTAGGAGCTTCTTCTGAAAAAAGAAAGGTCAGTATTTCGACTTTGGTCATATGTATACGTTCTAAGAACCAGGGAAGCTGTGTTGCGTTACCTTGGGCCCGTGTGTGTCAGTCGGCGGTAAATGACCGAGATCGTGTGGTTTTCATCAATATTAACACTTACTGGGGCACCATTTCTAAAAGGTCAGGAATGACGGAGCGAAACATTTTCCCGAGAATGCTTTATAAGATGCCTTGAAAACATGAAGCAATTTAACCCACTTGATAGATCGTCCGTGGCTGCTGAGGTAAGGCTGCATGTCCAGAGCGCAGGGCATTGGCAGATACGGAGCAGCGGGGCCGCAGTGTGTGCGATCCCCTTTCAGGGCTCGGGGGCCGGGGGGCCGGGGGCCAGGGACCCGGGGCCAGGCGGCCGGGGCGGCTGAGGATGCGGCTCAGCCTGCGTCGCACACTTTCCATTGTGGTCCTCCTTTCTCTTATGTGGAGAACACTTCTTTGCACACTCGAGTTATTCGTCAAGCATCACACATGTGTAGACTGGTCTAGCGATTTTCTGGTAGGAGCTTGTTTTCATATTTAGGCCCTCGGTTTTTATTGAGTCACCATCAGCAGTGATTCGAAAAAATCCTCTCCGTATTTGCAGGGTTGGAGATTTGTTTGAAATCTGACCATCCATTAAGTCGGTCTCTGCATGCCGTGTGACAAATGTGTAGCGTTACCAGCAAAGATCATATTAGTTCCTTTAATTAACGCGTGACTCGAGAAGTCTCGGATTAATCAGCACATGACTCGTGGTTATTCGTACCCTTGTGGGAGTTTTTTGCCACCAAATGCAAATACCAGGCTAAAAATACTGCTTTGTTTGTACATGGAGCGAATATTCATCGCAATAGTCCTGTACATCTAAGAAAACAGAGAGTAATTAAAATGTTGATCACTATAGTAAATCTCCGCAACGGCTGCTTGTTTGTATTTCATATGTGCTCACGTTTCTGAGAAGTTAGCTCTTACACAACAACCTACCATGATTATCTGATATCCTCCAGAAGGTTAGCTGGGTGGTTTCCTATATTACTTAGGAAAAACTTTCTTTTCGCAATCGAAAATGTCAGCATCAGTTTAAAGTGTAACACTAAGCATGTGCTTGCTCTCTGAATATCGCCCTCCAGCCACCCTGCCGAGGATCTGGCCGTGACACTTTGAGGAGATCATCGATCCTCACTGTTCACGGCACTTTGCCTGAACACCCGGGCTGCCGGGGCACCTCTGGGTCCAGCTGCCGTTGTTTCCGTGACCCAAGGTGCGCTGACCGTAGCAATTTACATTATGTGCGCAAATTAAAAGTTACCTTGCAACAGCAGTTTACTTTAAAAAATGACCTCGTTTTCCCCCATGTTAAAGTTCTGTTATGTTATAGGAGTTGCATTTTTGTATGATGCAAGGATCTTTTCGTAGGACATAGTCACCCGCCATGATGAAGACAGGTTTCTTTTTTCTTTTCATTTGGGCTTAGGTCGGAATCTCCATAAGGAAAATTATCTTTCATCATCTTGTGCTATATAGAAATATATATATATATATATATATATATATATATGCTATTTGATTGCATGTTTTAAATTTAATTACATTTTTTTTACCAGATTTAAGTCTAAAATAATTGAACTTGTCATATATTGCTGAAAATCTTTCTTCTTTCTGCTCCTAAATTCTCCACTTGAACTGTCACAGTGGTCTGATTTATCCTGTCCTGTTTATAGTTGTAGTGATAGAGAGAAATACCTACTTAACATTTTCAGTGCAAATTGTTGTAGTTGCAGACTGCAACATAAGCATACTGCTAAATCTGGCATTATCCGAGTTTTGGATACCATAAGTATCTTTTGTTTTCCTCACAACTTTTTATTTCTGCGATGAGGGAAGGAAAAGAGAAAACTTCCTATCATTAACATTTTATGATCCTCTAGGGTAGAGACCTGACTTTGGGTGTTCAACCAAAGTTTTGCTGTTTGGGTTTGAACAGTGTTAACTGGGAAACGGCCACCCCATTAAAGAGTGTTCCCCCCAGTATTGGTAGAGACAAAGTAAAGTCAGATACACGCTGTGTCTGTTATTTTTGTTGGAACTTACTATTGTTCTTCAGTTTCTGATTGTTCATTATTTTAAGGCATATGTGAGCCTTGTGCAAGTATATTGAAGTGCCGTGCTCTTTTGGTGAGAAAATCTTTTGTATTTATCAGAGAGCACATGGATACATACAGTATATAAGATTTTACTGTTTTTGACGCACTTTTTCTTCCCCTAGAGATGTAGAGCTTTCGGAATCATGAACAGTTTTCATCTTGATTTGTAATGATCTGTTTGTCCATAGATTGGAAAATGTTATGAAATAATACTAAATATTCCTAGGTAAGATTATACCTTGTAGAGAGACCAAAGCCCAACATGCATGCAGTTAGATTTTTGTCATATCCGGAGCAGTGAGTATGCATGGTGTACGGTGGCCATAAGCACATGTATTCTGTGTCGGCTGTCTCTTACCTGGTCTACTTATGTTTTCAGTAGCATGGCTAATGTTCATTATAAAATCTTGATCTTATCTCTGAAAGTCTGTAATAAATGTAAACTTTCAAGTGTTTGACAGCGGCACGATCCGCCAGGCTGGATAGCTCATTTGACTAATAGGTCGTTGGCCTACTCTTAATTCACCCTTTTGTCCATCCAGCTGCGTGACCTTGTGTGCATTCCTTTAAATCTCTGTCTCTCGTCTGTGCACGCGTGGGATCCCGGGGGAGCTGGAGCTGGGGTCGCAGCCCCCGAGTTCCCTGTGTTCCACAGCAGCTGTACTTGCTTGAACAAACCTCCTTGACTCTCCGAGCCTGGTTTCGTGGTCTGAACCCCTGATGTGATCAGATGTAGACTGTCGTGAGGATCACTTGAGGCAATAAATGGAAAGCCCCGTGAGGGGCTTGTGGCGAGGAAAGCTCTGTGTAGGCTTATTAATCTCTAGTACCTGACTTTGAACAACACCATTACTTCCTGATGAAGTACTTCATCAGTACTTCCTAATGGCCGACCTGATGCAGCGTCGGCCAAGTTATTTAACCTCTTAAGCTCCATTCACTCAACTACAAATATGGAGAATTAATTACTCTTTCTTCCAGAATTCTCATAAGGAGTGAACTACATGAGGTTAAGTACGTAACATGTCACAGCAGAGTGACGTCAGGTCTTCCTGTCCTGTCACTGGGTATCACTTCTGCCTCGTGCATTTTCATCTAGTGAAAGCTTCCTGAGGCCCAGCTTCATTTTAAGTTCTGGGGGAGAGTGATGAGCAAGACAAGGACTCTGTATTTCTGGAGCTGACTTCCTTGTGGGGTCTCAGGAAATAGAGGAGTGAGCCAATCAGTAATTTCAGAAAGCAGTGGGTACTATGGAGGAATGATGTTGGGTGACAGGCAAGGAAGTGACAAGGGGTGGGGGGGAGTCATGGCAGAGGTTAGCGGTTGCAGATAGATCTTTTGCAGAAGGCAGCCCCAGAGCGTTTTGTAAAGACTTTTCTTTGAGATAGTCGTAGACTCCCATGCAGTTGTAAGACATGACACAAAATATTAGATGCAGAGTACCGTAATACACACATAACCAAACTAACAGTCCGAGCATTCTTTCTGAGGCATTTAGAGTCGAATCTTGAATGATGAGAGGGATTATGTCAAAGAGCATTCCAGGTGGAGGGAATAGAGAGGTGCCGATTCTGAAGTGGGAAGACATTGGGGCGTTGGCTTCACTGAGCAGGGCCACTGTGGCCGTGACCCTTGCATGAGGGAACGAGGGCTTTATGAAAGGTTGAGCAGCCAAGCCACTGTGTCTTGCAGGGCCGTGACGGTGGTGGTGCGAGACTTGTGTTCTTTGTGCAAGCAATCACACTGGTTGTGCTTCAGCAGAGTGCTCAAGATCTCCCTCCATAATTTGTCAAAACTATCACCCCCTCCCCATTTTTAAATTGGACCTCAAACATTTTCATCTCAAGTATCAATAGTACAGGATGGGGTTTCTAGTGTATGGGAAAAGTTGACCTTGTAAAAGTATTTTATATCTCACTATTGAATATGTATCCAATAGAACGTTACTACCATGATAATTTGATGCTCACTATCATCCCTTTGAACTTTACCTGACTGAGCTCTCCCTTTTCACTGTCAGAACAATTATATTTGCTTTTCTTCTTGAACTCCTGTCTCTTTCATTTCCTCCATAGATTTTATTTTATGGTTTTTATAATGGGAAGATGTTTTAATAAGTATCCTGTCATTTTCCTGTGTGTATGTGTGTACATATAGAGACCCGTACATATACACATGGAAGTAAGGTTTCTAAAGTTTTAGTGTCTTTGGCTACAGTATTCTAAGTGTGAAAATCGGTCAGAAAGAATTGCTATCATAAATAGTACTGGTGCACAATTGATATAAACGGCAAAATTAATAGTATGATTGGTAATTTTTAAACATGAAATATAATGAATGCCATTGGGATGCCTCTCTTAGCAAGATGGAGAGAGAGTTTATAAAATTTCAGATCATGTACCCATGAATGAATACTGTGACCAGGGTGATGTAAAGTCTGGTGGAAATTAATAGTGAACATAAATGATATGCTGTGGGGCTTCGAAATGAAGTTTGAATGATTATTAGGTATGTTGTTTGTATATTATATATGTTTATAGTATGTCATTACAGTCGATGAATTACACTGTTTTAGAAGTTCATGTAATGTTAACAAGGGCATGCTAGGAATGAATAAGCAGGAAGGTGCTTACCTTCCTGATGAGGGGGTAGATATATGTGCTTAGTAAAAATTTATAGTACCCGATATTCTTTGTGTAAAAACTTAATGATACTGTTCCTCTAAGTTTGAATAAACGTTTAAGAAAAGATATATCTTATGTTATATAATATTAAATATATGTGTGTGTGTGTGTGTGTGTGTATCAGTTCTGAGAAAGGATTATTTTACTGACTTAAGATTGGTCTACTGGAAATTCATGTAGCATCTTTCACCTCTTCCTCCTTGAAATGTCACAGAAAATACATAACTGAGACAGACCGAGGCATGTGTGAGTGGGTGGGCTCTGGCTCCTGACTCAGCATCGTGACTTTGTAGATAGGGTGTGTGAATTATTTCCCAGGATTCTTTTCTTCTTCTCTTCTTTTCTTTTTTAAAGCAAAACCTGAGGTAATTCCATGCTTAGAGACAGTATAGGTCTTTGCCGTGAGCTTTCTGCCTCAGTGAGTTGAGTTTCCACTGTCTCCAGCCTTTCTTTCCTGTTCTCTTTGTGCGTGGCTCCCAGTCAGCTTGATGCCCTTCCCTGATGATCCTTCGGGATTGAGGAGGCAGGATCTCTCAGCAGGAACCGCCACCACTCTCACCATCCCATCGTCACTGTCCCTGAATTTAGGACAGATGAATTTAGGCCAGGTGGCGTGTGTCTGCTGTCATGCTCCTCTTTTTATGGAAATGAACGCAAAGAAGGAAAGACTGGATGTTCTGTCCCAGGCTCAGTGACGTCTTGACTTTAGAAAGGCTTTGCGGTTAACAGGGGATTCTGTGGTGTTCCAGTGCCTTTTACCACTCACTCTGGAGCACAGTACAGGAGGAGCAAGGAGGAGGCCTTCATTCTGGTAAGTGACAGAAAAGCGGTGATGGGGTAGGATGTGGTGAAGGCGAAATGGCATCGGGTGCTACCTCAGGAGCTTTCGTCAGCTTTCAGGGACAGGAAGGACTAGCTGAGCCAGGGATCAGGAATCGACAGCTGTAAACCATCTGTACCTAACTGCTGTCTTTCAGAATTCTTCACGTGCCCTAGGAGTGTGTGGAGGTCATGGTCTGGGTCGGAAGGTCCTGGCAGATGGACATGTAAGCACACATGTGTTTTCATTCTGCCTCTTGAATGTGGGAGTTGGTGTCTTTCTGCAGTTTGGGATCCTTGGCTGTTCTCTCTCTGGATGTTGCTTCTGTCTCTGTCCCTCTTTTCCTGGGACCTCAAGTACAAGTATGATGGGCCTTTTGCTGTGGACCGTGTGTCTTCTGTTCTTTTCATTGCTTCTTCTGCTTGCTCTCCGGTTTTGGTATTGTCTGTGTGCTCTGTCTCAGAACCCACCAATCTTTCCTTTCCTATGCCATCCGAGATTTCTGTTAAGCCATCGATGAATGCTTGATGAAAGATAGTTTATTTTATAGGTCTAGAATATCCATGTGATTTCTTCATATGCATTACACTCTTCTCATTCAGTTCTCCATCTGTTGCATCCACTTCTGTCCATCTTGTTACCTGTTTTTCTTACCAAGATGATCTTACTTACTTCACAGTCTTTGCTTATTTTTATTCTGAATTATTGGTTGCATTTTCCTTCCCGTGTACGTTTCTGGTAATTCCTTGGATGTGTGCCTAACACGGTGAATGAAAGAACATCGAGGGCCAGATGGTTTATTTGGTTGGTCGATAGTCCCTTCTTCTCTTTGGTGCATTGAGCTGGCCTTCGGTGCCCCTGTAATTTGTCCCTGTTTTTCCCCTGTGGACACTCTGTGTTTTGATTGAGACCCACTAGTCAGAAGCAGGCTCTTTGTCCTCAGCACTGGAAGGCCTCACAAGCACTACGCTAGTCCTTTCAGGGATTTGGAGCGTCATACTTAGTCTTCTTTGGCCCCATGCAGCTTAGTCATCTGGCAGCTCCCACGTGGGTGGGTCTGTGTTTGTGGGAGACCCGTTCTCGCTAGCAGAGGCTCATCCCGTAGGTACTGCGAGGCCACGGTAAGCTTCGCTCGGTCCCGTCCCCTTCACCTCCCACCTTGCCAAAGCACACGTCCTGTGGGAACGTCAGCCTTGCATCTGGGCCTCCTTGAGTTTCCAGTGTGTCACTGTATGGTGGTGGTGTCCTCTAATCCCAGTGGAGCTGATGTCCTGAGCTGCAATCAGCAAGTGGCCTGGGAACAAAATGGTGCCCCATCATCAGCCTCCCCAGTGAAGGGCTCTCTGTCCTCTGCACGGATCCTTTACCTAGCTCTGGTCATCTGACAGTTTCCTGACTATCGCCAGGAGCACATCTGTGCGTAACCAGCCTTTTCTGGTTGTTGGGATGGAGGCTTTGGCTTGCACCATGTATGTATGTATGTATCTTCTCAGGAAGCAGAAGTCCCTGATTTAATAAAAAGCTTAGAAATTATGATTTGTTAATACCTGAAAGATGGTGGTGAGCAAGTTCTTGGTAACTGATGATGCACATAGCGAGTGCCCCATTACTGCTTTTTTAATTGGATGCAGAGTTCTTTGTTCACTGTACACAAGAATGTGTGATTTTTTTCATTCTTTTTTTTAGATTGTATTCAAATCCAAGTTAGTTAACATATAGTGTAGTATGAGATTCAGGGGTAGAATGGAGTGATTGATCAGTTGCATATAACACCGAGTGCTCATCACTTCACATGCCCTCCTTAATGCCCATCCCCCAGGTACCCCAAACACCACCCACCTCCCCTCCGGTGACTCTCACTTTGTTTCCTACGATTAAGAGTCTCTTACGGTTTGCCTCCCGCTCTGTTTTTATCTCATTGTATTTTTCCTTCTCTTCCCCATGCCCATCAGTTTCGTTTCTTGAATTCCACATACGAGTGACCCAGAGGGCTGACACACCCAGCCAGAGAAGCAGGGCGCCCGGGGCGCAGGGCAGCCCTGAGCCAGCAGGTATCCCCGGGACTTTACAGCAGCTGCTGTGGGAGGCTGAGGTCGGGGGTGCGGGGAGGCAGGAGGCAGGAGGCAGGGCCGAGTCCTGGCACCTTCCCCACCAGAGGCCGTCTCCCTACATGCAACAGCGGGCTGCCCCCAAACCCTACACGCAACATGTTCGCCAGATGCCCAACCGCCTGGGGGTTGGAATGGCAGGGGTCCGGAGCACCCTGGGTGAAGGAGGACCCCAGAGCTGTGTGGGGCCCCGCCTGGCCCCTCTCCCGCAGCCCTGTGGCTGCTTCTGCAGCAGAGCTCCTCTTCGCTGGGGACCCACCGGCCTGGGGTCTCCTGTCCCGGGCCCCCCAGACCACCGGACAGCTGACAGGTGGCTCCCGAGGCTCCTACGCCTTTGAGTTCGAGCACAAGCTCCTGCTTGGCAGCCCCTCCGTGGCACCTGCCAACCCAGACCCACTGCAGGCCAGGCACATGATGGAGGGCTCACTGGAGCGCCAGCCTGCCGGTGGGGCAGACCCGGGTGGCTGTGGGTCTGTCCTCAGGTGGGCAGTCCTGGGCTCACTCCTCTCCACACCGCAACTGCCGCCTCCCGGACACTTCCTTTCTACGTAGAACATGGAGACTGTTCTCCCTCCCACACGTTTTGGGGCAAACTGTTGAAAGATGGGGCCTCTCCTCCCTGGCAGATAATCTCTGGTCCTGGGCACTTGTGCGCTAATGCCACCACGCATCCTCCATTCACTCGAGAAGCATCGCCAGAGCCTGCCCACAAGCACGGTCCCTGGTACTGGGGTGCAGTCGACGTGCTGTGCCCAGGAGGGTGCAGGCAGATGGGTGAGCCCAGCACCGCAGGGCGAGACTCGCTCTACGGGGTGCCGGGGGAGGGGAGTTGTCCTCTGGCTGAAGCTTCGGGATCCTGTGCTCACTTCAGCTTTTCAGAACCTGCTGGAGACCCATGTCAGCTCTGCAACGACAATCCTTTTTTCTTGAAAGCTCATCAGATTTCTGAAAACCACAGGTTACAGCAGACATAGTTCAGAAGACACTGAGGAATCCCCTACTTTTGGCGTCTGCTTTGTCCGTGAGCCAGGGACCTCGTGGCTGGAGTTCCGGAAACGCACGCACGCACACAGAGAAGTCTCGGGAGCAAGTGACACACACGGACGCCGAAGTGCTTAAATACAGATTTATTGCAAACCGACACTGGAGAGGGGACCTCGCGGGCCGGCACCCTGGTCTCCGCGGACCTCGGCAGACGGAGCTCAGTGGCCAATCTGAGGCGGCCGCATCTGGAGAGAGAAAACACGCAGGCTGCACCGGCTCCAGGGCCCAGGCCGGCAGCAATGGGCAGAGGACACCCACGAGGACGGCCCGCCATCGGCCGCATGGCCCGGTGCCCCAGCCCGCCACTCTGACGCTGGTGAGCCGCTGCCACGGCAGGCGGGGTGGGCCAAAATGCAACACTGAAAACGACGTCAGATAGAGAAGACGAAGGACCATGGAGTCCATGGCTCCCCAGTCTCCTGAGTAGCTGGGGTACGGTGCATGCCCCACCTCGTCACACCAGGAGACCCCGACGAGACCATCGAGACCGGTTCTCACACACGTGCGTGGCATGAGAGCCCTGGGACGTGGGACAGGTGTGCAAATCCTGGGCACCCTGAGGATGGGTCTCAGCAGCTCCAGCAACAGGCTCCGGCCCAACTATGGGGGCAGAGCTCTGCGCCCCCTTGGCGACGCTCCTCCCAGCCATCTGGTGTCTGGACCTCCTTCGTGGCACGAGAGCCACCCGATGCTTCCCAGGGGCTGCTTCGGACATACTCAGGAATCCCCACTCACTTCTGGCCACCTCGAGCCTCAAACCGGCCCCCACACGACTGACGAGTGAGCTCCCGCCTGCTCAAGCCGTTTGAAGGGGGCCGTTTCTGGAGGAACCATCGCCTAGAAAGGAGTCCTCCTCAGCCCCCAGGACAGCCCCCGAGGGAAGGTCCTAGGAAACCTGCCAGCTGACAGCCCCCAGAGCAGCGGGCATGCGGCATGCGGGCCTGGGGTGGCTCAGGCCCCACGGGCAGAGCAGAGGCAGGAGGAAAGGCGCGGCTGTGTCTCCCGAGGGCACCCGGTCAGCTCCCCGACAAGGACCAGGCCCCACAGAGGACGCGGGAGGACAGTTCCTGCTGTGTCTGTGGCCTACTCGGGAAGGTGTCCCCACATCCGGCAGCGCCGACCAAGAGCCCCAGTCTGGTCTCCCCGACGGGGCTGAGCATCCGGCGGACGCACACACACACCAAGCGAGAGCGCAAGCATGGGTGTGCAAGAGAGATGAAGGCGAGGGCCTCTCACACCCCCCTCGGCAGCAGCCGGCCCATTACCCGCTCCCCGGGCCCAGCATGAGGAAAGGAAGCAGAGCCCACGCAGCAGCAGCAGCAGGAGGAGAGTGGGTGGCCGGCGTCCCGCTCACCCCACGCTGCTCCCCAAGTGTGGAGACGCAGGGCCGGGCGCCACAGGTTCACCCTTCTTTTTAAAATGATTTTTTTTATTGGAGTTCAGTTTGCTGTCATGTAGCATAACACCCAGTGCTCATCCCACCAAGTGCCCCCTCAGTTCCAATCACCCAGTCACCCCAACCCCCACCCACTTCCCCTTCCACTACCCCTTGTTCTTTTCCCAGAGTTAGGTGTCTCTCATGTTTTGTCACCCTCACCGATATTTTCACTCATTTTCTCTCCTTTCCCTTTATTCCCTGTCACTAATTTTTATATTCCCCAAATGAATGAGACCATATAATGTTTGTCCTTCTCACATTGACTTATTTCACACAACGTAATACCCTCTAGGTCCCTCCACGTAGAAGCAGATGGTGTGTATCGTCCTTTCGGTTGGCTGAGGAATATTCCATTGTATACATAAACCACATCCTCTTTATGCATTCATCTGTCGATGGGCACCGAGGCTCCTTCCACAGTGTGGCTATTGTGGACATTGCCGCTATAATCATCGGGGTGCAGGTGTCCCGGCATTTCACTGCGTCTGTATCTTTGGGGTAAATCCCCAGCAGTGGGATTGCTGGGTCACACGGCAGCTCTATTTTGAACTCTTTGAGGAAGCTCCACACAGTTTTCCAGAGTGGCTGCACCAGTTCACATTCCCACCAACAGTGCAGGAGGGTTCCCCTTTCTCCACATCGTCTCCAACATTTGTGGTTTCCTGTCTTCTTAATGTTCACCACTCTCACTGGTGTGAGGTGGTATCTCATTGTGCTTTTGAGTTGTGTTTCCCTGATGGCCAGTGATGCGGAGCATTGTCTCATGTGCTTGGTGGCCACGTCTGTGTCTTCCTCTGTGACATTTCTGTTTATGTCTTTTGCCCATTTCATGATTGGATTGTTGGTTTCTTTGCTGTAGAGTTGAATGAGTTCTTTAGAGATCTTGGACACTGGCCCTTTGTCTGACGGTCATTTACAAATATCTTCTCCCATTCTGTGGGTTGTCTTTTACTTTTGTTGAGCGTTTCTTTTGCTGTGGGGAAGCTTCTCATCTTGATGAAGTCCCAGGGATTCATTTTTGCTTTTGTTTCTCTGGCCTTCATGGATGTATCTTGCAAGAAGTTGCTGTGGCCAAATTCAAGAAGGGTGTTGCCTGTGTTCTCCTCTAGGATTTTGATGGCTTCCTGTCTCACATTTAGATCTTTCATCCATTTTGAGTTTCTCTTTGTGTACGGTGGTGTGAGAGAATGGTCCAGTTTCATTCCTCTGCGTGTGACTGTCCAATGTTCCCAGCAGCATTTATTGAAGAGACTGTCTTTGTTCCAGTGGATGGTGATTCTTGCGTTGTCGAATATTAGTTGACCATAAAGTTCAGGGTCCACTTCTGGATTCTCTGTTCTGTTCCATTGGTCTATGTGTCTGTCTGTTTTTGTGCCAGTACCACACTGTCTTGATGAGCACAGCTTTGTAGCACAACTTGACATCCAGCATTGTGATGCCCCGGCTCTGGTTTTCTTTTTTCATACTCCCCTGGCTACTTGGGGTCTTTTCTGATTCCACACTAATCTTCAGATGATTTGTTCCAACTCTCTGAAGAAAGTCCATGGTATTTCGATAGGGATTGGGTTCCATGTGTAAATTGCCCTGGGTCACGTGGACATTTTCCCAATATATGAATTCTTCCAATCCAGGAGCATGGAATAGTTTTCCATCTCTCTGTGCCTTCCTCAATTTCTTTCAGACGTGTTCTGTAGTTTTTTGGGTAGGGATCCTTTACCTCTCTGGTTAGGTGTATTCCTAGGTATCTCATGCTTTTGGGTGCAATTGTCAATGGGACTGACTCCTTAATTTCTCTTTCTTCAGTCTCATTGTTAGTGTATAGAAATGCCACTGATTTCTGGGCATTGATTTGGTATCCTGCCACGCCGCCGAATTTCTTGTATGAGTTCTAGCAATCGTGGGGTGGAGTCTTTTGGGTTTTCTATGTAGAGTATCATGTCATCTGCAAAGAGGGAGAGTTTGACCTCTTCTTTGCCAACTTGAATGCCTTTTATTTCTTTTTGCTGCCTGATTGCTGAAGCTAGGACTTGTAGTAGTATGTTGAGTAGCCGTGGTGAGAGTGTACGTCCCTGTCGTGTTCCTGATCTTAGGGGAGAGGCTCCCAGTGTTTTCCCATCGGGAATGATATTTGCTATGGGCTTTTCGTAGATGGCTTTGAAGATGCTGAGGAATCACTGTAGTTCCGTCTCTCACTACAGTCTCAAGAGTTTTGATCAGGAATGGATGCTGTATTTTGTCAAATGCTTTCTCTGCATCTATTGAGAGGATCATCTGTTTCTTCTTTTTTCTCTTGTTGATGTGATCCATCCCATTGACTGCTTTACGAGTGTTGAACCAGCCTTGCATCCCGGGGATAAATCCCACTTGGTCATGGCGAGTAATCTTCTTTATGTACTGTTGGATCCTGTTGGCTCGTATCTTGTTGAGAATGTTTGCATCCGTGTTCATCGGGGATATCGGTCTATAATTCTCCTTTTTGGTGGGGTCTTTGTCTGGTTTTGGAATTAAGGTGATGCTAGCCTCATAGAAGGAGTTTGGAAGTATGAATGGACCTAAAGTAGCACGATGTATAATTTAAAAGCATCAGAGTCAATTTTGTACAAAGTTAACTTATCCTTTATTACAAATAAAATTCATGAAGCAATTATAGAGGTTTATGAAAAACACAAAACGCAGAAACAGCACAATGAAAGGGGAGGGGAAGGCTTCAGGAGTGCTGCAGCCATCACGAGCTGCTGCTCGGGGGCCGAGGCTGGTGGCTCCACTGAGGCAGGTGGCAGCTCCGGCCCTTCGATGAACTCGAGAGCCAGCGTCGGGACCTGCTCCTTCTGGGGTGGCCAAGAAGCAGGTGGCTCCTCCAGGTCGGGACAGTGAATCTGAGGTATGACCACCAGGTACCTTGGCTTGACCTCAGCAGCCGGCATCTCGGCCCAGGCCTAGCTCTCAGCACCAGCAGCCGGGACCGGCTCGATCACCTCAGGCCCAGGAGCTTCAGCAGGCCCCACAGTCGGCCTCGGGCGGGCTCTTGCCGCGGTGGTTCAGGGTGTTGCTCGGGGTCCGAAGCCGGTTGCTCCCCTAGTGAGGTGGCTGCTCTGGCACATCGATGACCTCGATAGCCGGTGGTGGGGCCCCTTCGGCCTCCAAGGCTCCTAAGGGTGCAGGTGGCTCTTCTGGGTCAGGACAGGGATTCAGAGGTCTGACCACCACGTGTCTTGCCTTGTACACAACAGCTGGCATCAGGGCTCGGGCCACGCCCTCAGCTCCCGCAGCCGGGACCAGCTCCATCCCCTGAGACCCTGAAGGTGCAGCAGGCCCCACCGTCGAAGCTCGGGCGCGCTCTTGGGGTGGTTCCGGGTGTTGCTCGGGGTCCGACGACAGAGTATCATCTCCAAGAAGACAAAGTATCATCACCAGGATGGACTTTCCACGTCCCTTTCAAATCAAGGACACTCTTCCCACCGCTCAACGTGTGTGAGTGCGAGAGCCCTGGGAGGTCTCCCCAGACTGCAGCCCGTGGGGATAGGGTGTGAGCCTACCCAGTGCTCCTGGCCCAGCAGCATGGAGGCTTGATCTGTGTGGCCCACCGTGTCCCCATCTCGGCCACCCCAGTGCTCCTCACCTCCATCCTCAAACTCCGCTTGATGGAGGTTTATGAAACGCAAAAGGTAACGCTCGGCACGACAGTCGAGCACTGAGCCTGGCACGTACTGCCCTGTGAATTTCAGCAGCTTTGTCAAGGCAGGAAATTCTGGGGGATCGTGGAAGTCCTCCTCATAGTAGTCCAGCCAGATGGTCAGGAAGGAGGACATGGCTCTGGGGAGGGACAGGTGGGCAGAGGCGTCAGAAGACAGGGCTCCCGCACACAGAGGTGTCCCGGGGAAGCCCTGCAGGAACCGGGGCCCTCGGCCTCCAGCGCGGGGCTGTCGGAGGCCAGTGCTGCTCCTTGTCCACCTGCCACCTGGCGGTCCTGCCTGCCACAGGCCTGCTCACTGAGGAGGGGCTTGCACAAAGCCTCAGTGCGTGGAGCCCATGACCAGCGGTGTGACCATCACTGTCTTTCCCGGGGAACCTTTGCTCCCGTGGGTCTGCCCTGCCTCACTCACGAGGCGCCCCCAGGGGGTGTCCTTCCACTGACTCTAAATCTCCCACGGGGCGGGGACGGTCTGGTCCAAGAGCCCTCACTGGCTCTCCTGAGCACCTGCCGGGCACCCGGGTCCAGGTGCCACCAGATTGGTGAGTGCGATGCTCCCCACACCCTCTGCTCTGGGTCCCAGGTGTGGAGCAGACAGAGGGTTGGGGGAATGGGCATGGAGGAGGTCCCTTTGGCGTCCCAGTGCTCTCCCACAAAGCCCGCACCCCACCCACGGCTCTCCTTTGCTCTTTTCCTGAAGGGGCCTCAGACCTTTACCCTGTCACAGGAATTGCAGATGTGTGGGGTGAGGGGCCCAGCATACCCTCTGACCCACAGCCCCCTCGCGACCCTCCTGGAGAGGGAAGGCTCCCCTGCATGAGCCAGAGCTCACTCACATTTCCCACTGGTCCCGGATTCCTTCCTTCTTTGAAGAATTCATGATGTATCGATATCTAGAGGAGGGCGGGGGGCATCACATGAATCGTCCTGTGGACCCAACCTCTCCTCATAGCTGCTGTCACTCTCTGAACCCCAACTAGTCCACAACCCTCGGGGGCTGTCAGCTCTGTGCGTGGGGCCACGGGCAGCTCCTGGAGAAGCACCTGCACCTGCTGGCGCTTCCTGAATGATTGAGGAATGAAAGGGCTCCGGCCAGGCCCATGGCCGATATCCAAGTGGGCCTGGGCGCCCAGGTGTCCCCGGGGACCCCTACTCCAAATGCCCCAGGATACAGACCCCAGATGAACTCCCTTTCAGTGGCAAAACATGCCAGCTCAAGACCCTGGTGACAGTGGGGAGGCGGCACAGGCTTCGTCACGGGGAGAGAACGACGACTGCTGAGCACAAGCACAGCCCTCTAGCCGACCTGCCACAGGCCAGGCCCCGGGGGCTGCCCTACAGGACCCGACTAGGCCCTGTGTGACTCTACTCCAGTCAAAGGAGCAGCCCGAGGGGCCGGGAAGTTCAGCCACATTCCCCAAGACTCCCAACCAGTAGGTGGCCCATCCCACTGGGCTGTGGAGGGTCAGGGAGCTCACTTTGCAAACAGCAGGTCCAGGACCTCTTCGGTGGTGCCAAATTCAGTATAGTTTTCCAGAAATTCGAAAATGGAAAGGTTGTCCAAGCGCAGCAAGGCGGGCACCAGATCTTGTACCTGCTGCTTCAGCAGCTCCCTCCGGCTGGGGGTGATCGGGGAGATCCGATGCCTTCTCAGGGCTGAGGCTCTTTCATCCTGAGGTGGGACAGAGGGGACATGCAGCCTGCACTGTAGCCTCCAGACCACCTGGGAGTTGGAGTGCAGACCAAAGCCCGAGCTCTCAGTGGCTGCGGGGGGCAAGGGGGGGCAGGAGTGCCCACAGAAGGAACACGGGGCTTGACGCCTGCGGCTCAGTCACTTAGCATCTGACTCTCGGTTGTGGCTCAGGTCATGGTCTCAGCATCCTGAGATCCCGCCCTGGCAGGCTCTGCGCTTGGGGCAGAGTGTGCTTGAGGAGCCTGTGTCTTCCTCTTCGACTCCCTGCTTCTTTGCCTGTCTCTTAAACAAACTATCCAATAAAGAAATAATCTTAAAGGATAACTTTTCAAAAAAAAATGGATCAATATAAGGATCTCAAGTGGGAGGGGTCAGTATCCCAGGGCCGCTTGTCAGCTGAGTTTTGACAGCACCTCCCTGCATTAACGGCTTCACCCCTAAATTTGACCACACGTCCCTGTCTGAGCCCCTGGGTGGGAGGGCCCAGGGCATGAGGGCTGCAGGATGTTCAGTGCCACCCTGTGATTTGGCAACAGAAGGGAATCGCATCGAAGTCCTGCATCAGTGAAGGGCTCAGTGGCTGTGGGAACCAACTGGCCTTCTGACATGTTGTGCAGCCCACGAGGCCCCTGTGCCTGACCCCGGCAGGGGGGGCAGGGATGCGCTCCTTCAAATCCTAACTGCAGAGCGATAGACATAGTACAGTGAGCCCCGTGTCCCTTTGGGGAAAAGTCTCCCAACTCACCAGGACCGTGCTCAAGCCTTGGAGAAGGTGGGGAAGGACGTCAGGCCAATGGGGCCTCCTGGGAGCACCAGTTAGGAGAAAGCATAGCACAGTGCAAACTACTGGAGACCGCGTGCGATGAGACCTGGTGTGTCTCTTTTTCAAAAGTTTTGATGGGCAGCCCGGGTGGCTCAGTGGTTTAGCACTGCCTTCAGCCCAGGGCGTGATCCTGGGGACCCAGGATCCAGTCCCACATCAGGCTCCCTGCATGGAGCCTGCTTCTCCCTCTGCTTGTGTCTCTGCCTCTCTCTCTCTGTCTCTCGTGAATAAATAAAGAAAATCTTTAAAAAGATTTAATTATAAAAAAAGTTATTATTCATTTGTGACACACAACAAGAGAGAGAGAGAGAGAGAGAGAGAGGCAGACACACAGAGGTAGAAGCAGTCCCCATGCAGAGAGCCCGAGGTGGGACTCGATCCCTGGTCTCCAGGATCCGGGCCTGGGCAGAAGGCAGGCGCTAAACCACTGGGCAACCAGGCATCCCCTGAAGGCTCTATTCTGATGTTCCTACAAATCTGTGCACAGGGACTCTGCATGCATCTGGCCCAGGCAGGGGCAGGGTCATGGGGGCAAGTTTGGGGAGGAGGGGAATCCAGAGTCCTGTAGCAGCAGAAGTCTAGGGGGGAGCCCAGGGGAGCAGCAGGCTGGCTTCTGGGACCCGGGGCCCTTCCTGCTGCATCGGGGCCCTGGGGGTCGCGTGGCCCCAGCCCCTGCACTCACCTTGAACCCTTTCAGGCCTCTGTTAGCTGTGCTGGGCTCCTTCCTGGTCACCACCGGGGTGTGGGGGATGTCCTCTTCCTCCCGCCTCCGCCACTGCCCCTTGTCCCGTGTGGATCTCTGTAAAGACAGTGTGCGGCAGCCAGGCAGGAGGCCTCAGCGCCCGGTCAGGCCGCCTCGGCCGGGCCGCACACCCAGCTGACTCCATTGCAGACACACCACAGCACAGCCGGCACACACCTCCCCCAAGGAGAGCAAAGGGGTGCGGCTGCAGGGCCTTGGGTTAACTCCGGGGCGGGTAAGAGGCGCCTCGGGAATCCTGTTTCCACCCTGCCCACCGTGACATCAGGGTGACCCTGAAGGGATCACCGGGGAACCTGCTGCCCTGCAAGGTCCTCCAGCCTGGATGCGACCTGCCCACACATCCCTGGTTCCCTGAAGAGGAGGGGATGGGGCTGCCCAGGATGGCTGGCACAGGTGGCCTGGCCTGGCCTGGCCTGCTCTGTATTACCCTACGGCGCCTCCTGAAAAACTCCCTGAGGCGTTGGGTTTGCCGGTGGCACCAACGTCTCCAGCATTCGAAGCAGCCGCATCCCTGGGGTTCCTGGCGTTGCTCGAAACTGGGAAAGTGATAAGGGAACATCTTTCAGTAGCAGAAGTCTCCTGAAAGTGAGCCTGAGGTGGGGCTGCACTAGAATGTGGGGGCCCGGGTGCAGGGTTTCCAAGTTCTGTTGGCCTCTGTTGTGAAAGAAGTGACCTCACTGCCTGGGACCCCCTCCCTGAGTCCACTCCTGGAAGGAGCTTCAGGAGCAGCACTCGGGGCTGCCGACGCTCCCCCCCCCCCCCGCCGCTGCAGGCAATGGCCTGTGTGCACACAGTGACACAACCGCACCCCTCTCCACAGGCCCCAGGGAAGGACTGTGTGCAGCCAGGGCCCCAGCCTGGAAACACACCTGGGTTCAGACACAACTTTCCATTCTTCCCTGGTTTCCACCCCGGAGAAGCCGTTGTGCCCATCGGGGATGGTCTGCCTCTTGCCTGTGGGATAGGGATTATCCTAGCGGGTGCTTCCTCCAGACGTCCCCAGGCCACTGTGGCATCATATCTATGACATTAGTGGCGGGTGTCCCATGCAGGAAATCCCTCCCACCACATGTTCTTCCTTGGTGTGTACATGCGTCAGGCCCACAAGGTCCCTGTGTGCACACACGTGGGCACTGGTACCCTTATTCTGGAGGCCCAGAAGATGACAGTCCCACCGGGGCAGGGATGGGCAATAGCTTCCCACGATCCTAGGCTCCTGAATCCAAGGCAAACCCTACAGTAGGTGTGGGAGTCTTGGCCTAGAAGGTGTGAGGCCGTCCTTATCCTGAAACCCTGCAGCCCCGGGCTGATCGCTGGGAGGACTTCCTGACGCCCAGGACACGGGCGAGGCTTGGTGGTGGCTCCTGGTGCCATCCCTGGGCCCCAGGCCTCGGGACAGGGGACGTTGGGAGAGGGCTCCCTGTCCTTTGCCTGCATGGGCGTCCTGGCCTGCCTGCCCACTGGGGACGATGGGGACGGTGGCGCGAGCGCTCTGGAAGAGCCCGGAGAGATCCCAGGGCTGCCTGCTGGCTGGAGGCCTGGCGAGCGTGGCTGAGGAACGCAGGCCGGCTGACTCCCAGGGGCCTGGCCCTCGGCTCCCCCGGGGGGGCATCTGCCTCCGGCCATCTGGCTCCGGCTCCCCAACACCAGCAGAGGACAGGCCGCCTCCGGCCCGACCTTCCCGTGGGACACCCGGGAGCTCCTTTCCGCAGGCAGGGAGGCCGGCGGGGTCCTAACAGGTGGCTGCCACGGTCCCCCGGAGGCTGAGTGGTCAGAACCGGACGTCCCTGCGGCCAGCTTGCAGTCCACGGGGGAGCCCAAGGGGGCCGGGCGGGTGCCCTGTCCTCTGACGTGGGGGTGGGTGGGGCTGCAGGAGGCGGGAGCTGAGGGCTCTCACGGTGAATTCTCAGGTCAACGTGTAGCACCGGAGAACACCCAGAGGGGTCTGTCCTTCTGGGCAGACGGAGGGCAGCATGAGCAGAAGCCGGGGGATGTGCTCTCAGAGGGGGCTGCAGACGCCCGTGGGCCCAGGGCGCCCGCAACACTCCCCGTGTGAACACAGCCACGCTTCTCACTGCTTGTGTTCATTCTGGAAAAGGTCATCGTTTTTCGTGAAGTTTGCGACTTCTGTTAACGTGTAGCAGGCTTGCTGTCCCCTCTGAACGAACGCGTGAATGGGTTTTGGAGAGCGTCTCCCTCGTATCTCGTGGTCACACCCGTGGACCTGAGCCACTGGCGGGAAGGAGTTTTGTGAGGCCGTCTGCTATTTTAGGGATGTAGAGGGGAGCTTTACGGAAGTGTCCGAGGATGAAGACAGCCAAGAGCGGCGGGTCAGCGTGTGACAGGTGCTAGTAGGTCTGCCCCCGGGCGACGGCGAGGTGGGCGCTGACACTCTTACTGTTGCAAAGTGCCAGAGTGGCAGTTCTGAGATGACCCTGGGTGGCGAGGTCAGGGTGCAGGCCCTGGTGCGCCCCTTGCGGCTTGGGCCCCGGCGGGTGACTTCACAGACAGCCGCCCACACATCCCGTGGAGGCCAGCCACAAGGACTCAGGTGTGCGCACCTGCCCTTCGGGGGCCGGTGTCGGGGGTGTCTGGGGAGGTCTCCCAGACTGCAGCCCGTGGGGATGGGGTGTGAGCCTACGCAGGTTTCCCGGCCCAGCAGCACGGAGGCTTGATCTGTGTGGCCCACTCTGTCCCCAACTCGGCCACCCCAGTGCTCCTCACCTCCACCCTCTAACTCTGGTTGATGGAGGTTTCTTAAATATTCAAAGTAACTGTTGACTCGACGGTCCAGCGTTGAGTCTGGCAAGTACTGCCCCGTGAAATTCATTAGCTTTGTCAGGGAGGGAAACTCCGGGGGATTCTGGAAATCTTCCTCATAGTATTCTATCCAGATGGCCAGGAAGGAGGACATGGCGCTGGGGAGGGACAGGTGGGCAGAGGCGTCAGAAGACAGGGCTCCCGCACACAGAGGTGTCCCGGGGAAGCCCTGCAGGAACCGGGGCCCTCGGCCTCCAGCACGGGGCTGTCGGAGGCCAGTGCTGCTCCTTGTCCACCTGCCACCTGGCGGTCCTGCCTGCCACAGGCCTGCTCACTGAGGAGGGGCTGGCACGAAGCCTCTGTGCGTGGGAGCCCATGACCAGCGGTGTGACCATCACTGTCTTTCCCGGGGAACCTTCCCTCCCGTGGGTCTGCCCTGCCTCACTCACAAGGCGCCCCCAGGGGGTGTCCTTCCACTGACTCTAATCTCCCACGGGGCGGGGGCCGTCTGGTCCAAGAGCCCTCACTGGCTCTCCTGAGCACCTGCCGGGCACCCGGGTCCAGGTGCCACCAGATTGGTGAGTGTGATGCTCCCCACACCCTCTACTCTGCGTCCCAGGTGTGGGGCAGACAGAGGGTTGGGCGGGATGGGCATGGAGTAGGTCTCCCTTTGGGGTCCCAGTGCTCTCCCACAAAGCCCGCACCATCCACAGCTCTCCTTTGCTCTTTTCCTGAAGGGGCCTCAGACCTTAACCCTGTCACAGGAATTGCTGGCGGGTGAGGGTCCAGCATCCCCTCCAACCCACAGCCCCCTCGCAGCCCTCCTGGAGAGGGAAGGCCCTCCTGCATGAGCCAGAGCTCACTCACATTTCCCACTGCATCAGGATTTCTCCTTTCTCAGGGGACGCTTCGATGCATCGATATCTAGAGGAGGGCGGGGGGCATCACATGAATCGTCCTGTGGACCCGACCTCTCCTCATAGCTGCTGTCATCCTCTGAACCCCAACTAGTCCAGAACCCTGGGAGGCCGTCAGCTCTGTGCGTGGGGCCACGGGCAGCTCCTGGAGAAGCGCCTGCACCTGCTGGGTCCTCCTGAATGCTTGAGGAATGAAAGGGCTCTGGCCAGGCCCATGGCCGACATCCGAGTGGGCCAGGGCGCCCGGTGTCCCTGGGGACCCCTACCCTGAATGCCCCAGGACACAGACCCCAGATGGACTCAAACCTCCCTTTCAATGGCAAAACAGGCCAGCTCAAGACCCTGGTGACAGTGGGGAGGCGGCACAGGCTTCGTCATGGGGAGAGAAGAGAACGACGACTGCTGAGCACAATCACAGCCCCTCTAGCCGACCTGCCACAGGCCAGGCCCCGGGGGCTTCCCTACAGGACCCGACAAGGCCCTGTGTGACTCTACTCCAGTCGGAGGATCAGCCCCAGGGGCCGGGAAGTTGAGGAACATTCGCAAGACTCCCAACCAGTAGGTGGCCCATCCCACTGGGCTGTGGAGGGTCAGGGAGCTCACTTTGCAAACAGCAGGTCCAGGACCTCTTCGGTGGTGCCAAATTCAGTATAGTTTTCCAGAAATTCGAAAATGGAAAGGTCGTCGAAGCGCAGCAAGGCGGGCACCAGATCTTGTACCTGCTGCTCCAGCAGCTCCCTCCGGCTGGGGGTGATCGGGGAGATCCGATGCTTTCTCAGGGCTGAGGCTCTTTCATCCTGAGGTGGGACAGAGGGGACATGCAGCCTGCACTGTAGCCTCCAGACCACCTGGGAGTTGGAGTGCAGACCAAAGCCCGAGCTCTCAGTGGCTGCGGGGGGCAGGGGGGGGCAGGAGTGCCCACAGTAGGAATACGGGGCTTGACCCCTGCGGCTCAGTCACTTAGCATCTGACTCTCGGTTGTGGCTCAGGTCATGGTCTCAGCATCCTGAGATCCCGCCCTGGCAGGCTCTGCGCTTGGGGCAGAGTGTGCTTGAGGAGCCTGTGTCTCCCTCTTCGGCTCCCTGCTTCTCTGCCTGTCTCTTAAACTATCCAATAAAGAAATAATCTTAAAGGATAAATTTTCAAAAGAATTTGGAACAATACAAGGATCTCAAGTGGGAGGGGTCAGTATCCCAGGGCCGCTTGTCAGCTGAGTTTTGACAGCACCTCCCTGCATTAACGGCTTCACCCCTTGAATTTGACCACACGTCCCTGTCTCGAGGTGCCAACACGGAGACCTTTCCTTGGGTGGGAGGGCCCAGGGCATGAGGGCTGCAGGATGTTCAGCGCCACCCTGTGATTTGGCAACAGAAGGGAATCGCATCGAAGTCCTGCGTCAGTGAAGGGCTCAGTGGCTGTGGGAACCAACTGGCCTTCTGACATGTTGTGCAGCCCACGAGGCCCCTGTGCCTGACCCCGGCAGGGGGGGCAGGGATGCGCTCCTTCAAATCCTAACTGCAGAGCGATAGACATAGTACAGTGAGCCCCGTGTCCCTTTGGGGAAAAGTCTCCCAACTCACCAGGACCGTGCTCAAGCCTTGGAGAAGGTGGGGAAGGACGTCAGGCCAATGGGGCCTCCTGGGAGCACCAGTTAGGAGAAAGCATAGCACAGTGCAAACTACTGGAGACCGCGTGCGATGAGACCTGGTGTGTCTCTTTTTCAAAAGTTTTGATGGGCAGCCCGGGTGGCTCAGTGGTTTAGCACTGCCTTCAGCCCAGGGCGTGATCCTGGGGACCCAGGATCCAGTCCCACATCAGGCTCCCTGCATGGAGCCTGCTTCTCCCTCTGCTTGTGTCTCTGCCTCTCTGTCTCTCGTGAATAAATAAATAAAATCTTTAAAAAGAAAGCATTATAAAAAACAGTTTTTGTTATTTATTCACGAGAGACACACACACACAGAGAGAGAGAGAGAGAGAGAGGCAGACACACAGACAGAGGTAGAAGCAGTCCCCATGCAGAGAGCCCGAGGCGGGACTCGATCCCAGGTCTCCAGGATCAGGGCCTGGGCAGACGGCAGGCGCTAAACCACTGGGCGACCAGGTATCCCCTGAAGGCTCTATTCTGATATTCCTACAAATCTGTGCACAGGGACTCTGCATCTGGCCCAGGCAGGGGCAGGGCCATGGGAGCAAGATTGGGGAGGAGGGGAATCCAGAGTCCTGTAGCAGCAGAAGTCTAGGGGGGAGCCCAGGGGAGCAGCAGGCTGGCTTCTGGGACCCGGGGCCCTTCCTGCTGCATCAGGGCCCTGGGTGTCGCGTGGCCCCAGCCCCTGCACTCACCTTGAACCCTTGCAGGTCTTCGGTAGATGTGCTGGACTCCGGGGTGTGGCGGATGTCCTCTTTCGTCCACCTCCACCGCCACTCATAGTCCCATGTGGAGCTCTGTATCTTCCATATGGAGCTCTGTAAAGACAGTGTGCGGCAGCCAGGCAGGAGGCCTCAGCGCCCGGTCAGGCCGCCTCGGCCGGGCCGCACACCCAGCTGACTCCATTGCAGACACACCACAGCACAGCCGGCACACACCTCCCCCAAGGAGAGCAAAGGGGTGCGGCTGCAGGGCCTTGGGTTAACTCCGGGGCGGGTAAGAGGGCACCTCAGGAATCCTGTTTCCACCCTGCCCACCAAGACATCAGGGTGACCCTGAAGGGATCACCGGGGAATCTGCTCCCCTGCAAGGTCCTCCAGCCTGGATGGGACCTGCCCACACATTCCTGATTCCCTGAAACTGAAGAGGAGGGGATGGGGCTGCCCAGGATGGCTGGCACAGGTGGCCTGGCCTGGCCTGGCCTGCTCTGTATTACCCTCCGGCACCTCCTGAAAAACTCCCTGAGGCGTTGGGTTTGCCGGTGGCAACAACGGCTCCACCATTCGAAGCAGCCGCATCCCTGGGGTTCCTGGGGTTCGTCGAAACTGGGAAAGTGATAAGGGAACATCTTTCAGTAGCAGAAGTCTCCTGAAAGTGAGCCTGAGGTGGGGCTGCACTAGAATGTGGGGGCCCGGGTGCAGGGGTTCCAAGTTCTGTTGGCCTCTGTTGTGAAAGAAGTGACCTCACTGCCTGGGACCCCCTCCCTGAGTCCACTCCTGGAAGGAGCTTCAGGAGCAGCACTCGGGGCTGCCGACGGCTCCCCCCTCCCTGCGGGCAATGGCCTGTGTGCACACAGTGACACAACCGCACCCCTCTCCACAGGCCCCAGGGAAGGACTGTGTGCAGCCAGGGCCCCAGCCTGGAAACACACCTGGGTTCAGACACAACTTTCCATTCTTCCCAGGTTTTGGCCCCGCAGAAGCCGTTGTGCCCGTCGGGGATGGTCTGCCTCTTGCCTGTGGGATAGGGATTATCCTAGCAGGTGCTTCCTCCAGACGTCCCCAGGCCACTGTGGCATCATATCTATGACATTAGTGGCGGGTGTCCCATGCAGGAAATCCCTCCCACCACATGTTCTTCCTTGGTGTGTACATGCGTCAGGCCCACAAGGTCCCTGTGTGCACACACGTGGGCACTGGTTCCCTTATTCTGGAGGCCCAGAAGATGACAGTCCCACCGGGGAAGGGATGGGCAATAGCTTCCCACGATCCTAGGCTCCTGAATCCAAGGCAAACCCTACAGTAGGTGTGGGAGTCTTGGCCTAGAAGGTGTGAGGCCGTCCTTATCCTGAAACCCTGCCTGTCGTGTGTTACGGGCCATTCCCTCGTTTCCACTGGGTGAGCTGTGGACAGCGGTGCACTCAGTGGGTCGCCCTTACCTGGGCTCTTCCTCAGCCTGGAACGTGCTGGAATGCCTCCCGTCTGGGCTGTCAATGCCCACCCCCACCCCGTCACATCTCCATGTCTATAGCCAGTTCCATCCACACAACCTTTTCCCAGCCCCCTCAGGAAGGGGAGGGGCAGCCCTGGCCCCCAACGGAGGACACAGAGCTGGCTTCATGCCCCCTTCTGCCTCCTTCCCAGGCTGTGATCCTGGCGAGGCAGTGGCCCTGCTGGGGTCTTCACCTCCTCCCCTCAGTGGCCCCCTGGAGCCCCAGCCGCTGCGTTTGTCAAAGCCCCACAGTTGGTCACAGCCTCACCTGCGGAGCTCAGGACCCAGGGAAGCACCAGGCTCTCTTTCTAGGGAGCAATTGCTCTTTCCATTCCTGATGTTCTGTATTTTGTCCATCTTCCCCCCTGGAGGATGAGCTCCGAGAGGGAGGATCTGGTCTGTTTATCAGCTCTGGGACCGTCTGTGCTCAGGGCTCAGTGGCTGAAGGAGCAGGTGGGATGACCCATCCCACCACCGGCCAGCTCAGTGGTGGGAACCTTACTGATTTGGAGCATTTTTAAATACTTGTGCTTTTTTTTTTTTTTTTTTTTTTAAGGAAACTCTGTGCCCGATGTGGGACTCAAAGTCAGGACCCCGAGATCAATAACCACATGCCCTTCAGGCTGAGCCAGGCAGGCGTCCATTGGTCATTTTAAAACTAGTAGACTGATAACTATTTCAGTTAATTTGGTGATCCACATTTTGTAGGTCTATCCCATTATGCTGAATTACCAGGTGACTCCCCCAGTGTCAGTACCGCGTCAGCACAGATTGCCCCACCTGACAGCACTGAGTGGCTGTTCAGATTGGAGACTGAACTCGTTCACGGGGTCTTTCAGGAGCCAGGGTGGCTCCTCCATGGGCCTCCTCCCTCCCCGGGAGGTCATGCACCTCTGCAGCCAGCAGCACAAGGGGAAGACGACAAACACAGGCACGAGGGAGGAGGTCTCCAGCCAGCTCTAGCAGGCCTGCATGTCCACCTTATGCTCACTCTGTGTGTTATTTATTAGAAGTAGTATTAATTTTTAGGATTTTATTTATTTGTTTAAGAGAGAGAGGGAGAGAGAGAGAAGCGAGCATGATCAGTGGAGACAGGCAGTGGGAGAGGGAGAAGCAGGTGTCCCGCAAGCAGGGAGGCACAAACCCAGGAATTCTGAATCATATCCCACAAAACAGAGAAAACACATCACCAGATCTGCTCCACAAAACAAACAAAAGGCATCTCCTCGAGCTGAATGAAAATTTTCTACTTGAAGTACAGACCGTATGAGTGAAATGAGAGCAAGATTTGTGTGTGTGTGTGTGTGTATGGAAATAATGCTGCCTATTTGAATATGGATATAAAAATGAACATGACCATTTATGAATATACATGGACGTAAAAAAGAAGAATTAACATTGACTTAAAAATAAGAATTATTGTGGTTGCAGGCATGTAGAACTGAAACATATGAGGGTGATCATAAAAAGGCAGCGTGATGAATCAATCTAGTGCGTCTTCAGACTGAGTGTTTACAAGTAGGAAACGTGCTGTCAGCCACAGAACTAAGTAGACAGGAGGCACTGACTCTCCAGCTTGACCACCAACTGAACTGAAATCATGTTGTGTATCCACGCGCACTGACAGAGAAACGCCTATAAATGTAGACACATATGCAGAACTAGGAAGTTAGCAGAGGAGATGTAACATTATTGAAGATAATCAAATAAAAAAAGAAATAAAGCTGAATCTTGAATGGAGAAAATGGAGTAATTAAAATAGAATAATGTTTTTAAAATCGTTTGTATTTCCTTGGTGTTGGTGGTGATCTCTCCTTTCTCATTCAGGATTTTATTAATTTGAGTCTTTTCTCTCTTCTTTTTAATAAGGCTGGCTGATGGTTTCTCTCTCTTCTTAATTCTTTCAAAGAACCCCCTCCTGGTTTTGTTGATCTGTTCCACAGCTCTTCTGCTCTCTATTTCATTGAGTTCTGCTCAAATCTTTATTCTGCTCGGTGAAGGTTTCATTTGCCGTTCCTTCTCCAGCTCCTTTACGTGCAAGGTTAGCTTTTGTATTTGAGTTCTTTCCAGTGTTTGGATGGACGCTTGCATTGCAATGTATTTCCCCTATCTGGGACCGCTTTTGCTGTGTCCCAAAGATTTTGAACGGTTGTATCTTCATTCTCATTAGTTTCCGTGAATCTTTTGAATTCTTCTTTAATTTCCTGGTTGACCCTTTCATCTTTTAGCAGGATGGTCCTTAACCTGCACATGTTTGAAATCCTTCCAAACTTCTTCTTGTGATTTAGTTATAATTTCAAATCATTATGGTCTGAAAATATGCAGGGCACGATCCCAGTCTTTTGGTATCGGTTACGACCTGATTTGTGACCCAGTATGTGGCCTATTCTGGAGAAAGTTCCGTGTGCGCTTCAGAAGAATGTGTATTCAGTTGCGTTTGGATGTAAAGTTCTGTAAATATCTGTGAAATCCATCTGGTCCAGTGTATCATTTAAAGCTCTTGTTTCTTTAGAGATGTTGTCCTTAGAAGACCTATGGATTTTAGAAAGCGCTATGTTCAAGTCACCAAGTATAAGTGTATTATTATATAAGTATGTCTTAACTTTGGTTATTAATTGATTGATATCCTTGGCAGCTCCCCCATTCGGGGCATAAATATTCATGATTGTTAGGTCCTCTTGTTGGATAGACCCTTTAAGTGTGATATAGTGTCCCTCTTCATCTCTTACTACAGTCTTTGGGATAAACTTATTTATCTGATGATATAAGGATGGCTACCCCTGTTGTCTTGAGGACCATTTGAATGGTAAATGGTTCTCCAACGTTTTATTTTCAGCCTGCAGGTGTCCTTATGAGTCTCCTGTAGACAGCAAATAGATGGGTCTTGCTTTTTTCTCCAGTCTGAAACCCTGCGTCTTTTGATGGGATCATTTAGACTATTCACGTTCACAGTTACTATTGAAAGCTATGAATTTAGTGTCATCACGATACCGATTCAGTCCCTGTTTTTGTGGATTATTTCTTTGGGCATCCTTTGTCTTACAGAGTCCCGCTTAATGTTTCTTGCAGAGCTGGTTTGGAGGTCACATATTCTTTCAGTTCCTGCCTGTCTTGCAAGCTCTTTATCTCTCCTTCCATTCTGAATGAGAGCCTTGCTGCATAAAGTATTCTTGGCTGCACGTTCTTCTCATTTAGGACCCTGAATATATCCTGCCAGCCCTTTCTGACCTGCCAGGTCTCTGTGGAGAGGTCTACTGTTACCCTGATACTCCTCCCCATAAAAGTCAGGGATCTCTTGTCTCTTGCTGCTTTAAGGATCTTCTCTTTATCCTTGGAATTTGCAAGTTTCACTATTAAATGTTGGGGTGTTGAACAGTTTTTATTGATTTTAAGCGGGATCTCTCTATCTCCTGGATCTGAATGCCTGTTTCCCTCCCCAAGTTAGGGAAGTTGTCAACTATGATTTGTTCAAATACACTTTCTGGTCCTCTGTGTCTTCAGCGCCCTCTGGAACTCCAATTAAAGGTAGATTTTTCCTTCTGAGGCTGTCATTTATCTCCCTTAACCTTTCCTCATGATCTTTTCACTGTTTTTCTCTTTTTTCCTCAGCTTCCTTCCTTGCCATCAACTTGTCTTCTATGTCACACACTCTTTCTTCTACCTCATTAACCCTCATCGTTCGGACCTCCAGTTCGGATTGCATCTCATTTACTTGATTTTTAATTTCGGCCTGATTAGATCTAAATTCTGCAGTCATGAAGTCTCTTGATTCCTTTATGCTTCTTTTCCAGAGTCACCGGTAACTTTATAATTGTGCTTCTGAATTGGCTCTCTGACATTGAATTGTAATCCAAATTCTGTAACTCTGTGGCAGAAAGTACTGTTTCTGATTCTTTTGTGGTGAGTTCTTCCTTCTAGTCATTTTGCTCAGTGCATAGTGGCTAAAAACAAGTTGTACTGGACAAAGGAAGGAAAAAAGGGGAAAGAGGGGGGACAAACAAAAAACAAAAAAGAAAAAACAAAAAAAAGGAGGGGTACCCTCTGATTCAATATACTGTAAGTCCCTCGACTTCTCCTGGAGCTTTCTAGCACTGCTTGGTCAAGAACTTGCTCTTCCCCTTCCAGCTGGTCTTCTGGGGGAGGGGCCTGCTGTACTGATTCTCAGGTGTGTGCCCCTGGGGAGCTGCCCGCCCCACCAGGTGCACGGCTCAGTGGGAGCTGTTTAAGCTGTGAGGCCCCTGCTCAGTCTCAGGTACAAGGTGACACCAGGAGGAGGAACAACAGTGGCGGCGGCCAGCTGTCCAGCCCTGGAGTCAGCTCCCGCGGTAACTACCGCAGCTCTCAGTGGGCAGGGGCCTGGATGCTCCGGGGGCGGGGCACTGATCTGCACAGCTGGGGTGCCCGGTGGCAGGAGTGTCCTGGCTGCCCGGTGGCCTCCCAGCCTCCGCCTGTCCCAGGGGGAGCACGAGATCCTGGGCTGTGTCCCCGGCGTCCTGGGCTCCGGGGCCTGCACGGCCCAGGCTGCTCCCGGGGCCCTGCTCCAGCCCCTTAGGGAGCTTTGCGGCGGGGTGCAGTGCGCTCTCCCCCGGGGTGCCCCTCCCCTGTTAGTGACCCAGGAGCCTGGGGGCATCCCCGCCTCTCCCGGGATCCTGCCCGAGCTCCCTGTGAGCACCTGTCCATCCAGGACGGTTGGTAAAGTTCCTGCTTTTCCAGACCTGGGCTCTCCTGTCCTGGGGGCTCTCCTGTGGCCTTAGCCCGGCTCCTCACGGGGGCCCCTCCCCCTTGGAGGCTTCTTTATTTGTTTATTTTTCCATCTTCCTACCTTGATAGAACCCCGAACTCTTCTCACTGCAGCATTCCAGCTGTTCTCTCTTTAGATCTCAGGCCGAATGGGTACGTTTACAGGATGATTTGAAAGTTATCTAGGTGAGTTGGTGGGGCCAGGTGACTTGGGGACCCTACTCCTCCTCCATCGTGCCCCCTCCCTAACCTGTGTGTTAGTTCTAACAGTTTTCCAATGAAGTCTTCAGGATTGTCTATATAAAATACTGTGTCATCTACAAATGGCAATAATTTTACTTCTTCCTTTCTCATCTGGATGCCTTTTCTTTTTCCTGCCTAATTGCCTGGGATAGAATTTCCGGTACTATTTTGAATATAAGTGGTGAGAGTGGGCATCCTTGTCTTGTTTCTGATCCTAGAGATTTCCCCCACTGAATATGATGTTGGCTATGGACTTTATTATGTTGAGATATGTCCCCTTTATAGCTACTTTATTGAGACTTTTTCTTATAAATGGGTGTTAAATTTTGTCAAATGCTTTTTCTGATCTATTGAGATGATCATATGATTTTTATCCTTCATTTTGTTAATGTGCCACATCACATTGATTTATAAATGTTGAACCATCCTTGGAATAAATCCCACCTGATTATGGTGTATATCATCCCTTTAATGTATTGTTGGATTTGGCTTACCAACATTTTGTTGAAGATTTATGCATCTGTGTTTATCAGGGATATTGGCCTGTCATTTTCTTTTCTTTGTGCTGCCCTTATCTGGTTTTGGAATCAGGGAAATGCTGGCTTCGTAAAATGAGTTTGGAAGTGTTCCCTCCTCTTCTATTTTTTGGAAAAGTTTGAGAAGGATTGATACTAATTTTTATTTGAAGGTTTGATAGAATTCAGCAATGAAGCCATCTGTCCTGGACTTTTGTTTGTTGGGAGATTTTTGATAACTGATTCAATCTCTGTACTAGTAATTTGTTCATATTTTTCTTTTTTCATGATTTAGTCTTGGCAGGTTGTATGTGTCTAAGAATTTATCCATTTCTTCTACGTTGTCCCATTTGTTAGCATATAGCTGTTCATAGCAGTCTCTTATGATCTTTTGTATTCCTGTGGTATCAGTTATACTATTTCCTCCTTCGTTTCCGATCCTTGCTTCCATTGTCACATCCTCCCCTCATGTGTCAGTGTCTTCATGTGGAATTCTCCTTCCTGAACGTCTCTCTCATCTCTTCTTCTTTTAAGAACACCAATCATATTGGATTAAGGGACCACTCTACATAGTATGAACTTAGCTTAACTAAGTAGATCTGCAATGATCATATTTCCAAATAGGATTTTATTTTAAATTGTTGGCAGTTAGGAAGGACTTCAACATATATTTTGGGGGGACACATTTCAACCCATAACACCCATCAAGCCATGAACATTAATCCATGAGTTCCTAGTGCAAACACATCCCTTTCTTGATCATTTTAATACCCGTAAACATGTCTTTGATTCTTTGGTAACACCACCATAGCCTTAAAAAAAAAAAAAAAAAGACTTCATTACATTTAGAATTTAGCATCCCTGTTGTTACTCTTCAAGATGTATGCCATGCCCTTGTACCCCTCTTCTGTCTTCTTTTCATACATATTCATTCAAGAACCTACCCTAGTACTTCCCCAACAAACACCAAGTTCTCCAAGTACCCTCTTGCTTTCTGTATTGAACCATTTCTGATTGCATGATCAGATTTGCATTTTTGAGAACTTCTCATTCCTTTTAAACAGTTTCCTCTCATTATAACCAACCATGTGATCCCAACTATCCCGTCTCAACATTGTTTTAATGGATTCTAAAGATGCACCTATTTTGTTCTATAACAACAAAAATGGCTTTCTACCATCCATTGAGAGTTTTGTTTCTATTTTACTGTTTCTAAAATATTTTTTTTTCATGAGAGACACACAGAGAGAGGTAGAGACGTAGGCAGAGGGAGAAGCAGGCTTCATACAAGGAGCCTGATGCAGGCCTTGATCCCAGGGCCCTGGGATCACACCCTGAGCCAAAGGCAGATGCTCAACCACTGAGCCACTCAGATGTCCCTTTTTTAAACATGTTTTATATTCTGATTCTAGTTTGGAATGAAATCAAATCTTTACTGTCTCTTCACATTCCTTCTTTTAATTTGTCTTGTGCTGTCTTTGGTATAACAAAGGAGAGTCCCAGCTTTTTGGCATAACAAAAGACATTCCCAGGAATTTCCTTAAATTATCGTTATTTAAACCCAGAAGTGGACCCTGAACTTTATGGTCAACTAATATTCGATAAAGGAGGAAAGACTATCCACTGGAAGAAAGACAGTCTCTTCAATAAATGGTGCTGGGAAAATTGAACAGCCACATGCAGAAGAATGAAACTAGACCACTCTCTTGCACCATACACAAAGATAAGCTCAAAATGGATGAAAGATCTAAATGTGAGACAAGATTCCATCAAAATCCTAGAGGAGAACACAGGCAACACCCTTTTTGAACTCGGCCACAGTAACTTCTTGCAAGATACATTCACGAAGGCAAAAGAAACAAAAGCAAAAATGAACTATTGGGACTTCATCAAGATAAGAAGCTTTTGCACAGCAAAGGATACAGTCAACAAAACTAAAAGACAACCTACAGAATGGGAGAAGATATTTGCAAAGGATGTATCAGATAAAGGGCTAGTTTCCAAGATCTATAAAGAACTTCTTAAACTCAACAGCAAAGAAACAAACACTCCAATCATGAAATGGGCGAAAGACATGAAGAGAAATCTCACAGAGGAAGACATAGACATGGCCAACATGCACATGAGAAAATGCTCTGCATCACTTGCCATCAGGGAAATACAAATCAAAACCAGAATGAGATACCACCTCACACCAGTGAGAATGGGGAAAATTAACAAGGCAGGAAACCACAAATGTTGGAGAGGATGCGGAGAAAAGGGAACCCTCTTACACTGTTGGTGGGAATGTGAACTGGTGCAGCCACTCTGGAAAACTGTGTGGAGGTTCCTCAAAGAGTTAAAAATAGACCTGCCCTACGACCCAGCAATTGCACTGCTGGGGATTTACCCCAAAGATACAGATGTAATGAAACGCCGGGACACCTGCACCCCGATGTTTCTAGCAGCAGTGTCCACAATAGCCAAACTGTAGAAGGAGCCTCGGTGTCCATCGAAAGATGAATGGATAAAGAAGATGTGGTTTATGTATACAATGGAATATTCCTCAGCCATTAGAAACGACAAATACCCACCATTTGCTTCAACGTGGATGGAACTGGAGGGTATTACGCTGAGTGAAATGAGCCAATCGGACAAGGACAAACATTCTATGTTCTCGTTCATTTGGGGAATATAAATAATAGTGAAAGGGAATAGAAGGGAAGGGAGAAGAAATGGGTAGGAAATATCAGAAAGGGTGACAGAACGTAAAGACTCCTAACTCTGGGAAATGAACTAGGGGTGGTGGAAGGGGAGGAGGGCGGGGGGTGGGGGTGACTGGGTGACAGGCACTGAGGGGGGCACTTGACGGGATGAGCACTGGGTGTTATTCTGTATGTTGGCAAATTGAACACCAAGAAAAAATAAATTTATTATTAAAAAAAATTATCCTTATTTAGCCAGAAATGGTATCACAGTCGTTTTTCTCTCTTACCTGTAGAGGAAAGAGGATAGAAGATGTCTGGGAGAATCTGCAATCTCTCTCTAGGAGATCCAGTGTTTTAAGGTAGACTTTGGAGTCCTTTCAGCCCTGGGGCATCCTGAAATAAATGGTAATGAAAACTCTGAGCATTGAGATAAAGAATCAAACAAAAGGAGGAGGTAAGCATTACTGTTTCTGACTTTTGAGAAGTGTGCCTTGGCCAGATAGTGAGATGGAAAGGGCTGGAAGTCATAACAGCCTTGGCTGTAGATATGATTGTTTGCTAATAGAGAATAGCCACTGCAGTGGGCCACTCTGCCTGAAGCCAAGGAAACATGTCACTCTCTCTCAATTTCTGAGAAAAGGGACTATAAAGACCTAGAGAGAAAACTAGTAAAAATAACATTGAAAACATAATTTAAAAAATCTGTTAACCTCTACCCATCTTGGGAAGATCAGAGATGGTAGGAGCCTCCATGAACAATAGGGGTCGCACAGGTGTGAGCAGCTACACCCACATGTCACACTGGCCCTTCCCTACCATTGCTGTCTTCAGAGATCTTGATCCCTACCCTTCCAGTGCTGTAAGGCAGCTTCACAATCATGTTCTGAATCCATACTCAACACTGCTTTGCCACTGAGACTCAGCCTGCCAATACACTACAGCTCCTTTTAGAAAGTTAGAGGATAGGGACGCCTGGGTGGCTCAGCAGTTGGGCGTCTGCCTTCAGCTCAGCTCATGATCCTGGGATCCAGGATCAAGTTCCACATCAGGCTCCCTGTGAGGAGCCTGCTTCTCCCTCTGCCTATGTCTCTGCCTCTCTCTCTCTCTCAGCCTGTGTCTCTCATGAATAAAAAAATAAATCTTAAAAAAAAAAAAGAGGATATCTTCTCAGGCAACTGCCTGAGAAAATAAAATTTTATTCAATCCCTACCACACAACTTATATGGAAATAAATTTCAGATGGACTAAGGACAAAAGTATAAAATAAAGCAAAGCTATCCAGAAGAAACAGCAATAAAATACTTTTATAATTTTAGTGTGGGCAAGGTGTAGACATAGTATAAAAGGCAGAAAACATAAGAAAAGCTAGATTTGGGCAGCCCGGGTGGCTCAGCGGTTTAGCGCCACCTGGAGCCCAGGGCATGATCCTGGGGACCCCGGATCAAGTCCCGCATTGGGCTCCCTGCATGGAGCCTGCTTCTCCCTCTGCCTGTGTCTCTGCCTCTCTCTCCTCTCTGTGTATTCTCATGAATAAATAAAAATAAATTCTTAAAAAAAAATCTTTAAAAAGAAAAGAAAAACTAGATTTATTTATACATAGATTGATGTATATATATATGTGTACACACACACATCCACACAGAATATATAATTTAAGTAAATGGAATTAAAGTATTATCCATGCTGTTGTTAACCTGAGTCTTTTTGGTGAAGGTCTTTTTAACTGATTTTCCTGGTACTCCCATCTCATCCCAAGTAAACGGTATTAACAGCCTGGTACGTACCTTTCCACACTTTTCTTTTCTTTTTAAGATTTTATTTATTTATTCATAGAGACACAGAGAGAGAGAGAGAGGCAGAGACACAGGCAGAGGGAGAAGCAGGCTCCATGCAGGGAGCCCAACGGGGGACTGATCCCGGGTCTCCAGGATCAGGCCCTGGGCTGAAGGCGGGGCTAATCCGCTGAGCCACCCGGGCTGCCCTCCCCACTTTTCTTTATGTCTGTATAATCCTATACAAATACACATACAGGGAAGCTCAATCATTGTTGAGCTTGTACACTTCCCTGCATTTTGCTTTTCTTACATAACAACAGAGCTTGAAAATCCCCCAAGTCCTCCAATATAGATCTAGTGCATTCTTGTTAATGATGACTGAAAAGGGATCATTAAAAGATAAACTGAGACATATTAAACACTTTAAGACTTTATTTAAGGAAACACTGATTGAATTGGGCAACATCCAATTTAGCAAATACAAAAGAACTCCAAGTGGCAACAGAAAGTGAAAGATTTGCATAGGTAGAATGGAGCAGGAACAAGGAAGTTGTACAAAGCAAAAAGTCCATTAATTATGCAAGCTTACTGTCCTTTGGGAGATGGCAGGGGTCTATCAGACAAATTACCTAACCAGTGCTGGTCAGCTGATTCCTGATTGGTTCCATTTCTGGGAGCCCTAAAACTGTACTTACATTACATCTTGGTTTGGGTGATATGGAGCTTAGCATAAGCAACTCCATTTTGTACCTATTGTCCTGGCTTAAACAGAATAAAGCACTTTTTATTCCCAATTGACAAGCATTTAACCCATTTCCAAACTTTACTTCTGCAAACATAAATTACATAACAGGGGGATGATACGCCTTTATCTTTTGAGTTTTCCTGTAAATGCCCTTTTCCCAGTAAAGGCAAATTAGGCTCAGGTCATTGAATTTGACACTCTAAGAGCCTCAGGTGCCCAAGAAGTAGACCGTAGGAAGGGAGCTGAAGTGGCATGAAGGACCAGGGAAGGAACACGGGCTCTAAGGATATTCTTTGTCATACCACAGCTTTGCCTCTGACCAATGTGAGGTCCTCACCTTAGGATATTGTTCACGCTGTGTCACAAAAGAGGCCATAAATCACTTAAAGGAGAGTGGAAGACAACCTGAAACTAAAGATCTGAACTAGAGAGAACAGGAACAGGAAAATTCAGGGAGAATTTTGGTCAGTTCTACAACACTGCCACCATGTGGCTGTAGAACATTGCAGCTAGCAAACCTAGAAGTGATGGGTTGGAAGCAGTTATTAAATAGAACCGGTTCTCGCATTCTATCTTAATTTGCACCTCCCACGTCAGGATATAAACATTTCCATCAACCCAAAGAATGTCCTTGTACTATTTCCAATCAGTACTTCCCCACCATCATTTTTCCAACTTCCACTAGATTCGCTATTCTTACACATCATATAAGTGGAATCCTATAGTACATACCCTTTTGTGTATGGTTCACAGGGTCTATAAGTTTCACCCGTGTTGTTGCATGTAGTTAATCCTTAGTTGTTCCCAGTAATGGTGTTTTATAAATTCTCCACAAACACTGAATTAGTGAATACTGGGCCATTGCTTCTGGGGGAAATCGCTTATAGGGGAAATTCAGCAGTAGATTCCTGTGAGTCTCAGTCTTAACTCACCTCATCGATACATATAAACAAACATACCGATATTTATATATGTATGTCAACTGATTAATACATGTAAACAAGCAAAATCAAAACAAATACTTTGCCTTATGTGTGTTTCTATTTAAAGATGCCTTATTTAATACATATTGTTCATTCATTAGCTTTGAACTCTCTGCCAACAGCACTATATGAGCCATGTGCCTGAAAGAAGTTTATCCAACACATGTATTTTCTCTGTAAGGAACACCAGTCTTGGGTAGCCCTGGTGGCGCAGCGGTTTAGTGCCGCCTGCAGCCCAGGGTGTGATCCTGGAGACCCGGGATTGAGTCCCACGTCAGCCTCCCTGCATGAAGCCTGCTTCTCCCTCTGCCTGTCTCTGCCTCTCTCTCTCTCTCTCTCTGTCTCTCATGAATAAATAAATAAAATATTTTTTTTAAAAAAAGGAACACCAGTCTTCTTGCACTTAGAAGCATCGAGGAACACTTCAGCACTACACTTGGGCCATTTTGAACAGTGAAATCATCATCAAAAAGCATAAAAATATGACAAACATAGAACTAAATAGACCACAAAAATACTACGTGATTATAGTATGAGGGCTGAGACAGAAAGAGACAGCATGACTTTATTCATCCTCACTGGAAACCTGCATACCAGGCAATTCAAAGTTTTTGCTACTCTGTGCATGTCCATGAATGGTCATGAGTGCCATATTGCTTTTAGGCTTACACATACATTTCAGCAAATAGGGAAATGCTCAAACATAGAATCCATAGATAATAAGGATCGATTGTATCTATTCTTTGTTCCTTTTAGTGCTAAGTAATATTCCATTGTATGTATATAGCACTATCTGTTTATCCATTCACCTATAGATGGAATTTGGAGTTGTTTCCTGTTGAGGGCTACTATGAAGTAAGGCTCTATAAACATTCCCGTACAAGCTATTTTGTGAAAATGCACACATTTCTCTTGGGGGAGTGAAATTACTGTACATGTTCAGCTTGATTAGAAACTCTTAAACAGTTTTCCAAGGTAATTTACCATTTTATACTCTCATCAGCAATATGAGAGTTTCAGGCATTCCACGTCTTCACACCTGCCACTGATAGTCTTCTGAATTGTATTTGTTCTGGTGGGTGTGCACTGGTGGTTTTCATTTGTATTTCCCAATGATTAGTGATGTCGCACACCTTTTTATACATTTACCGACCATCTGGATATTTCTTTATGAAGTTCCTTTTCAAGTTTTTGTCCATTTTTAATTGGGATGTTTATCTTTCTTATTACTGATATATGGGAATCCTTATATTCTGCATATAAATCCTTTGTCAAATACATGAATTGTATTGTAACAAGTAATGTTTCTATTTTCTCCTACTGTGCGGTTTCCCTTTTCATGTACTTAATGGTGACTTGTGATGAGTAGAAATTTTACGTTTCAATTAAGTCCATTCTGTAAATGTTTTATTTAGGGTTAGTGCTTTTTGTGTCCTATTATTCCTAAAAGCTTTATAATTCTACCTTCTACCTATAGGTCTATAATCCATCTCAAAATAAATTTTTCTGTATGATGTGAGGCAAAGATCAAGGTTGTCTTTGTCCATACAGTCATCCAATTGCTCTAATACTGAAAACCCTCCTTCTTGAGAAGAAACTTGCATCATTAATTTGAGATCTTTCTTCTTTTCAATAAATGTCTTAGAGTTATACATTCTCCTATTAATACTGCTTTAACCGCATCCTATATATTTTGATATGTTTTGTGTTCACTGTTTAGTTCAAATACCATCTAAGATCCATTGTAAATTTTCCTTTTACCTACAGGTTACTCTTCATTTCCAAATTCGTTGGAAATTTCTGGGTATCTTTTAGTTGTTGATTTTTAGTTTAATTCCATTGCAGTCAGAGAACTTATTGTGTAGTTTTTCAATCTTTTGAGATTTTTTGAGACATGGCTTATTTTGGTGAATGTTCCGTGTACACACGAAAAGCCTGTGTTCTGCAATAGTTGGATGTTGTATTCTACAAATGTCAGCTAGAATTTATAATCAAATATTCAATGCCCTTCATGATTTTTGTCTACTTGGTTTCCTCCTCTTTCATCATATGTGTCTCTCTATGTGTCTCCTCTTCTCTATGAACACCAGTCATAATGGATTAAGGATCCACTCTACATAGTATGACCTCATTTCCACTTAATGAATGGCATCTTGGTGAATGTTCCATGTGTATTTGAGAAGCATGTACGTTCTTTTGTGTTGTAATCGTTAATTAGGTCAAGTTGGTTGATTGATAGTCTTGTTCAAGTCTGCCATTATCCTTGGCAATTTTCTAAGTGTTCTATCGATTACTGAGTGAAGAGTTTTGAGACCAAGACTGTAACTGTGGATTTGTCCTTTATCTTTGCTATCAGTTTTTTGCCTCATGTATTTTGAAGCTCTCTTAGTAAATGCACAAATGTTTAGGGTTGTTATGTCCTCCCAGTTAATACCTTCTTTCATTATCATTGTGCTTAGAGTCTGTTAAACTTCTTGGATATATAGATTCACAGTTTTATTTAAATTTGAAACAGCTTGGCCATTATTTCTTCAACTATTTATTGTTTCATTTCTCTCCCCTCCATCAACGAATCCAGTTACCCATATATTAGGGTACTGATGTCCCACAGCTCACCAGTCTTATTTTTATTTTTAAAATTCCTTTTTTTTTTCTGTTTCACATTCAACAGTTTCTTCCTCTATGGCTTTGAGTTTACTAACTTTTTCTTCTGAAATGTCTAATCTATTATTAACTTCATCCAGTGAATTCTTCATCTCAGACATCTAGAAAGCTGATTTGAGTCTTTTGTATATCTCCCAAGCCTCTATTTAATCTTAATGTAACATTGAGAAAAATTAAAATTTAAAATTATTTAACAGTCAAGGCATTGGGTAAATTAATTAATTTAGATTATTGCCATCATCTCATTGATCTAGAGATTTTGTTTAGCTTATATAATAAAATTTAATACTTTTCTAGAAAATACATCTTTTCCATTCTCTTTTTTCTCCTCCCTCACTAACATCACCTTCTCTTGCCTTTCAGGTATCCTTATTAACAACCTGTGTGTAAATTTCTTTATTCAGATTCACACTTCTTATCCAAACAGAATCACATGCACACATACACACATACCCCACACACACATGCTCATATTTGTAAACATGTATATACGGGGTATTTTTTTTCTGAAAAGATGGGATTATATTATACAACTTCTCCCTTATCCTTGCTTAACAATGACAGGGGCACCTGGAAGAGTCTGCCTTTGGTTGGGGTCATAATCCGGGAGTCCTAGGATGGAGCCCTGCGTTGGGCTCCCTGCTCAATAGGGAGTCTGCTTCTCCATCTCCCTCTCCCCCTGCTTGTACTCTCTCTATATATAAAATAAAAAATTAAACAAAACAAAACATGTATTAGTACATGCCAAGTTTGATTATTTCATTAAGATGGTAGGTAGTTCCTAGGGGTGCCTGGGTGGCTCAGTCAGTTAAGCATCTGACTCTTGATTTTGGCTCAGGTCATGATCTCAGGGTCTTGAGATCAAGCCCCACATCAGGCCCTGTGCTCAGTGCAGAGTCTACTTGTCTCTCTCCCTCCCCCTCTGCCCTTCACACACTTGTGCTCTCTCTCCTATGTCTCTAAAATAAATAAATAAAATCTTTTTTTTAAAATGGTAGTTCCACATTGATATAAACTCCCTGGGGTGATATTTTGGCACAGTGCAAATTATCTTGTTGCCCAATATATTTGGAAGTAGAGGTTTCACAAGCACTGTGGTATTCACCCAAATTGATTATTTAATGGGAGTTTCAAAATGGTTATATTGTAATTCTAACATGAATCGCCTGCATCCTCCATCAAGAAGAGTCATCTCTCATCAAGTGGACATAAACTGTCGTTCCTTGCCAAAGGCAGAATGAGAATTTAATTATCTTTCTTTAACTACCAATTTCTGTTGTATCTTATATAATAATTGTCTGCAACGGTCATCTGTAAATCTTTTCTGCTCTTTTTTTTCTTTTCTCTTTCTTTTTTTTTGGTGGTTTTTATTTTTTATTTTTTATATAAATTTATTTTTTATTGGTGTTCAATTTGTCAACATATAGAATACACCCAGTGCTCATCCCATCAAGTGCCCCTCTCAGTGCCCATCACCCAGTCAACCCCACCTACTCTTTTTTTCTAATAACTTTGTAACTTTGGACTTGTAAAGTTGTATTTCTTTAAAGTTTTTTTTCTTTAAAGTTTTTATAATCACTAATCTTTGTGATAATCAAATTGCCCCAAATTTTACCAGTGGCAGCTTGAGCAAGCTGACTTCTGTGTCTTTTTTTGTTTTAAGATTTTATTTATTTATTCATGAGAGAGAGAGAGAGAGAGAGAGGCAGAGGCACAGGCAGAGGGAGAAGCAGGCTCCATGCAGGGAGCCCAATGTGGGACTCGATCCCGGGTCTCCAGGATCACGCCCTGGTCCGAAGGCGGTGCTAAACCGCTGGGCCACCCGGGTGCCCCCCCCCCCCCGTTGTTTGATATCACCCTAGTAGTCTTTGATGCTTGCTTCTCTTTGGCACATCCAGAAATGATGAGCCCACCTTATCCTTTCCCAGCCCCGGTCCATATTCAACCATTTCTCCGAAGAGCCCTAATTCCCTAGAGTGGAGAAAAGTATGTAAATACATAAATCTGAGCTCCAGCAAGTTTCACTGCTAGAATGTCTTGCTTTTAAATTCTTTCAGTGTGCAGAATATATGTATATATTTTTAACTTGAATTTATGTTGGTAATATCCAACTCAGATTTAACATGATTTGGCATGATTTTGTATTTATAGCTCTTCAACACTAAAAATCTTGGTTCCTAATAACATTAAGATATTTACTGACTTGCTTTATCTTAAAAAAAAACATAAAATACTTTCAAAATTACAATATCAGTATCACTCCTAAAAATAAAACTATTAACAGAGGGAAAACGTTCATTTGTAGTTCCCAAATTCATTCTTTTTTAAAAATCCTTAATCTATATCTCACTAAAGATGAACAGAGTTCTGCGTTCAAAGCTCACTTGGAATAATTCTTTTTTTCTCTGAGATTATGTTATCAAGTGGACATATGTTCAAGTTCATTTGTTTCCTTTTTTTCTATTTTTAAGGCTTCCTTTTTTCCTTTTATGATCTAATTTTTTTCAAACATGAAAAATACATACTTTCAAGGTGGCAATTATGTAAAACATATATACTCATGGATTTGCTTTTATTCCAAAACCTTTCACCAGGATTCCAAACTACCACCATCTCCACTAGGGGGAACTATTTTTATTCATTTCTGGTTTGTCATTCCAGTGTTTCTCTTTCAAAAATTTTTCCTCAGCTTGCATCTTACAATCCATGAAATGTAGAATATCTGTGCCAAGCAATATACATTTTAGTTCTGATGGCTTTTGAACTTCATACAAAAGATATCTGAGTATTTGTTTTTTTTTAAGATTTTAATTATTTATGAGAGAGAGAGAGAGAAGCAGAGACAGGCAGAAGCAGAACCAGGCTCCACACAGGGAGCCTGATGTGGGACTTGATCCCAGGTCTCCAGGATCATGCCATGGGCCGAAGGCAGGCCCTAAACCACTGAGCCACCCAGGGATCCCTATTTGTTGTTTTCTACGACTGTTTTGGTCAGTCAATATTCTATTATGAGATTTGTGGAAGTTGTTTTGTGTAGCTGTTATTCACTCATTTTCATTTAGGTGTACTGTTCCATTGTGTAAATACACTACAAATCATTTATCCTTCTGTCAATGGCATTTGGTGGTTTCTGGATTTTTTTCTAATATTTATATACTCTCACAAATATTCTATATCAGACAAAGTGGACTTGAGAGCAAAGAAAGCATTTTATAATGGTAGAAGGGTCAATTCTCTAAGAAAACTTAATTCCTGATATGTGTGTACCTAACAACAGTTAGACTAAAATTTTTAACCAAAAAAGCCACAAAATACATGTTGTAAAAGCTGATAGAGCTGCAAGGAGAAATAGATGAATCAACTATTTAGGAGATTTCAATATCCCTTTATCAGAAGTGAACAGATGGAGAAGATAGAAAATCAGTAAGGATATAATTAATCTGAACAGCACCGTCAAACACCTGGATCTAATTAATGTCTATAGACTATGTCATCTAAAAATAGAAGAGTACACATACTTTACAAGCTCACATGGAATATTCACCCAGAGAAATCACATTCTAGGGGTGCCTGGGTAGCTCAGTTGGTTAAGCATCTGCCTTCAGCTCAGGTCAGGATTCTAGGGTCCTGGGATTGAGTTCTGTGTTGGGCTCCCTGCCCAGTAGTGAATTTACTTCTCTCTCCCCCTCTGCCCCTCCCTCTGCCCATACTCTCTCTTTTGTGCACTCACACTCTCTCTCTCAAGTAAATAACTAAAATCTAAAAAAAAAAAAAATCACATTCTGGCCATAAAACATACCTTAACAATCTTAAATGAATAGAAATTACACAAAGTGTGCTCTCTGATCACATTGGAATTAAACTAGAAACTAATAACAGAAAGATAGCTGGAAAACCTCTCAAGTACTTGGAAATTAAACAATACATTTCTAAATAACACATAAATCAAAGAAATCTTTTTTTTATTTTTATTTTTTTCTTCCTTTTTTTTAATAAATTTATATTTATTGGTGTTCAATTTACCAACATACAGAATAACACCCAGTGCTCATCCCATCAAGTGCCCCCCTCATTCCCCGTCACCCATTCACCCCCACCCCCCGCCCTCCTCCCCTTCCACCACCCTTAGTTCATTTCCCAGAGTTAGGAGTCTTTATGTTCTGTCTCCCTTTCTGATATTTCCCACACATTTCTTCTCCCTTCCCCTCTATTCCCTTTCACTATTATTTATATTCCCCAAATGAACGAGAACATATAATGTTTGTCCTTCTCCAGTTGACTTACTTCACTCAGCATAATACCCTCCAGTTCCATCCACGTTGAAGCAAATGGTGGGTATTTGTCATTTCTAATGGCTAAGTAATATTCCATTGTATACATAAACCACATCTTCTTTATCCATTCATCTTTCGATGGACACCGAGGCTCCTTCCACAGTTTGGCTATTGTGGACATTGCTGCTAGAAACATCGGGGTGCAGGTGTCCCGGCATTTCATTGCATTTGTATCTTTGGGGTAAATCCCCAACAGTGCAATTGCTGGGTCTAGGGCAGGTCTATTTTTAACTCTTTGTGGAACCTCCACACAGTTTTCCAGAATGGCTGCACCAGTTCACATTCCCACCAACAGTGTAAGAGGGTTCCCCTTTCTCCGCATCCTCTCCAACATTTGTGGTTTCCTGCCTTGTTAATTTTCCCCATTCTCACTGGTGTGAGGTGGTATCTCATTCTGGTTTTGATTTGTATTTCCCTGATGGCAAGTGATGCAGAGCATTTTCTCATGTGCATGTTGGCCGTGTCTATGTCTTCCTCTGTGAGATTTCTCTTCATGTCTTTTGCCCATTTCATGATTGGGTTGTTTCTTTGGTGTTGAGTTTAAGAAGTTCTTTATAGATCTTGGAAACTAGCCCTTTATCTGATACATCCTTTGCAAATATCTTCTCCCATTCTGTAGGTTGTCTTTTAGTTTTGTTGACTGTATCCTTTGCTGTGCAAAAGCTTCTTATCTTGATGAAGTCCCAATAGTTCATTTTTGCTTTTGTTTCTTTTGCCTTCGTTGATGTGTCTTGCAAGAAGTTACTGTGGCCAAGTTCAAAAAGGGTGTTGCCTCTGTTCTCCTCTAGGATTTTGATGGACTGTTGTCTCACATTTAGATCTTTCATCCATTTTGAGTTTATCTTTGTGTATGTTGCAAGAGAGTGGTCTAGTTTCATTCTTCTGCATGTGGATGTCCAATTTTCCCAGCACCATTTATTGAAGAGACTGTCTTTCTTCCAATGGATAGTCTTTCCTCATGGATTGGCAGAATTAATATTGTGAAAATGTCAATGTTACCCAGGGCAATTTACACGTTTAATGCAATCCCTATCAAAATACCATGGACTTTCTTCAGAGAGTTAGAACAAATTATTTTAAGATTTGTGTGGAATCAGAAAAGACCCCGAATAGCCAGGGGAATTTTAAAAAAGAAAACCATATCTGGGGGCATCACAATGCCAGATTTCAGGTTGTACTACAAAGCTGTGGTCATCAAGACAGTGTGGTACTGGCACAAAAACAGACACATAGATCAATGGAACAGAATAGAGAACCCAGCAGTGGACCCTGAACTTTATGGTCAACTAATATTCGATAAAGGAGGAAATCAAAGAAATCTTAAGAGAAATTTTTAGATACTTCGAAGTAAATGGAAAGGAAAATACAGCTTATTGAAACTTGTGAGATGTAGCAACAGCAGTGTTTCAAGGGAAATTTATAGCATTGAACACAAATGTTGGAAAAGAAGAATGACCTAAAATCAATAATCTAAGCTTCCACTTTAGGAAACTAGAGAATAAGGAACAAATTAGATTTGGGGCACCTGGGTGGCACAGTTGGTGGAGGATGCAGCTCTTGATCTTGGGGTCATGAGTTTGAGGCTCATGTTGGGGAGTGGAGATTATATTAACTAATAATAATAATAATAATAATAGAATAAATAAATTTTAAGAAGAGCAAATTAAATTCAAAATCAATAGAATAAAAGAAATAATAAAAATTACAGCAGAAATCAATGAAATTGAAGACAAGAAATCAGTAGAGAAAAACAATGAAACCAAATGCTGATTCTTTAAAATAAAGTCAGTGAAAGTGATAAACCTCTAGCCTGGTTTACTCAGACAAAAAGAGAGAAAAAAAAAAAGAGAGACAAGACACAAATTGCCAATCTCAGAAGAGGGACCATCACTGCTGATGCCACTGGAGTAAGTACACTAGACCTAGATGATTTCAGTTGTGAATTCTACCAAACATTTATTGAAGAAATTGTACCGATTCTCTACAATCTCTTACAGAAGATAGAAGCAGAACAAATACTTCCTAATATATTCTATGAGATCAGCATTACCGTAATACCAAAAGCAAAGCCATTACAAGAAAGAAAAAATACAGGGACGCCTGGGGGGGGGGGGGCTCAGCAGTTGAGCGACTGCCTTTGGCTCAGATTGTGATCCCAGGGTCCTGGGATTGAGGCCCTCATTAGGCTTCTTGCATGGAGCCTACTTCTCCCTCTGCCTATGTCTCTGCCTCTCTCTCTGTGTCTCTCATGAATAAATAAATAAAATCTATTAAAAAAAATAAAGGAAAGGAAAAATACAGATCAATATATCTCACAAATTTTAATGCAAAAATATTAACAGTTTGAATTCAACGATGTGTAAGAAATTATATATGATGACCAAGTGGAATTTATTCCAGGTATGTGAGACTTGTTCAAAATTCAAAAATCAATTAATGTAATTTATCACATAAACAGGCCAGAGAGGAAAAAGTATAATATAGATACAGAGAAAGCATTTATGACACCCATTAATGGTAAAAATCCTCAGCAAAGTAGGAGTAGAGGAAGCTCCTCTTCAAAAGCCTACAGCTAACAAACACTTAATGGTAAGAAACTAGAGGCTTCCCTAATTCAATCCAGAATCAGTCAAGAATGTCTTTTATGACTTCTATTCAACATCTTACTGGAACTCCTTGGTCATACAATAAGAACAAGAAAAGGAAATAATAGATATACAATTGTGAAGGAAACTTTGTTTGCAAATGACATAACTATCTATGTAGAAAATCCCAAAGAATCAAATAAAAGCATCCCAGAACTAATAAGCAATTATGACAAGGTTGTAGGACAGAATGTTAAGTCAAATGCTTAACAGAAGTCAAATGCTTTCCTATATACCAGCAATGAACACTTGGAATTTGATTTTTAAAACAGTAATATTTACATTAGCACATAAAATTGAAATATTTAAATATACATATATACAAGAATAATATGTACAAGATCTATATAAGGAAAATTACAAAACTGATGAATGAAGTCAAAGATATAAGTAAAGAATATTCCATGTACATAGACAGGAAAACTCAAAATTATCAAGATATCAATTCTTCCCAACTTGATCTGTAGATTCAACACAATCCTAATCAAAATCCCAGCAAGTTATGTTGTGGATATGAACAAACTAATTATAAAGTTTATATGCTAAGCAAAAGACCCAGAATAGCCAACATAATATTGAAGAAAAGCAAGGTCAGAAGATTGATACTACCTGACTTCAAAAGTTATTCTAAAGTGACAGTAATCATGATGGTGAGATAATCACAAAAGAATAAACAAATAGATCAACGGAACTAATCTCTGACCTTTGATAAGGAACAAAGGCAATCAATAAAGGATACTTTAGTCAACAAATGGTGCTGGAACTAGACAGCTATGTATAAATAAATATAAACACAGGTCTTACGCCATTCACAAAAATGAACTCAAAATGGGTCATAGACCTAAATGTAACTGCACAACTATAAGATTTCTAGGTTACGGCATAAGGGAAAGCTTAGATGGCCCTGGGTTTGGTTATGAGTTTTTTCAAACAACACCAAAAGTACCACCCATGAATGAAAAAATGGATTAAGGGGGACTTCATGAAAATTTAAAAACTTCTGCTGCAAGAAAGAGACACAGTTAAGAGAAAGAAAAGACAAACCACAAACTGGGAGAAAATTTTTGCACAATGCATATCTGATAAAGAACTGGTATCCAGGGATCCCTGGGTGGCGCAGTGGTTGGGCACCTGCCTTTGGCCCAGGGCGCGATCCTGGAGACCCGGGATCGAATCCCACGTTGGGCTCCCGGTGCATGGAGCCTGCTTCTCCCTCTGCCTGTGTCTCTGCCTCTCCCTCTCTCTCTCTCTGTATGACTATCATAAATAAAAAAAAAAAAAGAACTGGTATCCAATCTAAAATAATACAAAGAACTCAAATTCATCAATAAACTAACGCAATTTAAAACTGAGCAAAATATCTGAACAGACACCTTATCAAAGAAAGTACACAGATGGCACATAAACATGCACAAAGATGCCCAACGTCCTTAGGGAATTTCACATTAACAGACCAATGAGATAACATTACACGTTAGAATGGCTAACATGCAAAACACCAATACTACATGCTGACAAGGCTTATAGCCACACAAAATCCTGCACATGAATGTTTATAATAGAGTTATTCTTAATCACTAAAACTCAGAAACAACCAAGATGTTCAATAAGGGAATGGATAAACAAAGTGGTATATAGTGGCATATTATCCAATGACTGAAAGAGAAATGAGTCACCAAGCCGTGAAAAAATAAGCACATTGCTAAAGAAATCAATTGGACTATATATGATTCCAACAATATAGAATTTTGGAAATGGGAAAACCAGTGATAGTAAAAAGTCGGTGAAAGATCAGTGGTTACCGGGAGTTCGCACAGAGCATTGAAGAAGGAATGAATACAGTTGGAGCATAGAGGATTTTTAGGGCACTGAAGTAATCTGTGGGATACTGCATTGGTGGATACATATCATCATGCATTTGTCAAAATCTATAGAATATACAACTCACAGTGAACCTTCACATAAACGATGGACTTAGTTAATAATAATGTATCAATATTGGAGCAGTTAAAACAAATGCATTGGGAACACCAGGGCAGAAGCTTAAGGGGGTACATGGGAAATCTGTACTTTATGCTCATTTTTCTGTAAACATAAAAATGCTCTAAAAATCAATCTGTCAATTGAAAAAGTTTTAGCCACTTAATCTGCATATTTCCAAGTGTTTATAAAATCTTATTAATTCACAATACAACTTTTATCTGATTTTTCTAAACTACCTATATGTTATAAAAATCTAAGGTAGAGTTAATCCAGGTTTATTCTGATGCTCAATTCTTTCCTGAGCTATAGTTAATAAAGTCCAAGCTTGCAAACAAGAATAACAATCCTTTGGTCCCAATACTACATAACCCACAAATGAAAAGAGTGCTACATATAAAAAAATCTATAGGTAATCAGTTAACCTATGGGTAACTAAACAGTGTGATATTGATGAAACAACAGATCAGTAGGACAGAATCGATAGCCCAGAAATAACACTTGCACAGACAGGGTCAGCTGATCCTTGACAAAGGAGCAAAGGCAAATCAGTGGCCAAAGGAAAATCTTTGCAACAAATGATACAACTGGACACCAGTTGTTTGGAATTGCAAGGGACATTGAATAGCCAAAACCATCTTGGAAAAGAACAAATAAGGAAGACTCATACTTCCAGATATCAAAACTGACCATGAAATTTATGGGACGCCTGTTCCTCCCTCTGCCCATGTCTCTGCCTCTCTCTCTCTCTCTCTCTCTCTCTCTCTCTCTGTGCCTCTCATGATTAAATAAATAAAATCTTAAAAAAAAAGAAATGGACATTTATGACACAAGTTTGCCTTCCTTGCTCACAACACTTCTCCTGGAAAATGAAGATTTACAGAAGACTTTATCTATTGCAGTTATTTACCAAACAACAATACCTCTGTCCAGAGATCACATTTATTGGCAAATTAAGTATGGCAGTAGGCTCGTGTCCACACAAGTCATGGTCTAACCATCAACCAGAAGCAGCTGGCTTCATAAACTATGGAACGGACTACCGAAGACTCAGCTCTGGGGCCAGCAAGATAGTCTTTGTCAAGTGGTTCTTTTGGATTTTTCCTAGTATTTTGCAAATATGAATAATTTATACAGTGAACACATAATCTTATGCTTTTGCAATGCCAATTTAACTATGGATAGATTCCTGGAACAGGGATTTCTGGATCAATGAGTTAAGTGCATATTTGATTTTACTAGGTAGTGCCAAATTTCCCTCTACAGGGGTTTACCATCTTGTATTCCCATCATCAAAGCATGGAAATCTCTGCTTCCTCGTATCTCCAATAGGACAGATTTTTTTACAGTCTAAAATGTGAAAAATAATGTCCCAGTTTAGTTTTAATTTTCATTTCCCTTATGAGAGAGGTTGAATAACTTTTAACATGTTTAAGGGCCATTTTAATTTCTTTTAATCTGAACATTCAGATTTTTTTAAATTTTTATTTATTTATGATAGTCACAGATTGAGAGAGAGAGGCAGAGACACAGGCAGAGGGAGAAGCAGGCTCCATGCACCAGGAGCCCGATGTGGGATTCGATCCCGGGTCTCCAGGATCGCACCCTGGGCCAAAGGCAGGCGCCAAACCGCTGCGCCACCCAGGGATCCCTGAACATTCAGTTTTTTAAGTAACTTATTATGTTGCTACTCTTCTCCAGTTTTTAAACACTGTTCATTAATTAGGAATACTGATCCAATTTAAATGTCCTAAATTTGTGTGTAAACATATTTTTATTATTATTGTCTTTAGAGTTTGGATATAGGAGAGTTTTCTTCTAAATTTGTAAGTCATTCACTTTTTTTTAACCTTTTAAGACTAGCTCCCCTCATTTCTGTTCTTGAAGTGGTTTTCTTAGCTAGTCAGATATTTTTCTATATGGTTTTTATAATCAATTTGTCCAGCTACAGGAAAAAAATACATTTTTGTTATGAGTATACTAAACATAATAACAGGGTAAAAAAATATGTAATTTCTAGCATGTTTTATAATATTAGTTTGCAGTTTTCAAATGTTGAATGATCACATTTTTTTTCTGGTGTGATTTTTTTTGTGTATGTTGATATTAGGCACTTCATTTTCATCATGTTTTCCTTTCAACATCTCTCTATATGGTTTGATTGCAACCCTTTTCTGTCGTGCGTATTTGAGTAAGATGTGTTTTCTTGTATTTTTTGTCTTAGAAGGATTCTGTATTTAGTATTTTTGTAGAGGATGGGAGTAAACCAGAGTAGTTTTCCTATCCTCACTACTGGGGGAGGCCGCTGTTGTTACCATCAAGAATCCAAAAGTATGGGGCAGCCTGGGTGGCTCAGTGGTTTAGCGCCAACTTCAGCCCAGGGCCTGATCCTGGAGACCCAGGATCGAGTCACACATCAGGCTCCTTGCATGGAGCCTGCTTCTCCCTCTGCCTATGTCTTTGCCTCTCTGTGTGGGTGTCTCTCATGAATAAATTAAAATACAAAAGTATGACCTCCCCATGAAGCTATGTCCATGATTTTGAGATCTGCTTTCTCTTGGTCCATTCTGCCAGCAGCTGGAGCACTTTTCTTCCTTGTTCGCAGTCTTTTACTCTACTCCCAGCAGTCTTTTCCTCAAAATATGTTTCTGTTTTTATTGCAGTGAATTTTTCCTGGATATTGCTGAGGTCTTTAAAGAATTACACTAGAAGACTTGCTGATTTTCCTGCAGCCCTTAGGGAGTACTCATGGGCTTTTTATGTTTACCCACATATTAGATGCTCCATTTGTCAGTTACAGTGATTATTTTCAGATTTGCTTTCTGAGGCTTCCACTCAGATGTAGGTGTTCTCTTTGATGACTCAAGAGTTTTGGGAGAATTTCTGGGGACATTCTTTAGCTATCAGAACTTCTCTGACTGGGGATCCCTGGGTGGCGCAGCGGTTTAGCGCCTGCCTTTGGCCCAGGGCACGATCCTGGAGACCCGGGATCGAATCCCACATCAAGCTCCCGGTGCATGGAGCCTGCTTCTCCCTCTGCCTGTGTCTGTCTCTCTCTCTCTCTCTCTCTCTCTCTCTCTATCATAAATAAATAAAAATTTAAAAAAAAGAAAAGAAAAGAAGAACTTCTCTGTCTCATATACAACTTCTGTATAGACTAAATCTGAGTTACACAGAATCCTACTTTTTTAGGGCATAAAGCCCCACCCACTGGTGTTCTAGGTTTCATGGAGTTTCCATTGTCACCAGTTTTACTGAAGGTGTCTGTTGTCTTTTTTCTTCTTCTCTCCTAGTTGCTCTCTCTCCAGTCTGAGGGCTTTGGGAAAGTTTTAAACACTATACTGCCATCACCATCTTCTTTTTCTAGGAGTCTCTCATAAAATCTTGAGCAAAATGTTGTCAACCAAGTAAGAACGAAAAATTAAAGCAGACAATTGTATTTGGGCAAATAGAATTGCAATTCGGAAAACATGGATTCAGGTAGAAACCTAAATTTTGTGACTAAGAAGACAAAGAGGGCAGGGTTATAAAAGTGATAGGTGATAAGAGTAGTTCTCGGTCATTATACAAAAGAGGAATTAAAACTAGGTTAATTGGGTCAGTTGAGGTGATGCGTGAATAGATTGAAATTTGTCAAATTGTGTTGGCTCTTTCCAATCGAAGCATGGGAACAATTCAGGTATCATGGTGAGGAAGGAGTTAAGTCCAGGCTGAGGGCTTGCAGTTGGCAAATAGTTCATGGTTCTTCTGATAAGGCCATGCATAAGCTCCTCCTCCCTTATGGTCACCTGACTCTATTTTAAAAGAGACTCTTGTAACCAAATTTGCTTCTTCCATTGTGATATCTCCTTTTACATTATCTCCCTTCGATCTAGATCTTTCTTGACAAGAAAGCATCAATGATCAATCTTTTGGTTTCGGTTCCATTACATTGCCAGAGTGATTAGTACTTGCTCTGGGTCTATCATGTCCCTCAGACTGGGGAGTCTTATATCCTCATCTATCTTTAAGCCTAAGACTACATTTGAGTGACAGGTAGACCTTTTAGGGAAAGAGGGTTTGAGCTACATCAATTGAAGTGCCATTTTCTATTGTCAAGTGTAGGGCAGATGAATACTCCCTCTTCTCAGCTAGAAGATAATCAGGGACTATCTAATTACCAAGCACAACTTTGGCCAGAGAGTCTAAGGGTCTTTGTTGGCTGCTATTGCTTTAGCGACAGATTCTGCAATAATTTCAAGAAATAAGGAGAAGATGACATTATAACCTCAATTACATTTATACCTAACCAAGGAAGTAGGGACTTGCCAAAGGAGCAAGTTCTGAATCATGAAAACCTCCTGCTAGATCTTTCTAACCTGACAGTATAAATTCAGGGAAGGAAGTTTACCAGTGAGATCTCTTATTTTGCTTTTGAAAGTTAGGGGCAAAATTAGATTTTTTTTCTCCTAGCCTGAAATAAAAGGTTGTTCTAAATTCCAGAGGTCACCACTGCTTAGGAATGACCTTGGAGATAAAGATGAGGGTGTTATCTTTGCAGGCCAATGCCAGAGTAAAGGAAAGCAAGAAGAAAGGCTTTCATGTTTAGTTAAAGTGTGAAGTCGTGATGTATCATCTTGAGCAGACGCAGTCTACCTCAATGTCCCCTACTTTTCTTCCTGTATACAGAAGATTGTAGCTGAGAGAACTCCAAAGGGTTTGCAAGGTTTTGTTATGATTTGTATGATTTGTCCAGTGAAGTGGGAGTGAGCCTCCATGACTGGAGATTATGGAAACTGTATCCCAGGTGAGAAACACATTCTCTAAACCATGGAAAGGACATCAGCAGGGGAAAGCTTCAACCCATCCAGAAAACATACAAACCATAACAAGAATGTCACGATAATGCACACTAAGAGGGGGTCTCTGGGTGGTTCAGTCAGTTAAGCATCTGCCTTTGGCTCAGGTCATGATCTCAGGGTCCTGGGCTCCCTGCTCAGCATTGAGTCTGCTTCTCCTTCTCCCTCTGCCCCTACGGCTCTGCTTAGGTGTTCTCTCTCTCTCTCTCTCTCTCTCTCAAATGAATAAATAAAATCTTTAAACACACACACACAGACTAAGAGATAGTTGAAGTCCAGCTGCAAGGGGTTCAAAGGGTTCAGAAGAAGGAGGTCTGAGGCTTGTGGGAACAAAAATAGCTTTTCCAGAATTATAGAATACAGGATTCCAAGATTATGACCTGACAGCTCAGACTGCTGGTAGACTGTTCCTGCAATATTATAAGTCTCCCCATCAATGTTTATTTATAGTCTGAGTCATCTTGCAGGTGAAGGAATGCAAAAACTGAAAAATGGGGTTTGTCAGTGAGCCACAAAGACCCAAGTGGCTATCTTGGGTTTCTCATCAGCCCAGCTGTTCTTCACTTTACAGCCACTGTTTATCCATCTTAACTTCTTATTCAGGAGCAGACTGTTGCCAAGTTACAAGGACATCAGGATGGCAAAAGTCTGGCAACAAGGGGCCATTTTTTACAGAAGCAGAATTTGAACTTCATCCACATGTGCCATGCATCTTTATATTGCAAAGACAATATAAAGAAGGCAAAATTTTACTTATTTGACGATGCCTCCCGTGTAATTTATATATCAAATAAGCCTGATTAATTTAACCAATCCTTTAAAATATCCCAGGTAAAAAAGACTTCATTTTGAAATCAATTTGGGGAAGTTTGTCATAAATATAGAAGGTCTGGATATTTGGTTAAAATAAGATCACAAGGAAAAGCAAGCAGCATCAAGGCGGCCTATGAGCAGGTTCAGAAGGGGCTTCTGAAACTAAAAGGCGTCGCAGAGCTCGGTGTGATCAAGCGGAGGAGAAGAAGAAGGACAAGGACAAGGCTAAACTCCTGGAAGCGATGGGAACAAGCAAAAAGAACAAGGAGGAGAAGCAGCACGGCCTGGACAAGCGAACCCTGGCCCAGGCGGCCTTTGAGAAGATGCAGGAGAAACAGCAAATCGAAAGGATCCTAAAGAAAGCATCCAAAACCCACAAGCAGAGAGTAGAGGACTTCAACAGACACTTGGACACCCTTACGGAGCACTATGACATTCCTAAAGACAGCTGGACGAAGTAGCCTCCCCATCCAGGGTAAGCAGTGGCATCGAGGGGAATTGGAAGGCAAAGTTAAGGTTCTGTTTGGTGCCTTTGGTATTTTCTAGAAACATTCTTTTACACATACCCTTGTGTTTTCTGCTGAGACCAATGCTTTCCAAAGCAGTGTGCCCTCTTGCTGGATTTGATTAAATAAAGTAAGACTGTTTTACTACACCCCCCCAAAAAAAATAAGATCACAAAAAATTAAAAGAATACTTAATTATCTATTAACCTAAGTGACAAGGTTTTAAGGACAATTATAGAAGATCACACCTGCAAAAACCTTAGCTTTTTCTTAAAGTAGGCTTCATATCCAGCGTGGAACCCAATGTGGGACTCTAACCCAACCCTGAGATTAAGACCTGAGCTAAGATCAAGAGTCAGATGCCCAGCTAAGCTACCCAGGCACCCCAATCCTTAGCTCTTTTTGAATAAAGATTTAGTTTTTCTCAGTAGTCAAAATGTAATAAAGACAAAAATGCAGAATCTTTCTCAGACAGATTGCACTGACAGTAAAGAAACTCTGTTTATAATTTCTTGTTAAGAACAGATCTATTATCTAAGAGTAGATCTATTATCTAAGAAAATTTGTTTTAATAGAGGAAAAAAAACCAAACTAGTTGGATCAGTATGGTTTTTATATTAAAACTCATTTTTCAATCCATTTATTTTAATCTTAGCCAGTTTGATAACATATAAAATTTCTTTCCTTTTCCACAACTCCTCCTACAACTTTTTTCTTAAGATCTTATTTATTCATTTGAGAGAGAGAAAGGGCACAAGTCTGGTGGAGAAGCAGAGGGAGAAAAAGAGGGAGAGAAAGGAGGAGACTCCATGCTGAGCCAGAAGCCCCATGCAGGGCTCAATCTCAGGACCCAAAGATCATGACCTGAGCTGAAGGCAGAGTCTTAACCATCTGAGACACCCTGGTACCACCAACTTTCTCTTTTTTACATTACAATTTTATCCTATGTTTTTCCTCTTTAAACAACCAGCCTCACTTTAGGACAATATTTTCAACAAAAAAAAATGTTATCTCCATTTCTCATAACTTCCCTTCCTAAAAACACATCCTACTTTCCTGGCATACAGAGATGTTTCCCTTATTATTTCTAGTAGCTTTGATTACATATATTAATTAGAATCTTTAATCCTTAGAAACCTTAGTCTCTAGTGAAAACTAAGAAGCAATTGTGACCTGTCTATAACTGTCTTTATATCATTATTCTTTAGCATTGCAAATTTATGAATAAATTTTATAATTTCTAGAAGCATTGCCTTTTTAAATTTTCCAACGTAGACTAACACATCCAAATATCTTTTAGTGTCTCTGTAATAATAAGCCAAAAGTAGATAAATGTATGTTTAGTACTTAATGTTGTAGTATTTTTGTCCTGTTTAGAAAATGACCTAAGTCTTTACTGAAATGTCATTATTTAACTTAGCAAAACTCTTAAGGTTTTAAGTTACCAAAAAGATTTCGGAAGACTTTTAAAAGTTCACCTAAATTTTTAAAATTTCACTTACATCTATTTAATTTACTTGTTCTTAGTAATTATGTTTAGATTAGTCATAAGAATTTTACAGGACAGTCATTATATGTCAGTTAAGGAGAGACAAACATTCTGGTGCATTTTTCTCAGACATAGTCACTGCTAAAATCTGACTGGTGGATTAACACCCCACCTGACCCGCTGAAAAAAATTAATAGTTTTTTTTAAAAGTATCTTCAAGATAGATTTCCTTGTACAGATTTCTTCCAGTACTAAAATTTCTCTCATGTTATGAATCCCAATCTTCAACCTTATAAAAATTAGATTTTGCTAAGTGGGAAATTTCAGAAAGGGAGACAGAACATGAAAGACTCCTAACTCTGGGGAACGAACTAGGGGTGGTGGAAGGGGAGGTGGGTGGGGGGGTGGGTGTGACTGGGTGGCGGGCACTGAGGTGGGCACTTGACAGGATGAGCACTGGGTGTTATTCTGTATGTTGACAAATTGAACACCAATAAAAAATAAATTTATTTTAAAAAATTAGATTTTGCCTCCACATCAACAAAATGCTTCTTGTGAGATGGTTAAGTCCTGCCAACTAAAGTCAGTTTATTGAAGAGCAGGAACCACCTGCCATTGCAATGGTCAGTTTGCTGTCTTCAGAGTTACTGTCTCCTGATTTGCAGCAGGAATTGTTTTACTTCACTTAGAAAATATGTCTGCCTGTAGGATCCAATGATTAGTACACTCCTGTTAGGACTCTCCATAGAGTCTGTGCCCCCCTAAAGTACCATTTCTTGTGTGGATATTACCTCTAGAGGCCCATTTTACCAGCTTACATATATCAGCCAGAGTATTCATGGACAATCACATAGCCTTTGCGTTCTTCTTAACTAAGAGAACACACCTTGGTGCAAATACATAAATACTAGAATAGACCCAGCTGGTTGTTTAAGCACATGTTTGACACCTGGGGTTAGTTATCCAGTCCTCTTAATGAACAGATTTTTACAAAACTAACAATATTTTTTTCTGGTAATTGCCTATATTTTGGTGGCTCAGTGCATTCTGCTACTGTACAGCCACTTTCACATCAGATGATTGAACAATTCATTCTACAAGAGAAGGATCAGAAAGGACCAACTTTTATCTGACTTAGATGCAATATCCCCCAAATAATCTAACCAGAATAATCCAGACAATGGGAAAAATCTTGTCAAAGACTAGTATCCCATGGCCTGATTTGTCTGTCCTTGGCCAAATATGGGGATTAGAAAGGAAAAAAGCAACCTTTGGACCCATTACCTAGTAGCTGGCCTAGTTTCTGCTAGTAAACTATAGTGTTCCCCTGTTAACCATAAATAATTTCACAGAATATCAGAATCCAGAGGACTCTTTGTGACCATGATGTGAACTACTCCATAATTATGTCTGAGTGGAGACACTATGCCACCTCAAAAATGACTAACTATTCCATCTTCAGCTAACAGGAGGACTGCTACTTTTTCTCTAATGGCAACTGTAATCACACTCTGTTCCTTCTATCTCCTAGGTAAAAGTTATTGTAATACCCCAATCATAGTATTGTTCCTACTTTATGAAGTGTACACACACACACACCTGCATCCTCAAACCTTCCCCCCAAATCACCTAATGTAAGCATAATTTCTACCATATGCCGTCTCTCTCTTTCCCTTAACAAGGCATCCAATGCTTCTCCACAGACTGCAAGTCTTCTTGCTGCAGGGAGCTTATAAAACTAACTCCATTTGTTAATAGTATGTTCCTACTGGTCCTTGACTGGTTAGCACCACCAAGTGATTGATGAAATGGGGCCAAGTAAAGTACCTGACGTAGGATATACCTGATACATTTTTACTGGTTGTTATAATTATCATTAACAGCTATCCAGGAAACAGATGAAATCAACCTTTATCTCTGATACAGTCAAAAGTAAGGATTTTTCTATTATCAGATCTACAGAGATAATAGTATCTAGTTGGCATTGTGAGCGCATTATATATGGAGGTCTCGATTTATTCTCATGTAATTATGACTTGTTTGAGTTAGTCACTTGCATAAATTCCTTAAAAATAGTTTTTGTGGCTCATTGATGTCAACTCTGCTAGAGTTCCATTAAGGGTACTAGAGGGGAGTAGTTAAAATGACTCTGTGGTCAGACAGACTAATGATCCTGCCAGTGATCGTGCAATTTTTGGTAAGTAACTTCTCTTGACCTCAACGCCCTCTCTATAATAGTATATTACTCACTGTGTTCATTTTCATAGGCTGTAATAACAAATTACCACAAACTGAGTTGCTTAAAACAAAAGAAAGTTATTCTCTCACAGCTCTGGAAGCTCTACGTCCATAATCAAGGTATCAGTAGGGCCATACTCCTTCTGAAGGCTCTGGCAAAGAATGTTTCTTTGCCTCTTCCTATCTTATGTGAGAGCTATACTTGGCATTCTTCAGTTTGTAGATACATCGTTCCAATCTCTACCTCTGTCATCACAAAAGACTCTTCCTTATGTATCCATATCTCTGTTTTCTCAAGTCATCAGTCACTGGATTAGAGTCCACCCTAATCCATGCTGGCCTCATTTTAACTAATTACATCTTCAATGACCCCATTTCCAAATAAGGTCACATGCTGAGATTTGGGGTGAGCATGAGCTTTGGGAGGATGCTACACAGCTCCAATACCACATAAATTTGTTGTGAAAATTAAATGAGAAATTACATGTAAGAGACATAGTAGATACTCAAAAATAATCTCCATTATCATTAAAATCATTTGTGAATTTAGAGCAGAAAAGAGAGTAATAATCTACAAGCAATTCTTTTATTGAATAAAAATAGGTTGTCAATTTATTTTGACAATATCAATATACAAAGAGTAATTTCAGCCATTTCTCACACTCAAAAAACAATCCAATATTTAAATTCACCTCAATTTAATCAAGATGTGTAATAAATTAAAAATTATTTTAAGGGGACACATGGGTGGCTCAATGGTTGAGCATCTGCCTTCAGCTCAGGGTGTGATCCTGGGATTCCAGGATCAAGCCTCACATGGAGCTCCCCGCGGGGAGCCTGCTTCTGCCTCTGCCTATGTCTCTGCCTCTCTCTCTGTGTCATGAATAAATAAATAAAATCTTTAAAAGAATTATTTTAAGAAATATGTGAGTGTTCTAGTTCCAGGTAAGATGGCTCTCCCACTGAATACAGTGACAAAATGTGAAATATATATGTGAAAGTTATTTCAGGAATCTGAAAAATAAATAATAGCAGGTAGATGTGGAAAGAGACAGCAGAACTCATGTACCACTGGAGTCTCTCAGTATCCCTCCCACCAATCAGAAAGTGAGCAAGAGAGTGGCAGACAGAACTGTGGTACATCCAGACAATAGAATATAATTCACCACTAAAAGCAAACAAGCTACCAAGCCATGAAAAGACATAGAGCAAGCCTATGTGCATATTACTAAGTGAAAGAAGCCAATTTGGAGATCTGTATGGTATTCTGAAAAAAACACTTTGGAGACAGTAATAAGATCCGTGGCTGCCAGGGATTAGGAAGGAGAGAGGGATGAATAAAGCAGAACACAGAGGATTTTTAGGGCAATCAAACTATTCTGTATGATACTAGTACAGTAGATACCTGACATTATACATCTTTCAAAATTCATAGATGTACAATGTTAACAGTGAATCCTAAAGTAAACTATGGACTTTGGTGGATAGTAATATGTCAAACAACTACCTCAGTTGTAACAAATGTACCACTCTGGTGGGGGATGTTGGTAGTGGGAGAAATCAGAGCATGTGTGAGGGCAGCAGATGGGAACCCTCTGTACTTACTATTCAAATTTTCTGTGAATCTAAAACTTCCCTAAAAAATAAAGTCTAAGAAAAAAGAACTCATTGGATGGTCTTAGTAGCAGAATGGAGGAAAGAAGACAGAGGAAAGAGTTAGTGAATCTGAATAGATGTCAGTAGTAAGTAATCCAATCTCAAAACAGAAATTAAACATATTTTTTAAAAATGAGAAGGGGCACCTGGGAGGCACAGTGGGCTAAGTGTCCGATTCTTGGTTTCAACTCAGGTGGTGATCTCAGGGTCATAAGATGGAGCCCCCTGTTGAACTCCATGCTGGGAGTGGAGTCTGCTTAAGATTTTCTCTCTCCCTGCCCCTCCCCCACTTCTTATTTAAATAAATCTTTTTAAAAAAGGAAAAGAGGAAAGTAGCAGAGTAGGAGCTCTAGGGCTCTGTCCTTTTATTTAAAAAAAAAATTAGTTGGTAAAGCTGTCAGCCTCATTTTTTGCAGAACTTTGGAGTATAGTCAAGAGTCTAAAACAACCAGGAATAAGCATAGTGAAGAAAGAAGCTGCTGCTTTGCATTAAGAGAGAGGGCTTTGGTGGTTCCAATGACCTGCTGACCATCCCCCATAACCCTGATCTGTGGCAGCCATGAGGACTAAGCCCATACTCCTGGTACAGGATGCTAGGGCCATAGGAACCAATGGAGATGTTACTCTCAAAGAATCATCATTGTAGGTCCCAGCCTGTCTGGTGGCACCGTGAAGGAACACGAAAGGGCTTGCTTTTATTTTGCCTAACTCAAGCATTCCTATGGGACAAAGGCAGCTGCCTAGGAGGCTTTTGCTGTGTGTACTTAAAGATAGAAATTGTAGGGGTACCTGGCTGGCTCAGTCAGTGGAGCATGCGGATCTTGATCTTGGTCATGAGTTTGAGCCCCGTGTTGGGCGTAGAGAGTATTTAAATAAATAAACTTGAAGAAAAAAGATAGAAATTTTACCTCTGGCAGCCTGAATTTAGTTGGAACAACCAAAAGACTGAAAAGCCTGAGAAAGAAAAAATTGGGAAAGGGGATACGTGATGGTGGGGGTGGGGACACTTTAATCATGAAAGCCACACATATTCTCAGGGCTGGTGAAAAAGGTCAGAAAGGCCTGAGAACACCCTCAGCTTTCATCTCTTACTGGCCTTCAGGCTCTATGCAAGCTGGAAGCAAAGACTAAGGCAACATGGTAAGCAGTGTGGGAAAGCAAAGTGGTGCCCCCAAAGGAGCCAATCTGCAACACTAAGAGAATTTGTAGGGTTTTTTGAGGCAAGCATTAAAGGAAACTGTCAAAACACCAAGTGACCATGATCACTAAGATAGCCAAACACAGCTTTCACATGACAAACAGTATAGACTTGCCAAAAAGAGTTTAGAGAAGTCAATAAAAAAAGCAAACAATAACAACTCAAAAACAAGCAGCAGAAACAAACCCCAAGGAAGAGGAAATATCTGATTTCTAGAACAGTCACACTATAATATTCAAAATCTCCAGTTTTCAATCAAAAAATTACAGAATGGGATCCCTGGGTGGCGCAGCGGTTGGGCGCCTGCCTTTGGCCCAGGGCGCAATCCTGGAGACCCAGGATCGAATCCCACATCAGGCTCCCGGTGCATGGAGCCTGCTTCTCCCTCTGCCTGTGTCTCTGCCTCTCTCTCTCTCTCTCTCTGTATGACTATCATAAATAAATAAAAAAAAATTAAAAAATTACAGAATGTGCAAAGAAACAAGAAAATATGGCTCATTCACAGGGAGAAAAAAAGGAAATTATGAATGTCCGTGAGGACACCAGGGCATTGGACTTACTAGACAAAGACATGAGATCAACTCTCTTAAATATGCTCAAAGAGCTAAATAAAATCACAGGGAAAGAACTAAAGGAACCAGGAAAACACCATCTCACCAGATACAGAACATTACTAAAGAGATAGAAATTATAAAAATGAATCACACAGAAATTCTGGAGATTAAAAATATAATCATTGAAATGAAAAAATAACTGGAGGGTTTCAACTGTAGATTTGAGCCTGCAGAAGAATCCAGGAACTTGAAGATAGATCCATTGAGATCATCCAGTTCAAGAAAAGAATGAAAAATAAATAAATAAAATAAATAAATAAACAAACAAACCAACCAAACTCAAGACACCTATGAGAGACACCATTGATACACCAACATATATAAAACAAGAGTCCCAGAAGGAGAGGAGAGGAAGAAACCAAAAGAATGTTTGAAGAAATAATACCCCAAACTTCCCAAATTGGATGAAAATCATGAATCTCAATATCCAAGTTCATTTAGCTACACACCAAAAAAGTCAAAAGTAATAAAAATAGAGAAACATATACTAGCCAGCATCTTAGCACACAAAGGTGTACAATAAGTATTTGTTGGATCAATTTGCAGTGTTGAAGACCACTATGGCCCATGTTCCATGCTCCCCAGCCTACTTGAAATCGTTATATCCCCCGGCTGCTTATGTATCTGTAAGCAAGAATGATGGTTCCAGAGAGCAAGTGAATTATAGGCAAACTTCAGCACATTCTCACCATCCTGAACACGGTTATCTTTGAGGTCACAGAGTCCAAAGCTCACATTTTACACACAGCACAATCCTTTGGAGAAAGAGCATAATACACATTGGTTAGTTGTTTCTCTACTTGTTACTTCTTTCCTTTTCCTTAACAATCTCCAAATTCTGCCCAGATAAGATTAACCCTAACTCTAAACTTAGAAATGGCTTTTAATTATCTGCAGGTGATTAATCTATTATTTCCTTTGACCATCATGATTGGCAGTGCAGACTGAAAAAACTATGCCTAGGTTGCTGTGTGACCAATGAGGTAAATAAAAATCTCTTTTTTCTGGAGTCTGTATCTGGAATCACATCACTCCATGGGCCAGTCATCATCTTTTAACAATAAGGGGGAAGTCGGCTGGGGGGGAAGGAAACAGAGACATGGACTGGAGGATGAGAAACTGGTTCCTGGCCATATTACTTATTTCTCTGGCCCAGTGTTTCCCAAACTTAACACCGGGGCAGGGGGGTGGGGGTGGATAATGGCAAAAAAGGCAAATCCTGGGAAACTGTTGTAGTCTCACCTGAAGCTAGCCCTAAGATTGAAGCTTTCAAAAATATGAACCAATAAATGTCCTTTATAATTTAAGAGAAATTGAGACCGGCCTGTTATTTGGCAATGAAAGCATCCTCACTGGTAGAAACCAACTAGACTTTTTTTTTTTTTTTTTTTTTACTTCTTTTTTTGTTTTGTTTTCCCTCTTTGTAGAGAAGTAAGAATCAACTCTCAATGGGTTATGTTATTTACATGCCTCTGATAAAGTTCAAAGGACAAGCTCAGGATTTTCAAAACAACCTAAAAAAAAAAAACAGATTGAGAAATACATCTGCTAATCTCTCTTCCCTCCCACTTCTCCTCCCTCTGGCTCTCCTTTCTTTAATTAACTAGGCCCTAGAACATCTTTTCTAAAAGACTTCTCTAGAGGCATCCAGAATCACTCCTAAAAACTTGAAACCCAAACTCCCTCCAGGATGTACCTCAGTGCTGCAAATCACCGCATACCCCTAAGTGATGGAAACAGCATTCCTATCATCGGTCTTGGGACCTACTCAGAACCTAAACTGGTAAATTTCTCTCTCTCTTTTTTTTAACTTTCCTAGAGCATAATGTTTAATTAATTGTGTTGATCTCATTGATTTACTTTTCATAATAATGAAAGTAATCTTCAAGGAGTACTATTTGGCATCCCTGAGTATTGAACCAGAGGTTAAAACTATACCACTTTATAATTTAAAATTATCTTGAATTAAAAAATGAGACCTTTCTTCTTCCTTTGCTGAAATTTAGCTGAATGCTGATTATTAGAATCAACTGAGGCACATGAAATTTCTGAATTTATTACTTGTGGGGTTTTAGAAATTTATATTTGAGACTTTCTACTTTAGTCTAAGAAATACTTGGTAAAAACCTACCAGGTGTGAAGACCTAGTCTTTAGGAGCTTCAAATGTGAGGAGAACAGTGTCTGTGCTGCCTAGGGATTAAAAATCAAATAGAGGAAGCAGACTCTTTAATAGCTAATTGTAGAACAATGAAAATAACAGTAAATGCTATCCTAGAACTGTAAACTATCTCTCTGAAAATACAGAAAAGAAAATCGTTAATTTGACCTTCAGGATTGAGTGGGCTTCCATTGAAACATAGTTTCTACTTATAAGAAAAACATCTTTCTGCTTTCCTCATTGCAAGTCAAACATAATGATTACCGGAATAAACAGTGCTATGATGTAGAAACGCTACCAGATTTGTGTGCTCATATAGGAATGACCTCTGTCAAGCTAACTATAAATTAGAAGCCAAAGAGGGAGAACTGAGGCAGGATGTTGTGGGCAGAAAGGGAAGTGTAGAGGCACAAGGGTATATGATTTGTCCAGCAAAGGCCAAGCCTGCAGTGGCTGGCACAAGGAATTAGTGGTGGAGGCAGGGGCCGCTGGCTCTGGAAATGCAGGTTGAGACTAGATCATAAAGGACCTTGAATACCATGCTGAAGAGTTGGAATTTTATTCTGTATAAAGGGGGAATTATGTGAAATTTCAAAACAAAGGGAAAGCATCACAAGATCAGTGCTTTTGAAAGATAACTGTGGGGCAGCATAGAGCATGGAAGGCAGAGAAAGAAAACTAAACTACGTATACCAAGATCCCAATCTCACATTCCACCGTAATTGCCCAATTCCCTTGTTCTTTTTTTTTTTTTTTTCAATTCCCTGTTCTTGATAATGCAAAGGAAAATCACTTTTGGAACAATTACAACTGTCTGAGTTATGGGCCCCTTCCTCTTCTTATTTTGCCCATTGTCTGTGTATGACCTCAGTTACAATCTTGGCTCCAACCACATACATGCAGAGACACCTATTTCCAGGAAATCTCTATTTCCTTTTTTGTTGTTGTTGTTTCTTTGGTGGGGGGTGAGGGGTTGTTACATATTCCCATACAACTGTGGACTGGCTACATCAGAACCACCTAGGGACTTTTCAAAAAATACAGATCCCTGGGCCTCACCTCTAGTCTACCAAATCTGGATCTTTTTTTTTTTTTTAAGATTGTATTTATTTATTCCTGAGAGACACAGAGAGAGGCATAGACACACAGGCAGAGGGAGAAACAGGCTCCATGCAAGGAGCCCAAAGTGGGGCTCAAACCTGGGAATCCAGGATCATGCCCTGAGCCAAAGGCGCAGGCGCTCAACCAGTGAGCCACTCAGGCGTCCCCAGATCTGGATCTTTAGAGGTAAAGGCTGAATATCTGCATTTAACAAGCTCTTTGGATAATTCTCTTGGACAGTCAAGTATGTATTCTTTCTTTTACAGATACCTCTAACTCAACATGACAAAACTACGTTATCCATCTCCCCTTCCACCCCCACCAAAATACTTCTCCTAGCAAATAACACTACCACCCTGAGCCAGAAGTCCGAATATATTCCTTCATTTTGCCCTCTTCCTCATGCCCCCCACCTTGTCCACATTACATCCAAATCATTCCTGTTCAGTTTATCTCAGAAATATGTTCTCAATTCACCCTCCTCTTCATCTCCTTTGTCACTGCCTTAGTTTAGTTCCTAATTTATCATTAGGCTGTTCTTCCAATTTTGTCCCTTCCAATCAATGATATAAACTGGGGCTGTTAGGATCTTCCTTGGACCCCCCCCCAAATCTGTTCATGTCACTCCTCTGCTTATTTATTTCAATGGCTCTCTATCAATTATAGGATAGAGTCCACATTCCTTATTTTGCACACTGAGCTCTCATGGTTCAGTCAAGACCTGACTGTCCAGCAGAATCTACCACCATTCTTCTATCTCCCCTCTGTGTGTCAAACATAATCGCCTAGAACAAAGTTCCTAGAACAACTCCCCCATCTCCATGCCTATGAACATGCTGCCTTCTATCTAGAACACCCTTTCTTGATTTGTTCAGTTCGCCAACTTCTACTAAGCCTTCGCAACTCAGCTCAAGGACACTGCTCCTTAGAATCCCATCTCTCCAGCCACATCTTGCCTGTCTTGTGTGTTCACATAGCCCCTTTGACTTGACTCTACTGTAGCTCTTATCATATTATATTGTAATCATTGTTTCTCTGCAGTCTTCCACAAGACTGTGAAATTCATTATGAAAGAGAGAATGTCTTGTTCAGCTCTATATTTCCAGAATAGCATCTAGTGTGTAATGGGTATTCAGCTGATGCTTTCAAATTAATGAGTTTGTAAAAGGGACTATCTATGTTTGTGAGCATCAGAGATGTAAATGGATATGACAACAACAGCTAAAATTTGGGGGCACCTAATGTGTAATGTATTTTCTAATTTAATCCTCAAAACATTATGAAAGGTACTACCATTTAACCCCATTTATAATAGATGATAAAACTGAAGTATAGAGAGATAGAAAATTGCCCCAAACTTACAATGCTAGAGAATACAGCCTATGTGTCTAGTAATATTAAATGCTATAGTTTAGAGAGATTCAAAATCAGTCATGTTATTCCCCAAAAAACAGCTATAATTCACTTCAGGAGATAAGACATAACTCTAATTAGACAATATAAGTGAGAAGAATACTATGAGAAATGAAGATCATGTATATGCCAACTACATTTGTGATCAGAAATATTACCAGTTGCAAAGTAACAAATGGACTTAATGGTATGTCTCACAAAATTAGAAACTCTAAAGTAAAGAAAAATATACAACATTTAACTGCTGCAGGGGAAGATGAGAAGTGAGAAGAACAGAGTATCTCAGATAAAGTAGATTCCTGGCTTTCTCTTCCAAGCTATGCAACTGATAACCCTTTATCATCTTCCCAGGACTGATGAAACAGAGGCTAGAACTACCTGTGCCCAAGTCAGCCACCATGAAATAAAGGTACTCAACTGAATTTAACTTCAGAATCAGTCTTAGTCCTGAAGGCAAAATTTAGTCCTAATGCCAAAATTCATTCTTCTCTACGTGGCATGCCTTAGATTCTTTTCAAGCCCTCATTCCACAACAACTAGTAGAAGGCAAATGCCAGGCTGAGGTAACCCTTTAACTGAAATTCATCTTTTATGTATGTGGTCACATCAATCAGTATCTGTCCTGGGATCCTGTTCACTTTTGACACCAAAGTTAGCAGAAGAGTAGCAGGGAAAGATCTAGCCATATCTTCAAGAGGATAAGGGTGGAAGCAGTTATGAAAGGCCAAAGTGAGGAAGGCTAACAATGCCTCTTCTTACCTTTGCCCCATTAGATTCCACCAAAACAGGTGGAGATAGGAGTTGGGAACACAACTTGGAAGAACAGTAGTATGTAGCTGTGTGAGGGTCCCCAGCCCAGCTTCTCCTGGCTTTCAAAGTTTTTTTTTCTTAATGAGCCCAAATTTCTTTTTTTTTTCCTATTTTACTAGTAGTTTCTTTATATTTTTTTGTTAAAAAATGAGCCCAGATTTCTTTTTTTTTCTATTTTACTAGTAATTTCTTAATGAACCCAAATTTCTTTTTTTTCTATTTTACTAGTAGTTTCTTTTTATTTTTTTATAAATTTATTTTTTATTGGTGTTCAATTGGCCAACATACAGAATAACACCCAGTGCTCATCCCATCAAGTGTCCCCCTCAGTGCCCATCACCCAGTCACCCCCACCCCCCACCCACCTCTCCTTCCACTCCCCCCCCCCCAGTTCGTTTCCCAGAGTTAGGAGTCTCTCATGTTCTGTCTCCCTTCCTGATATTTCCCACTCATTTTTTCTCCTTTTCCCTTTATTCCCTTTCACTATTTTTTATATTCCCCAAATGAATGAGACCATACAATGTTTGTCCTTCTCCAATTGACTTATTTCACTCCGCATAATACCCTCCAGTTCCATCCACGTCAAAGCAAATGGTGGGTATTTGTCGTTTCTAATGGCTGAGGAATATTCTATTGTACATAGACCACATCTTCTTTATCCATTCATCTTTGGATGGACACCGAGTGAGCCCAAGACACCGAGTGAGCCCAAATTTCTTGTAAAAGTGTTTCATGCCTATGGACTCAGGGAATTTGAGATGGAACCAATACTTAGTATCACTAAGCACTCTGTGCATTATCCCACCTCATGATGACTAATGAAAAGTAACACCTACAAATTATCCATGTGACTTTCTCCTTTTGAAAGCTTCTCAGAATGTTTTCATACAGGGATGCAATAATCTATAATAACCTCCCTACAGCTCCATCTGGGAAGGTCCCAACAGGTGAGGGTTTGGGTCTTACTCCTTTTTTCAGTTTTGATAGAAATTAATCCTGTTTTTATGAACATCAGCCCATGGGGTTAATAATCCTTATTTATCAAAAACTTCAAGAAAAACTCAAGAATGTTACCAGATGTGCAAATGACACAAATCCAGGACCAATGGTAAATATTTTGGAAAATGGACAATAATTTAGTTTGACAGATATTTATTGTGTACCTACCAAATGCAGGGCATTTTTCTAGGTAGCATAGGGATTGAAACAATGGTTTAGAAACAAGGGATTTAAGTGGAGTGACTGAGGATGAAAAAACACACACACACACATATAACTAAAATGTAAGGAAAAGCTGAAGTGCTTTAAGAGAGAGAACACTGGTTCAATGTTAAAGTAGCAATGAGCAAATCCAGTTATGAGGTAGATCAAGAAACATCAAGTTATGGGGAAGGAGTGGTGGTCTGGGAAGTAGATTGGGAGTCATAAATGATCCTGTATTCTTTCCTGGGTGGCCCTTGTTGAGATTCTGGTAGCTGAAAGCAGGTTTCACAGTCTGGAGAGTGAGCCAAGGGCTTTGTATCTGGGGCAAGGGAAAGGTGAAGTCCAAACCCTTGATGAGTAGTAAGGGAGAGTCTGAAAAATCAAGTCTGTTCTGCCCCTGAGCTGGAAGGGGATGGGGGGGATAGGCTTAGGACTCCTCAGGATTTTGCCATCCTTTAAATATTCCTCGCTTTCTCTTCAATGCCCATCGAATCCCCTCCTCTCAACCCAGGGAACCTTATTTCACATTATACCAGGCATTTTTATTATATCCTGGGGGCAACATGCTAAAGGAAAAGAATAATGCAATGACACTTGTGAAAGCATGGTAAAAGAACTGGATTCAAGGGCAGGTGCTATTGTGATAGGTCTAAGAACCACTGCAATGGGATTTTGCAGGAGTGGGGGAGCAGAGAGGTTGAGCTCCCACTCCAAAAACAGCATGGGAATTTATAGCGAAGGAGCAGGGTGGGGGTCAGTGGCTGGAAAAATGCTGAGAGAAAACATCAGGGATAAGGGCTAAATTGGTTGATTGGTTAAATCAATCTAACAGGATTCTTGCTATGACATTGCCTGGGCGATGGTGGCAGTTGAGGGTTCCTGATTAGACAGGGAGAGGGATCATACATAGAGGACAAGGAGTTGTTCCTAAACTGACTTATCAGGATTCTTGCTGAAGTCGGTTTATGCAAAAACAAAAGAATCTTTGTCAGCGGTCGGTCGGAGTGGTTCGATAACCTCCACCTAAAGAGACCAGGAACCAGACAGCAAGCACAAATAAGTGTCCTGAGGAGGTAAGTCTATTTCTGTGTTTTGTTCTGCTTTCCCATTCTGATAGCAGGCATGAGTGCAAGAATCAGCAAAACTGGAGACCCCACTGACCAGTCCAAGGATAGCACCTTCTCCACTACAGTCAGTTGTATGAACAAGCAAGGGTGCATCATGGCCTGACTTTCTAACAGTTTTCAGAAAACATTATGAAGTAATTATGAATTTTTAGGTAATGGCAACTCATTTATGGTTTTGTAAAATGTTCTGTGGGCTGATTCTGAGGGTCAAGAATTCAGTTGGTGTTTGTTTTTACTTTAGTACAGTGTATATCCTGAGTTCTTTCCAATACCTGTGATCCCCTCATACTCACACACCTGCCACAGAAGCCTTGGCTTTTAAAAATCAAACACCAAGAAATGACCTCTGCATTTTGTTTTATACACACACACACACACACATATCATTCCTTTCCAGAGGCAATTAGTGCTACACATCAAGCTGCAAAAAATAGTTTGGGCAGGATAACAACAACAACAAAATACCAGGGAGCAAAGAGATCAGGTGAGAAGGCTTCTATAATAAATCAGGCAAAAAAAAAAAAAAAAAAAAACAAAGACTTGAACGTGGTTGGTAGCTGTGAGGAAACTAATTTGGCTGGAGCCTAGGAAGGAAGGAACTTGGCCGAAGGCCACACATCATTGAGGGAAGCTGTACAAAGCTTGGCAACCAATTGGATCTAGGCTAAGGAGAGCAGATGGTAGATCTTAGGCCAAAAATGATGTTTTAGGCCCAAATCTAAGGCTTTGAAACTTATTGAGTCAAATCTAAGGCTTTGAAACTTACTGAGTCACTTACTCCCTTATTTTTGATCTACCTCCTTTTCTTTTTTTAACATTTAAAAATTTTGAAGTACAGTGGACTTAAGGTGGAACAAATGCTTTTTGTCGCTCCTTAGCTATAAGATCCAAAATTAGAACATACCAGACCCCAGAAACTCTGTGTGTGCCCTTCCCAACCTGAAAGCCTTCCTCCCTCAAGAGGGGATTGCTCTTCTAAGTCTTATGGTGATGACTTTTCTTGCTTTTTTTTGTAAGAGTTTTCTAAGAGTTACACAACTGTAACATACATTTCTATACAATTTTTGAACTTCACATGAATAGAAACACTGGTTGCCCTATTTTTTTCTGCTTCTTTTTCTAAGTATAATCTTGTAAAACTCACCCATGTAATTAATCACAGTCTTTGGCCATTTTTATTGCTGTATGACTGCTTATAATCATAAGAATATGTCAATATCCATTTTACTGTTGATGGGCATTTGAATTGCTTCCAGTTTGGGGCTTTGCAGACGCTATTTCTAGAAAGAGTCCTACACAGGTCTTATTGCACACATGTATGAGTTTTGCTAAGATATACATGTAAGAGTGGAACTGCTGTCCTGTGGAGTACAGTATCTTCAATTTTAGGAGATGATGCCAATATAAATAATTTCCAAGGTATTCGTATAATTTGCACTTCTTCCAACAATGTATAAGGGTGGCTCTGCTCCTCATTCTCATCAACATTTGGTGTCTTTTTAATTAATGTCATTTTATAAGTGTAGAATAAACTCTTATTGTGGTTTAATTTGCCTTTCCTTTACTCTAGATGAAATTGGCCAGTTTTTCCTATTTTTCTTAAACATTTTTGATATCTTTCACGAAGTGTGCCTTCTGTGCATTTTCCTTTTTTGGATTTCTCTTTTCTTCTTGGTAGTGGATTTGTAAAATATCTAGTATGAGACCTTTGTCAGTTACATCTATGCGAAAATACCCCTTCCTATTTGTCTTTTTACACTTTTAATGGTGTCTCGATGAACAGAGTCTATTTTCATAGTCCCGTTTATCGCTCTTAATGTATGTATCATTAATGCTCTCTGTAGCTCAAGAAATCCTTCTTTACCCTAGTGTCTTCTTGGGTTGGGTCCTCTGGAGAGCAGCCTCTGAGAAGGAGACTTGCATGCGGGCGGCTTAGTGGAGAATACTCTCGGGAATCAGGCTGTAGAAGGAGAATAGCAGTTCCGTACAGTGGGAAGAGTGCGCTGTGATCCGGTCGCTCCTCGGTCCCACAGGGGGCTCTGGATGGGGCCACGGAGTTGTGCTAGGTTGGGGTGAGAGAGCCAGCCTGTTCTGCCCTGGATCGCATCAGGGAATCAGACGGGAGTAACCAGCAGCCGGCACTGCGGGCAGCTAAGCAAAGGAGGGCGTCCACCCTGTGGCACACCGGACCGGGACCGCCGCTACGTCTACCGGAGGTCTCCTGGACCTGCGGCCTTTGTAAGCTCCGTTCACCCCCTGGGAAAAGCTCTCCCAGGGTGTTGTTTGGTCTCTCTCCTGGAAAGGTCTTTAAAGAGGTAGGTTAAAAGGAAATAGCTCCTGCTGGGTAGGTGCCGCAGCCTGGGCGCCGCCCCCGCTGCCCCCGGCCCCGCCCCGCCGCCCCGGCCCCGCCGCCTCCAGCCCCGCCGCCTCCAGCCCCGCGGCTGCCCGGGGCTCCGAGCGGCCGAACCTGGGAGCCGGAGCGCGGGGAAGGGCAAGCACCCGGCGGCCGGCGGAGGGGCGGGCGCCGCTCCTGAGCCGCCGCTCCCGTCTGGGGCCGCCCGGCTGCCTCGTCCGTCCTTCCCCCCTTGGCTCCCCGCCCCCGGCCCCTGCGGGGAGGGCATGCCCGGGCGGAGCGAGCGCCAGGGGTAGACGGCGGACCTCCAGGACGGCCAGCCGGAGCGGTGACGAGGACAGCCCCTCTGACCCCTGGACCGGCTCCCCAGATCGCACGCAGGTGCTCGTCCTCAGACACCTCTCAGTCTACACAGCCTGACCCGGAGGATTCCAAGTCTCGAATCCAGAGGCCCCGGCTCCCCTCTTATTGGTATGAAACCCATCGAGTTTGGTGTTCTCAGTGCCAAAAAGGAGCCCGCCCAGCCCCGTGCTCCGGCGGCCCTAGGCCCCAGACGCTGCTTGAGAACGCTCAGCCCCACTGCGCTCCCTCCACTCCAAGGGCGGTGCGGGCTGGCGGGCAGACCCGGAGGTCCCGGCCCAGGCCCAGCGGGGCATGCTGCGCTCAGCTCCCAGGATGACCTGCCACAGCCACCTGACGGCCGGGGACGGAGGCCAGGGACCCGCCCCGCCCATCCCCCAGGACGGCTCGCGCCAGGACATGGCCCACTCGAGCCCCTGTGTCCTGTCCAGACCCGTCTCCTGCCAGACCAGAGGAACTCCAAGCAGACGGGGGTCAAACGCAAGACCCAGAAGCCTGTGAGGAGGTTACACCTTCGAGATCCCCCTCCTCCAAGCTCAGAGGAGGACCCTGCTGCCAACCGTGGTGGATTTTGAGACGTTTTCCCGCCATTGTGTCATTGGGAAGGTGTCGGTGCCTCTGTGCGAGGCTGACCTGATGCAAGGCGGGCCTTGGTGGAAGGCGCTGGTCCCCAGCTCTCAGAATGAAGTGGAGCTGGGGGAGCTGCTCCTGTCACTGAATTATCTCCCCAGTGCTGGGACACTGAATGTGGATGTCATTCGAGCCAAGCAGCTTCTTCAAACCGATGTGACCCAAGGTTCAGACTCCTTTGTGACAATCCAGCTGGTACATGGACTCAAGCTTGTGAAAACAAAGAAGACATCCTTCTTAAGAGGCACGCTCGATCCCTTTTACCATGAATCCTTCAGCTTCAAAGTTCCCCAAGAAGAACTTGAAAATGCCAGCTTAGTGTTTACAGTGTTTGGCCACAACATGCCAAGCAGCAATGACTCCATCAGAAGAATTGTCATCGGCCAGTACTCCTCGGGCCCCTCTGAATCCAACCACTGGCAGCGGGTGCTCAACACTCACAGCACTGCCGTGGAGCAGTGGCACAGCCCGAGGTCCCCGGCTGAGTGTGACCGCGTGTCTCCCGCCTCGCTGGAGGTGACCTGAGGGCTGCAGGGAAAGCAGCTTTCATTTGTTGGAGGAAAAAAAAAAAAAAGGAAGAAAATTTAAGACAAAAAAAATGTGTCATGTGCCTATTATATCCACAACACAAACACACATACACAAATCCTCTCAGAACTGAGAGGAGGCTGACTATTGAACACAAAATGGTTGCCCTCAATGAGCAAAGCCTGAGAACTTTCTGGAAACCCCATCTGTATGTCACAAGCAGAGTGGACTCTGCTGTGAGACTTGCAGTGCTTGCTCCTGTTGATACCCCTACCCCCAAATGCACTTTCAACCCTCAGGCCAGAGAAAGGGCCTCCCCAAGGGTGCCAGCCTCCATTGAGATGAAATTCTCTAAGAGCTTGGCCAGTGTGCGGGAGGCCCAACCCCCACACCCAGAATGCACAGCCGCTGACTGGGTGGCTTCTGAACAGCCTGCTGTTCTCTGGGGTTCTTCAAACCTGATACCTTTCTCCCAAAATGTAAGTACTTTGTCTTCTCTTTAGTAGACGTGATAGATTAGACTCTGAAGAAACCAAGTGGCATCCAAAAATATGCCGGTGTAAGAAACTTCCCTGGCTTAACTGAACTTGTCCTCATGTTATTCTATTCCTAAGGACCCCTTGTGGGTAGTATGTGAACGTTCTCATGTGTGTGCCCTCGCAGGTGAACACGTGTGTGTCCCTGTGTGTCTTCCTGGTGAGCAAGGCGCTTGGCGGGACCTCAGTCCTCAGCCCTCCCTTCTCTCTGCCTCTCCCAGTGAAATCTCACCCAGTGTCCTCCTGTCTGCCAAGACCCCACCTTCAGTAACAGCATGTGCGTATATCATGTAAACAGAATATGATAGATAGAGCAAAAGTAACCTTATTTGACCGATTCGTGGTGATTGTGGCACCCAGAAGACCTGCAAAGTACAGCTACATGGATTAAAATGGCCACCACACTCCCATCCAAGATGACTCCTTCCTTTGTCATACTCTGAGCATCTCTCTGTGTTTGTGTGTGACCCAAAGTCATTTTTCTCGTGCTAAGGAATTTGTGTAGTTAGAATAGATCTTTCCCTGTTGGATGCTTCTGTATCATTCCCACAGCCTATTGTCTGGCGTAATGGGGAGCTATTTATTGAAATTAAAGATTATTTATTTGTGCCGTGCAAAAAAAAGGGGGGGGGGAATGGCTCCTGCCACGAAAGCTGTCTTCAAGTTACAACTTAATCTCCTTCCTGAACTACCCATTCTAGGTTTCTTGCATCCTCATCCAACATCTCTTCTGGTCTAGCTGGCTTATGAAATATTACAAGCTAAGATGCTCATCTCTGAGTTGTAAGAGTTCCTTCCTGGTCAACCAATCCTTCTCAGATTATGGTGCTGCTCTTAGCTGTTAACTATCAAAATTGGGAAGGGGTGTATCATTGGATGCCCTAGGTACCCAACATTTTCCTCCTTGGCTCATCATGTAACAGTGGAGAAGCCCTATATCCTCCTGTGAGAAGGTCACTTACCCCTGCCAGTATGGCAACATCTTTCCTCAAATACTAAACTCTTGAAATAAGCACCCTGGGTTCCCCTGGGAACTAGGACCTAGAATCCACAGAGCCTCAAATTCAGGGATGAGAAGCACACATTTTCTAAGTGAGTCAAAGGGAATAATGCTAAGCTGAACCACTCCTGCTGCATTTTCAGATTTGTGTATTCTACTTAATGGAGTCCCCAGGACTATATAATGGATGTTGACCTAGGATATATGTTACCTCCTGGAAGGTGGCACTGCATCCTTATAGGACTCTCCCCTTTCTTGAGTGAAGGAAGGGTGCTGTTGACCATTTTAGGAAACTGAAATCTTTATTTCACTGATACCATCCTTAATGCGTGGAGTCAAAATTTTGCATTTAAGATTCTACTGTCGTGTCATTTATTTGAGTCTCCAAATATAGTATTCTATTTGATCTTTCTGAGTTTTCCTTAAAGTGAATTTTCTTAAAGAATCTGTCAGAATCTACATACAAGTTCTCTTATGCTACATTTAAGAATTAAAAAGAAGCATTTTTCTCACATCCACATTTCCAACTAGTTCTTCCATATTGATTAAAATTAAGTCCAAAAGAATAATTCACCTCATTGCTGCTTCTGCCATCTGAAGGAAAATATTTTTAGCAAGCAAAGACTGTACCAGATATTCAGCTTTTAGAAAAGGCTCTTTAATGGTAGCTGAATAATTGAAGACTCTAACTACTATAACTTGCTTCTGTGCCCTCGTGAAGTAAAGCATCGTTCGTATATTGCTTCAGTACCGCACTCCTAACTTAGCCTTTGTCTTTTTTGTTTTCTTTATCCTAAATGCTCTCCCCTGTGCCTCTTGTCTTGGGTTGATCTTTGAAAAAATAAGCATATACTTTAATATGCATTGTTAGAGGGTTTTCCCCTTGTATTAAATCTATTTTGAGTTCTGTACTTCCATTTATCAGTCCAGCCACAAAATCTCAGTGCTATTTCTGAGATTGTATTTACCATCTCATATGAAGCTTTATTCTTTTCATTAATACTATGTATATACCCGATAATGGAAGTAGTATTTTTATTTTGACCGTTGAATTTTTGGAATCTACCCCAAGTCTCCTCTTCCAGTGTGTTTTGTTATCACGCTTGCTGTCATCCATAACATCTCATTTTCCAGGGTGTTTGGGGGGGGGGGTGTTGCCTCAATTTCTATTCAAGCTCTGTTAATCATGTTGTCAATTAATAAAGCAAAGAGATATTTCTGACATTCCTGGAAAATGTGTCTCTTTTCCCAGCTATTTGCGACTATGAATCCTATTTCCTAATACCATCTGTGTAGCCAATTTTTTCATTTTCCATATCCTCTTATCTTCTCAGTAGTGATGACTTTCAACTGAAGTAGGGAAAGAAAATACAATTTATGCTTCCAGTGCTTTTTATTTCCAGGCCAGGACTACAAAGTCACTAGAAATGCAAGAGATTTCTTTTCTCACTCATTCTCAATAAATCGACTTCTGTGGGCCAGAATTCACAGGTCTGTTGAGATTTGTCAAGAATTTGGTCAGAACACTGAAGATATAGAAGCAAACACAAGGAGTTCTCAGTATTTGTGAACAAGATTGGAATGATCACCATCTGAATATGAGGTCATTAAAAATCTATAAATAGGATTAACCCTCTCCTCCACACACAACCTAAAAGATGATTTGAATATTTTATTCAGCGAGACTAGATGCTTATCTTTGATGGAAATATCCATCACGGCTTCCATTTCTCCTTAAGAAAAAATGTAACTAAGCCACCTAAAAAAAAAGGAAAAAAAAAAAGAAAAAATGTAACTAAAATGAGACATACTCATGTATATCTAAAATGTCATCAGACCTAAAGAACAGCAATTTATGTGCAATCTGAAGAATGGATAACTTATGTTTCCAGTGTCAAGAGTTTGTCAGGTTTTTAGGTTCTGTCAGTGTTCAGGGGAGAGAATATTCTTATGCTTCATGCAGGTTAATAAAATGAACAAAGATTTGGATACCAAATTTGAAAAATCTAACACCCCCCAACACTCTTCTTTCCCAGTTTTATTGAGGAAGAATTGACATACAATAAACTATACATATTTGAAGTATTCAATTTGATGTGTTTGACTCCTATGTACACCCATGAAGCCATCACTATAATCAAGATGGTAAACATATCCAGCACTGTAAAAGTTTCCTTGTGTTCTTTTTTTTTTATTTATTTATGATAGACACACACACACACACAGAGAGAGAGAGAGGCAGAGACACAGGAGGAGGGAGAAGCAGGCTCCATGCCAGGAGCCTGACGCGGGACTCGATCCCGGGACTCCAGGATCGCGCCCTGGGCCAAAGGCAGGTGCCAAACCGCTGATCCACCCAGGGATCCCCAGTTTCCTTGTGTTCTTTCATAATTCCTCCCTGCCACCCATGGAGGGATTCACCCCTTGTCTCCCACCCCAGATAATCACTGATCTGCATCTGAACTATACATTAGTTTTCATTTTCTGGTATTTTACACAAATGGAATCATTATTTATTTTTCATCTGGCTTCTTTCACTTAGTATAATTGCCTTCATATTCACTCATGTTGCTATTATCAGTATTTCACTCCTTTTTATTACTGAATGATATTCCCTTCTGTGGATATATCTCAGTTGGCTTATCCCAAACTTTAATTTATAATGGAGACTTCTTCAATGAACTTGTGCCCTCTTATAACTTGGCTGTCGTGAAATCTCTCGTCCCTGGTAAAACTGATCAAATTCCATCCCTGAGGCCACAAAGCTATGGCAGACTTGGGAAAGATAGAGTCCCCCACTGGGGGTGGGAAGGGAGTTCCCTGTGAGGTCAGTGTCCTTAGCCTCCAGACACCATCTTCCAGTCACAACATGTAATTGGGAATTTGTCATTTTTGTTGTAAAAACAATGTGTGCTGAGTGTCCTGATGAAGAATCATGAAAAGAACGATCCATTTCTCTTCTTCCCCACCATAACCCCCTTGCCATTTCAGACCCCTAAGGGGACCTGTGCAAAGTCAGTGAAGATTGCCATTGACACAGGATACCGGCACATCGATGGGGCCTACATCTACCAAAATGAGCATGAAGTGGGGGAGGCCATCAGGGAGAAGATAGCCGAAGGAAAGGTGCGGAGGGAGGATATTTTCTACTGTGGAAAGGTAAGATCTTCCCTTCAATCTCCAATTCCTTATATTAATAGTGGATCTGGTGTCACTTTTCTCCAAAAAGAACTCCCAAAAAAGGGTGAGTTCTCAACTCCCAGATTTCTCATTCTTGCCCAGAATTTAGGGACTGATTAATTAGCCCATTGAAGGTTAAGGCAAATCTTCATACATGGGTATTGATTTAAAACAATATGGGGGGCAGCCCGGGTGGCTCAGCGGTGTAGCCGCACCTTCAGCCCAGGGCGTGATCCTGGAGACCGGGGATTGAGTCCCATGTCGGGCTCCCTACATGGAGCTCACTTTTCCCTCTGCATGTGTCTCTGCCTCTCCCTCTGTGTGTGTCTCTCATGAATAAATAAAATAAGTAAAATCTTAAAAAAAAAAAAAGAAAGAAAAGGTTAAGACAATATGGGAAGAACAAATCTACAGAGCAGAAAAATTGAGGGGCAGAGGCAAGACAGAAGTTGGTTCATATTACATAAGCATTTGCCAAAGCTTTGTTTAAAAGGGCAAACTTCTTTTTCTTTTCTGTATGCCTATTTGTCCATAGATTGCTATTTTTTTTAATTGAGCTCCAATTCATGTGCCATAAAGTTTGCCGACTTAAACCAGTGGCTTTTTTGTGTATTCACAAAGCTACGTAACCATCTCAACTCTCTTATTCCATAATGTTTTCATCACTCCAAAAGGAGCCCCATACCCACCAGTAGTCACTCCCCATTTTTCATTCTCCCCCCAGTCACTGACAACCAGTGATCTACTTTCTGTTTTATAGTTTTCCTATTTTGGACATTTCATATGAATTGAATCATACAATATGTGGCCTTTTGTGTCTAGCTTCTTTTACTTAGTATGACATTTTTCTAGGTTTATTCATGTTATAGCACGTATGAGAATTTCATTTATTTTCTATGGCCAAATAATGCTCTATTGCGTGGATATACGATATTTATATCACTACATTTTGAGCATTTGAGATTTCCAATATTAGAAATCACTATCCACTGAAGTGCAATCAGAAGGATAAAGCATCATGATTAAAATGCAAGCCAGTGGGAATATAGGATGTATATTTACAGGCAGCTTTGCAGAAATAAAGCTGCACAACTTTGGAGAACATGTAATACAATTCTCCTAAGTGTTCTAAAAGAGGACAAGATACTGCTTCTAACTTCATCCATTTCCCATACACAGCCCCCTTCCTCCCAGCTCCCCATTCAGGCTCCTTGCCAAGCTCCCTAGGTGTTTGTAGTTCCCCAAGTCCCCAGCCACTTATGGATTATGATTCCAAGGGGCTACATATCACCACTATCCCAAAATATCAGCCTGAAGCTTTTTCCTTTATTATAACTTTATAATTCTGATTCCTTAAGATTTTATTATTACACAGTCTCTCCTTAGAGTGAACACCAAATCTTAACCTGCTGCTCCCAAAATATTTCTGGGGAAGAAAAATATTGAACTCAGATCCTGAGAACTTAGGCCAAAGCAGCCTGCCCAAAGTTAGAAGTATTTTTGAAGACTTATGTCTTGTCCTAAAATTTTTTTTAGACTTTTATATTTTTCCCCGTAATATAAACTCATTTGTTTCATTTTGTTTCCGTGTAAAAATTGATTCTAAGTTACCACCAAGGAAAATAAACTGAAAACCTTTTCTTCTCATCTACTCTGGTAAACAGTTGAAGCTATTGTGATATCTATCATGTTGGAAAATTTGAACCAAATTAAGTCATCTAGTTCATAAAGTTGCTATGAGTTAACATTTACAAACCACTTAAACATAGTACCTGGCACAGAGCTACGATGATATGTGTTTGTTGAATAAAAATAAATTAAAATCTGTAAAACAATTTTCAGCTAGAATGGGATGGCAGCAATAACTCACCAAGGGGGCCTACGGTAATGATAAAAACATATTTTTCCGCTACTCTTTTCACTGTGTTTTCTCTTCTTTATGCATTGAAGGCAAGAAAAAATTATTGTCCAATGTACAGAAAAATCAAATTTTATCAATTTTACTTGCCCTAACTTGTGACAAAAAGGGTACAGAAATTCAAGATTTTTTCCCAAAAACACTTTGAACACATTTGATGCTCCAAGGAGTTGTATTACTTTATCCCAAGGCTCTGAGGATCCCTCAGTACCCTGTGCTTAATAGACTTCAAGGGTACACGTGCTTCAGTTTGACAATGTAAACCTTAATCTTTCATTACCTAACACTTTAGAGATTGACTAATTTCATTTTTTTTCATTAAGCTAAATTTCTTTTATTTTTTCCAGCTTTATTGAGATATCATCAACATATGACATTTTGCAAACTTAAGGTGTACATACACCATGTTGACTTGATACACTAATGTTTTGCAAAATGATTACCACCATAGTATTAGCTAACATCTCTATCATATCACAAAATTGCCATTTCCTTTTGGTGGCGAGGACATTTAAGATCTATTCCCTTAGCAACTTTCAACTGGAAGTTGGTACTGTTTGACCAATATCTCCCCATTTTCATCTGTGGATAGCTAATTATTGACCTTTATTGGAAGATGAGGCTGGGGTCTCCCACACCACCATTTTGGTGACATTATCAGTTTAGCCAGAGAGCCAGTAATTTCTTAGTAGGAATTGGCAGTTTCCCTGGGGTCTGAGTAGGACCAAATGAGAACAAAGCAGCAAAAAAAGGAAATCTAAACATTTGCAATAATTAAAGTTTTACCAGCTTCTGCACCACCTGTCACAAGGTGAAGGATCCAGTGAAGTCACTCACCTAACCATATTTCTTGTCCCGCTAAAGCACACCTTTTATCAGACTATCATGAAAATAAAATGCTGAAGCCAGCTAGTCAAATAATGTTCCCACCTACACAATAAGGAAAAGTGAAAGTGCTGAGGGTCAATTCAGAAATTAGCAGGGAGCCCAGACCCGCCGCCGCCGCGACCCCCTCAGCTGCCTGCAGCCCTCGGCGCGGTGGACCCGGCGGTGGCCGTGCAGATGAGCGAGGCGGTGGCGGAGAAGGTGCTCCGGTCCCTGCGGGAGGAGTCAGGATGGAAGATTTGCCGGGAAGGCAATGGAGTTTCAGTTTCTTGGAGGCCATCTCTGGAGTTTCCAGGGAACCTGTACCGAGGAGAAGGCGTTGTGAACTCCACACCAGAGAAAGTGTGGGGCTGCATAAAGCAGCTTGCTGGGACCCTGAGAGACAAGTGGGGTGAGAATGTGAGCAGCTTTGAAATTATCGAAAGCATCACTGATATGCTGTGAGCAGAACCGCCACCCCCTCGGCTGCCACGAAGCTCATTTCCCCCAGAGACTTTGTGGACTTGGTGCTAGTCAAGAAGTATGAGGACGGGACGCTCAGTTCCAATGCTGTCAACGTGGAACACCTGTTATGTCCTCTGAAGCCAGGTTACGTGAGAGGGTTTAACCACCCTTGTGGGTGCTTCTGTGAGCCTCTGCCAGGGGAGCCCAACAAGACCAAGCTGGTCACGTTCTTCCAGACTGACCTCAGCCGCTACCTCCCGCAGAGTGTGGTGGACTCCTTCCCCCGCAGCATGGCCGGTTTCTACACCAACCTGGAGAAAGCAGTGAAGAGGCTTTATGACTGATGTCCTCACCTGCTGGCTAAGAACTCCAGAGACTCCCCACAGAGCTCCTCTTGTTCGGGTCCTGGAGGGCTCGAGGGCCAGTGTTCACCCTTCAGAACCCGCTTGGGAGCAGCTCATCTCCAAGAAGCCAGCCAGAGTGGCCTCTGCCACCCTGCTCCTCCTCCCACTCAGGGCTGGTTTGGGGGTACTGCTCCAGGGCCCTGTTTGCTGGCTGTCCAAACCCCAACTTGGGCCAGCAGACACCAGCGGATGAGCCTCTTTGTGTGAGTCCCTGCCAGAGACTACCTGCCACTGCCCCCCCCACACACCCCCGCCCTCCTTTGTCAGAGTCACCATCGATGCTGAAAACCGAGCTCTGCTGCCTTTTTTAGCACCCCGGGGCTTTCCCACCTATGCTACTGACCTCATAACTATTTTTCTGCACCAGTTCTCCCCCTCTTCAAAAGGTAATGACTTGGAAAATATTGTTTTCACAAATGGGATAAGCATTAATGAAAAAATACATTCAATATGTCTTTGGTTGTAACTTCAAAAAAAAAAGAAACAAACAAACAAACAAACAAACTAGCAGGGAGCAGGGCAAGACTTTGTCACCAAACTAGGTACTCTATACTTCAGATGGATCTTCCAGTCTCTGGTACTATATTTGGATAAAGTATACTCTGGGTGTCAGGAGTTCTATGAGCTCATCCTATACTCAGATGATACTGCATGCAGCATAAGCATATTTTTGTAAAATGAAATGAATGAATAATGTATATGAGTGCTTTGTTAAGGGTTGTATTATTGTAAAAAAAAAATGTGCAGATGTTAGTTAACTATCACCTTTTATTCTTTCAGCTGTGGGCTACAAAGCATGACCCAGAGATGGTCCGCCCAACCCTGGAGAAGACACTTAGCGTCCTCCAGCTAGATTATGTGGATCTTTACATCATTGAAATACCCATGGCTTTCAAGGTGAGCTCAGATGCCTAAAGATAGGTTTCTGCTCTTAGGCAACCATGATCCAGCAGCTGTGTGTGAAGCTGTGAAGCTAGTTCATTATTTATCACCATAGAGTGTTAAGGTGTTCTGTTATTATAAATCAGGTAGTACTGACAAATCCCAACAAATGCCTATAGAGATTATATATATAACAGACTCAGACCTGGAACCCTAGTTTTTGATTAATAATCCAATGTACTTGCTATTATATCTTGTCTTTAACTATAGTTTAAACTCTCCCCACCAAACCAACGTGTAGTCCCCTAACTATACTCTACATTTTAGTTACCTGGCATTCAGACACATCCTTCTTCCTGTTTACAAAGTCATGAACATGTCCCTGCAGAACATAATGCAACATAATATATGCAACCGAAAACTTACTCATCCTCCACCCCCTCCAAAAAAGAAATAACCCAAAGAATAGTCAGGTTCTTGGAGCTAGATCCAAGGGCAGGGGATCTATGTAATATCTATTCCTCTAGTTCAAATTCACTACTTCTTTGACCTTTCTCAATCTATGGACTTGTTTATTTAACCAGCAACAAACAACACACCTATATGTATATATACACTGCTAAAGAGCAATCACTGCTTTAAAATTTCATTGAGGGCAGAAGAAATTGAACAATGAAATTGGCTACTTGTTCACAAGGTAAATCAGATTCTGCTGCTAGTCAGAAAGAACAAAGACTCTGCCATTACAGTGGCCAGAATTCCTTTATGTGACCAACCTGGCTGCCCCTATTTTTTTCTCTGGAAATACTTTCCTTGTTGGCTTTCCTCTGTAGTCACATCCAAGATGGGCTTTGGGAAAAATTGTCCTTTTGCATCCTACTTCATGAAGATAGAAGTTTGGAGACTTCACAATGGCCTTGGTAATCATAGGCTTTTACTGGTCAGGTTGAGATTTAATGGACAAGGCAATATCCCTTAAAATGTAATAAGCTTTCAGTAAATTTACATTCAGTCAGGTCCATGAATGAGTAATTAAAACTAAAAATCTAATAGGGTTCTTATATCTAATCCGTGGCCTATGGTTTCTCTTAGTAAAGAAGCTCCTTGTTTTACTTATCTGCCTCACGTTTAGCTTACTGACCTCCATCTGATTGGAAATACTATAAAACGGGGGCACCTGGTAGCTCAGTCGGTTAAGCATCTGCCTTTGGCTCAGGTCATGATCCCAGTGTCCTGGTATAGAGCCCCACATTGGGCTCTCTGCTCAGCAAGGAGTCTGCTCCTTCCTCTCCCTTTGCCTACAGCTCCCCCTGCTTGTTCTCTTTCTCTCTTTGTCAAATACATAAATAAAATCTTTTGAAAGAAAGAAAGAAAGAAGAAAGAAAGAAAGAAAGAAAGAAAGAAAGAAGGAAAGAAAGAAAGAAAGAAAAGAGAGAGAGAGAAAGAAGAAAGAAAGAAAGAAAAAAGAAAGAAAAGAAGAAATAAAAGAAAAGAAAGAAAAGAAAAAAGAAATACTATAAAACAGGCAGGCACAGTTAATGTGTTCCTTATACCCAGTCTGCAATTCATTGGATGCCCCTTTGTCTAGTAGGGCATCTGTGGCCTGAGATCTTATCTTCAAAAACAACCAGCATTCTCACAAAGTCCAATACTACTTCCCTCTAGGATTCTTAACTTCCTTTCTTGGCTGTCACTAATTTATCTATCTCCAGAAGGCTCAGATATGAACTTCTGTCATCTTGGATGACATCCAGAAGTACGAAGTACCCATTTTAATAAAATGTCATGGGCAGCCCCGGTGGCGCAGCGGTTAAGCACCGCCTGCAGCCCAGGGTGTGATCCTGGAGACCCGGGATCAAGTCCCACGTCGGGCTCCTACATGGAGCCTGCTTCTCCTTCTGCCTGTGTCTCTGCCTTTCTCTCTCTCTCTGTCTCTCGTGAATAAATAAATAAAATCTTTAAAAAAATAAATAAAATAAAATGTCATCTTACCTCTTGTCTTACAAGCCCAGTAGCAACAAACACCTCTTTCAACACATGCCTGAAGACTACAAAATGGCCAGAAAATTCTAATACCTAGTGGTTTTCTACTACGTCCCCTAAAGCTCCACCATTAGTAGGCCTATTTGTCTGAGACTTAAGACAACAATTTAACAGATTTATGCTCTTACAGAGCAAGGATTGCCAATTCTCAACTGGAGGGGGGATACTTCTCACTGTCCACTATCTCATGTTGACCTAACCAACTTCTCATTACTTGCCATACCCCAAAATCTTTGAATTAGTCAGAACTTGTTTTTATAAATGGCAGAAATCCAACTCAAGTTGGTGTTAGCTAAAAAGGGAGCCAGGAATTCCAAGGGATATCTAATTCAGGCACAGCTGGATCCAGAAATTCAAACTATGTATCTGGCCCTTTATCTCTGGTTTGGTTGGCTTCATCCTCAAAAATCCTTTTCTGTTTGATGGCAAAATGGCCATTTACATGCCAAGCCTACATTGTCAACACATGACAATTCAGACAAAGAGAGACCACACATTAAACCTCACAGAGAAATACTGACTAGCCTTCCTTAGGTCACGTTACTGACTAACCTTTGCAGAAGGCCAAAACGGGGACTGACTGACATCTTTGACCGAGAATAAGAGCTGGGTCAACCCACCCAAAAAACATGGAAAGGGCTCCTCCAGAGGAGACAGCACAAGTATGATAGAAAACAAAATAACAAAAAAAAAAAAAAAAGAAAGAAAACAAAATAACAGATTTCTACTATAATTAATTAGAGGCCACCTAGCATAGTGATAAAGATCATGGGTTCCAAGCAGGCTGCCTAGTTTGAATCCCAGCTCTGTCACATACAAGCCAGATGACTTGGTCAGGTTATTATCTGATCTTTTCCATATAGTCTTAACATAGTAGACTGTACAAATTCTGTATGGACTTTGGAGTCACACAGATGAGGGACTTATTTTCAGCTTTACTACTTACTACCAATAATCACTTTGATCTTTCTTTTCTTTCTTTTTTCTTTTTTTTTTTTTTGGTTCTTTCTGAACTTCAATTTCATTATCAGTAAAACGGAGACAATAGCAACTAACTTGACAAATTTTGCGAGGAGTCATTAAGATTATATATGTGAAATTACAGGCACAATATCTGACATTTTATAGATAATATTCTGAAATGTTTAGGTAGAAGGGAACCTTAGTATAAGATATCCCAACAACCTGATTTCACAGAAGAGAAAGTTGAGGCCCCAAACAAGGAAGTAACTCACTCAGGTTTAGTCCATTAGAACAGGACCACAAGATGGGCTCCCTGATGCCAACCCCATAACACTGCCCCTCTGTTTTGTCCTCATGAACCTAGCAATCCCAATACCCTGTGGACTACAGTGATTTTTTTAATTTCAGGTTCTTGGGAGTTAAAACCTCAGCCCTCATCCTTACACAACTAACTTCACTCATATTCAAAGAGTAGATTTCTACACTTAACTCTTAAAGATTTGGAAAAAGCGTATGTCTAAAAGTGAGAAAATGAAATTTACTTTTCTGTGGCTGACCGATGATGTGTAAAATCTTTTCGGGAAAGGTAAACAGAAAATTTCCACTCCTATTCTTAGATGGGATCAAGGCTCAAGGATACAGAGAGAAGGTAAAATTTTTAACAGTGAAAAATGACACAGTATAATGACATTACTTCCCAAATGAACCTGTAATTCCTATAATTGAGAAATCAATCTTCAAAGCCAAAATATCACATGCTTTTTTTTAATATTTTATTTATTTATTCATGAGAGACACACAGAAAGAGAGAGGCAGAGACACAGGCAGAGGGAGAAGCAGGCTCCATGCAGGGAGCCTGACATGGGACTCAACCTGGGGTCTTCAGGATCACAACCTGGCCTGAAGGCGGCGCTCGACTGCTGAGCCACCCAGGCTGCCCTCTCCTGATTTTTTTTTTTTTTAACAAGAAACCTTTCTTGCTAAAACATTTTAGCACTTTATTATTTTTTGAATGTCAATTTAACAAGCAGACACAATTTCAGAACAACAAAATACCAAAAAATCACAAGACATTTTTAAGGATTTTTTTTTAATTTTTATTTATTTATGATAGTTACACAGAGAGAGAGAGAGAGAGAGAGAGAGGCAGAGACATGGGGAGAGGGAGAAGCAGGCTCCATGCACCGGGAGCCCGATGTGGGATTCGATCCCGGGTCTCCAGGATCTCGCCCTGGGCCAAAGGCAGGCGCCAAACTGCTGCGCCACCCAGGGTTCCCCATTTTTAAGGATTTTTAAAAAAGATTTTATTTTAGAGAAGAAAGCACAAGGGTTGTGGGGGCAGAGGGAGAAGGAAAGAAAATTTCAAGCAGACTCCATGCTGAGCACAGAGACAGATGCAGGCCTCCGTTCCAGAACCCTATGATCATGACCTGAGCTGAAAATGAGCATGACGCTTGACTGACTCCACCACCCAGGCACCCCACAATAAAACATTTTTGAAAGATGAATGAAGTTACTGCTGAGCAGGAATGAGAGTCAGTATCATGGGGTTTTACAGGGTTAGATTATTCCAGCAATGGCCTACACTAAAGAGCAAGAACAGAGGACAAAGACAATGGTTTTATCAGGATGAATGGATTAGTAAAGTAGACACAGCAGAAGCCTAAGGGAGGCATCATGGAAATATTTAACATGGGTGCAGGCTTGATAAGAACTTAATTAAAATCTGGAGAGGTAAAAATTATTTAGCAGAGTTCAGAATTGAGGCATAAAGCCATTTCTGAACAGAGGTAAAACTGGGATATGCAAAAGGCAAGAAATATAGAGAAAGACTGGAGTGAAAATGTGGGTCATAAGTGTTGAGAGGTTAAAAAGCTTAGAAATCAGAGACAGAAAGGGCAATTAACATGAGTGATTATGGGGCATCAAGGGGAGAGGAGCCCTTTTCCCGCTCTCACTCATTGAGACAGGCAGAATTGAGAAGAAATTATTTTCACTAAAGAGGACAATGAAGAAAATGTTATCACCAGGGGAAAGTTTCATTCAGGTAAAATGGCAGAAGGAAAAATTTTTAAATATTTAAGAATATAATTGACTTTGTCCAAATGCGTGATTTTCAACAAAAAAAAAAAATCACGGTCTACAGACTTCCATGCTATCATCCACATCTAAAAGACACTTTGTCCCCATGTTATTTGATCTGTTTCAATACAGATGACTACTGCCTTTTTCTTTAAACATTTTCAGCTTATGGTTCTATTGTATCACCCTCTCCAGATGCTTTGACAGCATCTTCCCTGCCAATGTCCAAACGCCGTTATGCCCAGTACTGTATCCTCAATATTGTTTTACTGAGCCACAATTTCTCTACAGGTGATCCCATAGATTGAGTACCACTTTATGTGCTGATCCCTCCCAAATTTGTCTGCAGCCAAGACTTCTCTCTGAGCCTCTCTCAGACTTCTCTGTTCAATTGCCTCCTCAAATACCCACTGAATGTGGAAATTGCCATTTCAAACTCAAAATAACCAAAAAAAAAAACCTCTTGATTGCTAGCCTAAACTCAGGGAATGATCACCACTAGCCAACCAAGCAGCCTAGAAATCATCTTTTATTTCTCTCTATCCTATTTCCAAGCCCATAAGAATGGTTCCCATTTTTAGATATAGCGAAAGAGGAAAAATCTGAAAGCCAACAGTCAGTCTTAGTTGGAAAAGGATCACCAAAAATCTAGGTTTGATACTGAGATAATTTGTGAAGTAAAAAATAGATGCTAAACTCCTGGAGGTCCCGGAAAGAAAGAGCCACTGGGCAGATTATTCAGAACCAAGAAGTAATGTGCTAAGTTTTTCCGTATGATTAGGGAGTGTTCCATTCATTAGCTACACTTTTCTTAGCTGAAAAACTTCTTTTCACCCTTAAGGATGATCCTTGTTTTCTTATTAGAGTGAAAAATTTGCTGTTCTCAGGATGCGTGGGTGGCTCAGTGGTTGAGTTTCTGCCTTTGGCTCAGGGCATGATCTCCAGTCTGGGGATCGAGTCCAGTATCAGGCTCCCTCCAAGGAGCTGCTTCTCCCTCTGCCTATGTCTCTGCCTCTCTCTGTGTGTCTCTCATGAATAAATAAAATCTTTAAAAAAAATTTGCTGTTCTCAACTTTGGGCTTAGGGTTAGATCAAAACGCTGAGCCTAAATATCCTAATTCTCAACTTCTACTCTTTATTTATGAGTAATTTTGTTATTAAATGTTACAGTGGCTGGTAATGAGGGTGGCAAAGAATTGCACAAAGAGTAGAGCAATAAAGAGGAGAGTTTATTCATTCTCCAAGGGAGGAGAGGAACCAGACATCTAGAAAAGTGTTGGCCCCAAGTTTATGTCAAGCTGGGCCTTTTAAGGAGTTTTGAAGGATGTGAGAGGATTGTAGCTGTACCCATGGGGGAATTGGTGTGTAGAGAAGGGATCAACTCTTAGCCAGGTAGAGCAAGAAATGGCAGGTATATTGGCTCTGTCCAGGGGTTGTCTGAGATGTGGATCATGGTCAGGCTAGAGAAGAATATAATTTTGTGGTTGAAGTTTATTTCTCAAGAATGTAGGGCACCATGCCCTAGAAAAACAGAGTTAGGGCCAAATGCAGACACCTGTTAGTTTTGTCTGTGTCATTGGGTGAGGCGGGAGGGGGTAGTTGAACAGATTCCTTTCATTATGAGAGAACTTCATGGTTTAAGAACAATAATAAGGGGGTGCCCCAGGTGGCTCAGTGGTTTAGCGCCACCTTCAGCCCAGGGTGTGATCCTGGAGACCCGGGAAAGAGTCCCACGTTTGGCTCCCTGCATGGAGCCTGCTTCTCCCTCTGCCTGTGTTTCTGCCTCTCTCTCTCATGAATAAATAAATAAAATCTTTAAAAAAAAAATAAAGAACAATAATAATCTGTCAATAAATAAAGGAAAATGAATGCCAGAGTGAGATGAGACTAATATGTCATATTTATTATACATAAATAATTAAAATTGAATTGCTTTCCTAGGCCCAGGGTATATGGTATAATGACAACTCAAATGCCATAATTTTAATTCCCAGATATAAATAAAATAAGTTATACTCATTCTTTTTTATAGCCTGGAGATGAAATCTACCCTAAAGATGAGAATGGCAAATGGTTATATCACAAGTCAAATCTGTGTGCCACTTGGGAGGTAAGTTCAAATGGACCTCTTTTCTTGAAGACTACATTTTTAAACTGATCTGATTATTTCTGTTCAATTTATGGAGAAATGCAGCCTTTACTCCTAATGTATAGTAATAATTGGAACAGGTATTTCTAATCATAAGCAAAGATGTGTAAAATCCCCATTTCTGCACACTGAAAAATTCTTGATTTTGTTTTGATGGAAAAGAAGAATGCCAAAGAAGAGAGAAGTGTAGAAGGAAAAAGAAAGTAAAGGAAATAAGTTCTAATGTAACCATAAATAAGACTATATCAATGAGATAAAATCACAAATTTTTGAAATTTCTCAAATTGAATTTATGAAAATCAATAATATGATGTTTAAAAGAAACAAACAAAGTGATACATGAAAAACTGAAAAATAATTCTGGTTCCAGTTCTGAACAAGCTGATGGCTCCTTCCCCAAAATCATAAGAGTAGGAAAACTGGGGAAAGTAATTAAGGAAACCTATATGGATTCATGTTGGGGGTGAGGGGTGCAGATCTTTCAACTGGTTTGTTTATGAGGTAATATGGCAGCTTTTACCTAGAGTAGAAGGCAGCCCAACAAGCTACAAGAGGATAACATAGGAAAGGACCTTAGAGTTCTTTTTGCTCTTCCTTCTCTCCTGCTGTAGCCTTGGAACAAGTATTATCTGCTCCACACATATAGAAACTTAAGACTCATGTTCAGATGTCTTCAGGAATCAAATAAGAATAGCACCGAAATCCCGCACTTGTGAGAGGCTGAGAAAAACATAAGTTACTATCTGACCTCTGGCCACCATTTCCCTCCTTCTCCCATTCAAAACTCCAAAGACTGGGAAATTACACTCTAACAAGTACCTCTTTCTTTCTTTTTTTTTTTTTTTAAGATTTTATTTATTTATTTGAGAGAGACAGAGAGAGCAAGGAGAGCACACCAGCACAAACAGGGGGGAGAGGGAGAAGCAGGCTCCCCAGTGAGCTGGGAGCCCAACATGGGGCTTGATCCCAGGACCCTGGGATCATGACCTGAGCCAAAGGCAGAAGCTCAACTGACTATGCCACCCAGGCGCCCCTAACATGTACCTCTTTCTAATGGACTTCCCCTCCACCCTCCGTAGGTAATAGATGATTATCTGAATTGCAGAGTTATTTTGAGGGGTGAGAAGCATTGATTGGGTTTTCTGATGCCTGGGGATCTCCACCCAAGAGACCATACACTCATTCCTGACCTCATTGTAGATGACTAGGTTTGGAGTCACGTGTCTCCTTCCAAAGGACTGCCTGATAGCATAGTCAGTATCCTCAGGAAAAAAAATGTGTAAAAATTCCCATTTACAAGGCATTTATTTTATAAAGAAACCACACATCTCAATTAGAGATCCAAACATAAACAGAACAGATGACCAAGAACTTTTAGCTTCTTTAGCCAATTAATATAACAAAGGAGATAAGAAAAGATGCTAGCAATATGAAACAAGAACAAGAATATACTTTTAAAAAAGTGAAAATAATACTTAGTAAAGTGTAAAACAATGCAATAAATGGGATTAAAAATAGAATGGATATAAACAAAGAAAAATTATCAGATTGAAAGATCAGAATGAGGAAACTATCCTCCCCCCAAACGTGAAGAAGGAAAGGACAAGAAAATGTTTTAAGTATGAAAGAAAGGCTAAGAGTTGTAAAGGATAAAATTAGAATTTCTAGCATCCATACAATAGGAGTCTCAGGAAAAAAAGAAAGAAAAAAAGAAAAGGAGGTAATATTTGAAGAAAAAAAAAGATAAGGTGTGGATCACCAAAGAGAAGAGAAGAAAAACCTTACCTAGGTACATTACAGTGAAATTTCAGAATATCAAATATACAGAGAAAATGATAAAACTTCCCAAGTATAGCAAACAAGCCAATAAAGAAAAAAATGGAAGAAACAATAATAAATCAAGAAGACAGGAAAAGAAGAGGAAAAATGAATAGATGGGAAAAATAGAAAGCAAAGAGCAAGATGAGAGATTTTAACTCACTTATAAAAAAATAAATAAAATAAACTCATATTAATAATCACAATATATGTAAATGGTCTAAACAACTCAGTTAAAAGGCAGAGGTTATCAGAATAGATAGAAAGCAAAACCCCACTGTATATATTATTTATAAGAAACCCGTTTTATTTTTTTATAATAAATTTATTTTTTATTGGTGTTCAATTTACCAACACACAGAATAACACCCAGTGCTCATCCCGTCAAGTGACCCCCTCAGTGCCTGTCACCCATTCACCCCCACCCCCTGCCCTCCTCCCCTTCCACCACTCCTAGTTTGTTTCCCAGAGTTAGGAGTCTTTATGTTCTGTCTCCCTTTCTGATATTTCCCACACATTTCTTCTCCCTTCCCTTATATTCCCTTTCACTATTATTCATATTCCCCAAATGAATGAGAACATACAATGTTTGTCCTTCTCCAATTGACTTACTTCACTCAGCATAATACCCTCCAGTTCCATCCACGTTGAAGCAAAATGGTGGGTATTTGTCGAAGAAACCCGTTTTATTTTTTTTTTTTTTAATTTTTTTTTTTATTTATTTATGATAGTCACATAGAATGAGAGAGAGAGAGGCAGAGACACAGGCAGAGGGAGAAGCAGGCTCCATGCACCGGGAGCCCGACGTGGGATTCGATCCCGGGTCTCCAGGATTGCGCCCTGGGCCAAAGGCAGGCGCCAAACCGCTGCGCCACCCAGGGATCCCCAAGAAACCCGTTTTAAATAAAAAGACACAAATAGGTTAGAAGTAAAAGATTAAAAAAAAAAGGAAAAGGATAGAAAAAGATATACTAGGCTTTTTATTTCCTTCAAAAGAAAGTTGGAGTAGCTATTTTAATGTTAGCAAAGGTTTCAGAACAAAAAGTATTACCAAAGATAAAGAAGTGTGTTTATCCTAATAACAGAACTTAGTAACAGCACCTCATAACAGAACTCCAAAATACATGAATCTTAAATGAAGAGAACTCAAGAGGAGAATAATCTACAATTATAGTCAAAGATTTCAAAATCTCTATCTCAATAATTGAGATAATTAGACATAAAATCTATAGAAGAGATTTAAACATTATCAACCAGGGATCCCTGGGTGGTTCAGCTGTTTGATGCCTGCCTTTGGCCCAGGGCATGATCCTGGAGTCCCAGAATCGAGTCCTGCATCGGGCTCCCTGCATGGAGCCTGCTTCTCCCTCTGCCTGTGTCTCTGCCTCTCTCTATCATGAATAAATAAATAAATAAATCTTTTTAAAAAATTAAAAATAAACATTATCAACCAGCTTAACCTAATTGACATTTATTGAATATTTCACCAAAATATAGCAAAATGCTATTTTTCAAGTACACATAGAACATTTAACAAAATAGTCCACTGAGACATGAAACAAATCTCAAACACATTTAATTATATTCTTTATGCAATGTAGGCTGTCTGATAAAATTAGAATTAAATTTGAAGTCATGAGCAACAATATATCTGAAAAACCATCAGATATTTGGAAACTGAAAACATACATGTAAATAACCCATAGGACGAGAAATAAGATCTGTATTTATACATAATGTATATGTTAGCAACACATAATTGGAAATTAAATCTTTTTAAATGATATTAAGTTTTAGAGATAAATCCAACAAAATCAGTGCAAGAGTTAAACAGTAAAAACTAAAATATATTACTAAGAGCAATTTATTTTTAAGTAATCTACTATGCCCAATGTGGGCTTGAACTCACAACCTCAAGATGAAGAGTTACATGCTCTACCAATTCAGCCAGCCATGCACCACTACTGAGAGCGATTTTTAAAACCCTAAGGTGAGAGATACATCATGTTCTTTGATAGAAAGACTGAATATATTAAGATGGTAATTTTCCACAAACTGATAGATTCAATGCAATCCCAGCCAAAATACCAAAAGAAATTGAAAAACTGATTCTAAAATTTATAGGGGGGATGCCTGGGTGGCTTAGCGGTTTAGCTTCTGCCTTTGGCTGGGGTTGTGATCTCAGAGACCCAGGATCAAGTCCCACATCGGGCTCCCTGCATGGATCCTGCTTCTCCCTCTGCCTCTCTCTCTCTCTCTCTCTCTCTCTCATGAATAAATAAATCTTTAAAAAAATTTATAGGGAAGTGCAAATAGCATAATGATAAAAGAGTCAATTTACCAAGAAAATATATCAATTTTAAACACATGCGTACCATATAAAATATCTTCAAAATATATAAAGCAAAAGTCAATAAACTATAAGAAGACACTGATAAATTCTTCTAATATAGTGGGAAATTTCTAACATATTCCTTTAAATTATTGAGAAGCCAGGAGAAGCTAGACCCAGCTTTGTATATAATGTGTGTGTGTGTGTGTGTGTGTGTGTGTGTATGAATGAGACACAGAGCAAGAGGAGAGAGAAATTTGTATCTAATAAAAGGAGAATATACATTTATAAAAATGGATCAAATACCATGCTATAAAGCAAACCTCAACAGATTTCAGGAAATAAGATCATTTTTAATGCACTGGTATATATTGTGAAAATGCAAGGGGAAGATATGCTGTACAGTGTTTCCCAAACTAATTCAAATACAGAATTCCTGCCTATCTCTCCCACTTTTTTAAAATCTTCACAGAATGTCTGTTAACATACCCAGGGACTTTCCTTCTTAAAGAATTCACTGTCACCCCCGTAAACATTCTCATTTGTTTTGAGGCTTTTGCCTTAACCCTTTGGCCTTTACTCAACAGGCTTTGGAAGCTTGCAAAGATGCTGGCTTGGTGAAATCCCTTGGAGTTTCCAATTTTAACCGCAGGCAGCTGGAGCTCATCTTGAACAAACCAGGACTCAAACATAAGCCAGTCAGCAACCAGGTACAGTTTGACAGGAGGTGGGAGGGGAGAGGGGAATGTGAGGAGTAGAGGGAGATTCCAATATTTACTTAACAGGAGAATGCTGGAGTAGGAGTTGGAAATCTTGTGGTCATTAACACATATCTCATCATAGGACCATGAGAGCAAGTCTTTTGACTTCTCTCAATTTATGTCTCTTAAAAAAAGATTTGCAAGTTCAAATCCAGGCAAAAATAATCCAAAGAATTTTTTTGAAGAAAAATCATGAGGAGGAACTAGATCTGCCAGACATTAAGATATACAGAGTTTAAATTAATAGAAAATAAGAAATATCTTAGAAACAGGCCCAAGTATGATAAAAACTTAATATAGAGACAATAACACAAACGAGTGGCAAAGAGGTGAATTTTTCAGTAAATTGTGTGGAGGAAATGGTTAGTTATGTAGAAGCCAATACAGATCTTTGCCTCATGTCCTACTCCTAGTATCTCTTTGATCAGAAGTTAAAGGAGAAAGAGGAAATCATTTGTGAGTGCTACAAAACAATTTTAGTTTTCTAGAGCTATAGATAGAAAATGAAGCCATGGGAAAATTATAAAAGAAATGGACATATTTATAGTAAAAAACATTAAACTCTAAAAATATTGGAAACAGGGGCGCCTGGGTGGCTCAGTTAGATAAGCATCTATCTGCCTTTGGCTCAGATCATGATCCCAGGATCCTGAGATAGAGCCCAGATGGGGTAGGCGGTGGGGGACTGGGCTCTGCTCAGCAAGGGGTCTGCTTCTACCTCCCCCCTGCTCTTGCTTGCTCCCTCTCAAATAAATAAATAAATAAATAAATAAATAAATAAATAAATAAATAAATTAGAAACAAAGAGCAAGTAAAATGGAAAATTATATTTTTGAATATAACAGAAAGGGGGATCATATCCTTATGAATTAAGAGCCTAATAAAAATTAACGAAAAAAATCAAAAATAAAACACTAAAGCTCAACAGAAAAGTGAGTAAAAGAACTTTGAACAGAAATTCAAGACAAATTGCGAGACTAGTAAATATATGAAAAATGTTCAACTGCCCTGATAATTACAGAAATTTAAAGTATTTTATATTGCGTCAAAACAGCAAGACTTTTGCTTTGTTTTTTAACATAACGTTCCATATAAGCAAGTGATGAATTGCTAGCAAGTGCAAATTTGTTCAGCCTTACTGGGAAGCAATTTGGCAATAAGTGTCAAGAGCCTTAAAAAATGTTCACAGTCTTATATTCCTAAGAATTTATCCTTGTGGGAATGCCTGGGTAGCTCAGCGGTTGAGCCTCTGCATTAGGCTCAGAACATAATCCCTGGTGGGGTGGGTGGGGATCCCTGTGGGGGGTCTGCTTCTCTGTCTTCCTGTGTCTCTGCCTCTCTCTGTGTGTCTCTCATGAATAAATAAATAAATAAATCTTTCAAAAAAGAAAAGAATTTATCCTTGTGAAAAAAATCTGAAAGCTTTCAAGTGTGTTTGTCACAGCACTGTTTATAAAGGCCAAGAGGAAAAAAAAAAAAGGAAACAACCCAAATATGAAAAATTAGGGGGATATTTAAATAAATTATAAATCTCATATAATATAAAATCTTAATAAAAGATGTTCTTGAATCATTTTTGAGCAAAAGAGCAGTGGCCATAATATTAAAGGGAAAAACCAGAATACAAAATGTAATAGAGTATTGATGTGAATACATTATTTAAAAACATGCATAGGGGACAGCCCCAGTGGCGGTGGCGCTGCGTTTTAGCACTGCCTGCAGCCTGGGGTGTGATCCTGGAGACCCAGGATCGAGTCCCACGTCGGGCTTCCTGCATGGAGCCTGCTTCTCCCTCTGCCTGTGTTTCTGTCTCTCTCTCTCTCTCTCTCTGAATAAATAAATAAATCTTAAAAAAAATAAAGATAAATAAAAATTAAAACATGCATCGGAAAAATATTGGAAAAAATATATCAAAATACTAACTGTGGTTAACTTTGTGAATTTTACAAGTGAATTCTGTTTTCTTCTTTATGTTTTTCTATATTTTCCAAATTTTCTGTAAGGAGCATATGTTATTTTTATAATCACAACAAAATATTGTTAAATGGGGATAATGATACTCTCTTCACTCTACTTCATAAAACACTAAGAGGCTACATTTAAAAATGCCCTTAGGGTAAAGATTCATGTATTGGAGTTATGGTTGACTTGTTTGCTTGATTCATATGTAGTAACTCAAAGCAGTCTTGTTTGAGTTCATAACAGAAAGAATGAATTATTACCTATCATGACAGTAGCCCACAGCTAAAATAGAAGTGTTGCTATATTTAGAAGGATCACTTCCTAATTGACACCTAAGCCAACACTATACCATATGCTCTAAGGAGCAGAGAGCAACAACCCTTGACTTCCTAATTGATCTCAATCTCTCCCTTTATTACTACCCTAACTCTCACCCGCTCATCTCCCTCCTGCACCCCCAAGGACAATATTTTATTTCGTTATAAAAGGCCAAAATGACACACTTTTTCTTACAAATGTACAAAGAAAGATGATGCTTTTTGACCTCAGAAGGAAAAATAGAGTAAGAATATGACAGTGTGTCTTCTCATGCCAAGGAAGAAATACCCTGATATGTTGGCACAAGAATCATGAACAGCTTCACAAATGTACCCTGCAAAGGAAACAAGACATGTGGGAAGATCATATCCCAGGCTTGTTCATTTGCTTCATGATATGGAAATATGGAGAGTATATCAATACTCTTGAGATGGTACAGATCAAAGTGCAGGTCTACTGGCCACCTGCCATTACCCTATGCCTGGGGTATGACCACCTACACTCCAGAAACACACGTTTAGTTCAAACAGCTTTCAGCCCAGGAACATGATGACATATTGTGGGCATTATACAGGGTGGTCACAACTTATATATAAGGGATACATACCTGAAGACCTTGTGTAATTCATAATTCACATATTTAAAAACCAATTTTCCCATTAGAATAAATCAAAAGCATAATTTGCAAAATGTTTATATTTCTTCAAAACATGGTTAGTGAGGTCACCATCTGTAGAATAATCCTAAAATCAGTGGGGAGCAAATTCAGTTTTGTCAAGTTAGTTAGTTAGTTTAAAACTTTGAAGGAACAGACCTAACTATCTAGTCACCATTCTAGCAAATACATTTTTTTTTTCAAATACAATTTTCTGTAACAAAAAAGCAGTCTCAAGGTTCAGATTACAGCCTGGTAAGTAGAAGTGACATGTTGCAAAAGCCCTCTCTCTGTAGCTATCAGGCATCTAAGAATATTTTCACAAGGGGTAGAGCATGTATAAAATGAAATTTAAAGATGAATTTTGTCATCTTGGCCAAGAGTTCTTTACACTATCCAGTGCAGGCCTGCATTCATCTTCAGTATCTTACTGGCAAGATTTCTGCATTAAAAAGTGCTTGTGTCATAAAGTTCTTCTCAACATGTCTTCTTAACCACTATGGTAATATTTGACCTATGCTTTTCTTTCCTTTTTGGATTAAAATCAACCAACGCTGAATTAAAATAATTGAAGTATATACTTATCTTGATTGTCTGGAATAGTATTTGGTGAGTTTTATTTCTAGAAGGCACAAGGAGATGCTATTGATGAAGTGGCAAAGGTAAACTGGGCCTCTTTGTAGTGGGTCTTCTTACTTCTTTCTGTTCTCTAATTTGATACACTTTTTTTTTTTTCTGACATAATCTTGTTCCTTTATCCTAAGAAACACTTGTGGGCTTTCCACCCCTTGGAACATTTCTTAAATAATTCTAGAAAGTAACACAGACTAAAAAAAGGCAGGAATCACACTCTTTAGTGTTTCCTTCCTTTATCTCTCTGACTTCCAACATCGCTCTCTACTTTTTCATTTCCTATCTTGTCTATTATTGGTAGACCAGTCTCTCCAAGACATGTGTTTTATCACATCACTCCACTGCTTAGAAACTAAGTATGATTCCTTAATTTAATGCCCGCCTGCTCATTCCAAATACAAAATTTAAGGACTCCTTTCTAATCAGATTGGTGTGCTGTTGCATGTCTCTGACCTTATTAAATATGTAGAAGTATGTAGGTATACATCCATATGTATATGTGTATGTGTGTGTTCATAAACACATTGAACATTTTATAATCTACTCTTTGAAAAAGGACTTCATATGGCTTATGGCAACATGTGTGCATAATAAGGCTATCACAATTAGAAATAGAACAAATAGATATGTGCATATCGAATCTATGACTGAACAATCTGTGAACTGAAATCTGGGAGATTAGAGAGAGTTGCATTGGGCAACATACTAGAAACATCTGCTCAATGAGAACTTTTGAGTTAACATATAAACTCAAATAACAGCATAACAATATAATATAAATCTTTGCATAGAGAGTTGTTAGGTAAAAATCCTAGGGCATATCACTAAAGAGACACCCAGTGAGGGAAATTCTGGGGGTGGGAGCAGATAAGTTAATAAGATCCAAGTGCATACGAATTCACAGAGAACCATATTCCTTCTTTTCAGAGCATTTATCGAAGTTTATAATTACCAGTAACTTTTGTGATTGATTCATATCTGCTCCCCACTAGGCGGCTAGTGCCCTAAGAGGAAGGGCTGTATCTGTCGTTGGTCTCTTATGCATGTCTAAAGCATAGCAAAGTGCCTGGCATAAGGCAGGTGCTCAATGACTGTTGAATGAAAACAGTAACAATACAGAGAGGACCAAGCCAGCATCTTAGGAAGGGGCTTCATCAGGGCTGCAGCTTGGTGGGGTCATTTCAGGCCAGTGGATGATCCTTGTTTGGTATGCTGGCACTGGATGCTCAGTTTCAGGTAGAGGGTAGTGATAGTTTCTGTTGTCACTTGATGTCATCATTGCCCTGAACTAACTCATTTCCAAGGTGAAGCATATCTAAGTACACTTGCTTCCATCTTTCTTAGGGGCTGGTTATAGCCCTTTGTGGATGGGCTAGTGGAGATTCAGTCTTTACTTTTTCTTGTTTATTCTGTAAAATTGAGGTCACTTGTCAGTGTGTTGACATGTCTGGGGCTTTTACAACACTATTTGATAGTGCAGAACTTCAGATATCAAGAATCTCACAAGGTGAAGTTAAGCTGGCTCTTATGACAGGTGAGTTCTTTGACTTGACTTTTTTTTTTTTTTGACTTGACTTTCTTAAAGATGGTGGTGCCAGAAAGTGGACTATTAATTTGCATTACTATTTTTCCCTTTATAGCTTACTTTCTGAAAATTGGAACTGCTGATAATGAATGATGGTTATGACCTGTTCCTCCTACCCTTCTCTCTTAGACCCTGTGAAGGAAGACAGTAACCTCATTCTGTGTCTTTCTTAGAAGAAGTGTGTTGAATTTTCATTTAAGTTACTCAAAAAATATATATAGATTCCGAAGTCAGGACACCTGTGATTTAGGCATAGTGAAGAGGGTTAGGAAAAACTGAAGAATTTGGAGATCTTGCCTTTTTCCCCACCTCTCTCCCTTCATTTGTTACTAGAGTTAGGTATGTGAGATTAAATGGCCTGAGGTAGAGCCACAGTCTCCTTTGAATTAGGCTGGGAAAACACTGCATGACAAATGACCCACTAGGAAGGCTTTCAGAGAGATTAAGTGAGGGATGGAGCCTGGAGACACCTTTGTGTAGACAGGCATCAGAGGTAGTACTAAGGAATGCTCAGGCTCTGAGAATGAGTACAGAGTGAGATAATATTCTTTGTGCCCTTGTTCACCTTCTTCACCAATAAACAATGCCAACTTCCTTGTTAGGAATAATATTTAGCATTTGCCTCATTATCCATAATACTTTTAAATGGGTTTTATTGAAGAAATTTTTAAAAACTGTGTAAAACTGCATTCACTCCAAGCCTTTAATTTTGTGCTCTGCTCTCTAATGCAACCATGTAGGTTGAGTGCCATCCGTATTTCACCCAGCCAAAACTCTTGAAATTTTGCCAACAACATGACATTGTCATTATTGCATACAGCCCTTTGGGGACTTCTAGGAATCCAACCTGGTAAGCAATGCTGTATATCTCTTCAGCAGTGTTTCCTTTGGTGTAGAGTATGAAACTGATGTGAATTACTTGGTTGGCAAGATTATATGGCTCTGTGATTTTAAGAAAGTAACAAAGTCTTTGAGTCATTCTCTATATACACAAATTGGAGCTAATAAAACCTTCCTCACAAAGGTGGTATAAGAATTTATTACACTGTATGTATGAAATTACCTAACAATGCCTGAAACATGGAATATACCCCCACAAATGTTTAGGTATTATCTGACAGTCTCCATGACCATATCCTGAAATTTTAGAATTTTTTTATTTCTGTATTCCAGTATAGCACTTCTGCTGTGATGTGTTCCATAGGCTTAAGTAGAAATTTTTCTACTTGAAGATGACTCTAATAGTTGTGCCTCTGTTTCTTCCACTTTGGTCTTCCTGCCTTCCCCATATGCCTACTTCCAACCCAGTTCTCTCTGTAAGACCCATCAAAGAAATACCATTTACCCTCCGAAAGAGGCAGCTCTATAAATTTGCCTCTCTTGATCTTTTCATGTTAAAAGCAACTCTTCACTGAGTGCTCTGCTCTCTGAGAAATTGGTTACAGGTGACCTGAAGTGGTAGGTGGCCAGGGGGATAGGGAGCCAGAGGAGGGAGGTGATTGACTAACCATCTGTTCTCATTACTTGAGCTAAATATGATGCAGGTTTTGATTTTTTTTTTAAGGGTGAATATATCTTCCCCACCTTTGCTAAAGGATGAACTTCTTAATGCACTGGGGAAAAAGTACAAGAAGACAGCAGCTCAAATCGTTTTGCGTTTCAACATCCAGAGAGGAGTGGTTGTTATTCCTAAAAGCTTTAACCCTGAAAGGATCAAGGAAAACTTTCAAGTAAGAGAACTGCTTCTGGAAATGTAGAAAGTAGAGTTGTTTTGTTTTGTTTGTTTATTTTTTGGAGAATTTTCTATTCAGATTAATAAGAAACTTGTAATGCCTTCGTATTTTATTGTACACCTGCTCTCCAAACCACATTCTTTATATCTGAATTTAACTTTAGGTGAATTTGAGACAGTTCCCAGAACTTTGGGGATTGCTTTACTGCTTGTACTTTACCTAGCTCCCTTATTTTCTTCCGTTTCCTTAACCTATTGACTCTTGGCACTACCTACTCACTTCACCAGCACAGCAGAAATAGAAGGTATAAAATTTGAAGTTCGTAATAGGAAACTTTCCATCTTCTTTTTTTATTTGCTGGGGACAAATTTGGACATTATTGAAGAGGATCATTAGACTTCATGAATGCTAATTGCCTTTATCTCCTCTATAAATAATTTGGAATCAGTCTCATAACTTACAGGTGAGAAGAGGCCGCTAGACAAAGGCATGATTAGTTTACTACTACTCAAGACTAAACTGCTAGGTAAATACAGCCATAGAAAAATATCATGCAAAATTAATTAGTGACTGATCAGTTAATAATCTCAAAAGCTAAGTTGTTTTTGTTTCAATAAGTAGTTTATAAATTTAATAATCTCAGTAGTTTAATAAGTTTTTACTAAATAAAGTAAGTAGTTTAATAAGTTTAATAATCTCAAAAAGTAAGTTGATAAAAATAAGACCATATTTATCCCCTCAGGAAAATGATCAGAATATTGAATATGTAGGAAAACAGGCACCTTCATATACTCCTGTTAGAAACATTAATTTATATAAGATTTGAAGGAGCAAGATGTCACCTTTCCAACCCACATATCTATTTGACCCAAACAATCTTGGTCCTATATTTAACCACATATATATGGATGTTTACTACAGCATAATTTATCACTTTAAAAAACTGAAAACAATCTTCAGTAGAATCTTATAAAACAAATTATAATATATTTATACAATGAAATATTATATACCCTTTTTAAAATAATAGAGTGAAAATGTAAGTACTGCCATGGGAAGATATTCATGATATTAGACAATTTATCTTCAGAGCTTTTTTGCTACTGTATGACAGAAAGCAACTCAAACTTACCAAAGAAAGAGAAAGACATGATTTATTGGGTCACATAACTGGAAAGTCCATGGATAAATCGGGCATGACCAGGAACAGGTATTCAAATGATTTATAAAAGGACTGAGCTCTTTTCCTCCCTCCACACTCCCCACGCCTCTCCCAACCTTCTCTGTCTCTACATGATGGCACCAACAGTCCCTGACAGCTCCAGGCTAATCTATTACTCATACTCAGTGAAGATGATCACAGGTAAAGGCTTCTGTGAGGATCTCTATCAACCCCTGATTGTCCTTTTCTGGGTCATGCACCACTCCCATATTAATGACTATATCCAGTGAATAAGATACTTTGGCCCCCTGGGCTACACCTCTATTCCTGTGCTGGAAATGAATTCATGACAAATAGCCCTACTAGGTGGTGGAGGAGAAATTCATAAAAGGAAAAAGGGGATACTGTTATTAGCAAAAAGAGGAAAGAATGATAAACAGTTATGCCACTACTGACAGTATTTTATTATTTTTTTTCTGACAGTATTTTAACACTTAACAAAATCTTGCTAAAAGTAGTTGACACTGTTTTTCAGTCATCTTAAAAAAATAAGCTATCTAGATGGCTAATGTGTTAGTTCATCAAAAATTAAAACAAACAAGTTTAATGCACCTGCAACAAATGTTTTCATGGACTCAAAATTTTACTGTTCAGAAACTGAGAGTGGTGGGATGCCTGGGTGGCTCAGCGGTTGAGCATCTGCTTTTGGCTCAGGGCATGATCCTGGAGTACCGGGATCGAGTCCCACATCAGGCTCCCTGCATGGAGTCTGCTTCTCCCTCTACCTGCATCTCTGCCTCTCTCTGTGTCTCTCATGAATAAGTAAGTAAAATCATGAATAAGCAAATAGAGAGATTTTATTCTTTTTATGGTTGGGTAATATTCCAATATATAGATACCACATCTTCTTTTTCCATTCGTCACTTAGGAGCATTTGGGCACTTTCCATAATTTGGCTATTGTTGATAATGCTGCAGTAAATATCAAAGTGCACGTATCCCTTCAAGTCAGTATGTTTTTATCCTTTGGGTAAATATCCCAGGGATCCCAGTAGAAGACCTATTAAAAATGATAGGGAAAATGATTAAGAGGATAAAGCAAGGGGGATCCCTGGGTGGCTCAGCGGTTTAGTGCCTGCCTTTGGCCCAGGACGTGATCCTGGAGCCCCGGGATTGAGTCCCGCGTCGGGCTCCCGGCATGGGGCCTGCTTCTCCTTCCGCCTGTGTCTCTGTCCCCGTCTCTCTTTCTATGTCTATCATGAATAAATAAATAAAATCTTTAAAAAAAAAAGATAAAGCAAATTAAAAGTTAAAAATACATAAGCAAATTTAGAGACTAGGGAATATTTTTAAAAACAAGTGCACAAAAGCCATAGTCCAGAATCAGAAGTTCAGCATCTCATCCAGAAACAATAAAAAATTCTTCACTCTTGAAATTTTAGATGTCCTGAATATATGTTATTGCAGAGTATTTGGAATGTCTTGCAAGATGGCCCCAGCAGAAGTGTCTCAAAGACAAAGACCATCCCCAGCTCTGCATGGGGATGTGGCCCCCCAGCACCAGCCCAACTTCTTTCACATTTGCAGATATTCATAAATTTTTTATGTAAATTTTTGACATAAATTTTTGACGTAATCTTTTATGTGTATGTCACTAATAACAGAGCTTCAACATATATGAAGGACTAAAAGGAAATACCTGACAGAACTGAAACAAAGATATTAACAATTATTTTTGTATCAATTTTATTTACATTCCAGTTAGTTAACACATAGTATAATTTTGGTTTCAAGAGTAGAATTTAGTGATTCATATAACACCCAGTGTTCATTACAACAGGTGCCCTCCTTAATTCCCATCGCCATTTAGCCCATCTTCCACCCACCTCCCCTCCAGCAACCCTCAGTTTGTTCTCTATGGTTAAGAGTCTCTCTTTTTAAATTTTTTTTAATTTTTATTTATTTATGATAGTCACAGAGAGAGAGAGAGACAGAGAGGCAGAGACACAGGCAGAGGGAGAAGCAGGCTCCATGCACCGGGAGCCCGATGTGGGATTCGATCCCGGACCCCCAGGATCGCGCCCCGGGCCAAAGGCAGGCGCCAAACCGCTGCGCCACCCAGGGATCCCGAGTCTCTCTTTTTTTTTAAGATTTTATTTATATTTTATTCATCAGAGACACAGAGAGAGAGAGAGGCAGAGACAGGTAGAGGAAGAAACAGCCTCCATGCAGGGAGCCCAACATGGGACTCGATCCTGTGTCTCCAGAATCATGCCCTGGGCTGAAGGCGGCGCTAAACCACTGAGCCACCCGGGCTGCCCTGGTTAAGAGTCTTTTATGGTTCACTGTCTCCCTCTTTTTCTTTTCCATGCCCTTGTTCATTTTGTTTCTTAAATTCCACATATGAGTAAAATCGTATGGTATTTGTATTTCTCTGACTTGTTTCACTTAGCATAATGCACTCTAGCTCTATCCACGTTGTAGCAAATGGAGAGATTTTATTCTTTTTATGGTTGGGTAATATTCCAATATATAGATACCACATCTTCTTTTTCCATTCGTCACTTAGGAGCATTTGGGCACTTTCCATAATTTGGCTATTGTTGATAATGCTGCAGTAAATATCAAAGTGCACGTATCCCTTCAAGTCAGTATGTTTTTATCCTTTGGGTAAATATCCAGCAATGCTGGATCATAGGGTAATTCTATTTTTAACTTTGTGAGGAACCTCCATACTGCCTTCCGGTGGCTGGGTGAGTGGCTGCACCAGTTTGCATTCCCACCAACAATGTAACAAGGTTCCTTCTTCTCCACATTTTCACCTACACCTGTTGTTTCCTGTGTTGTTAATTTTAGCCGTTCTGACAGGTATGAAGTAGTGTCTCATCGTGGTTTTGATTTGTATTTCCCTGATGATAAGTGATATTGAGTGAGCATCTTTTCATGTGTCTGTTGACCATCTGTATGTCTTCTTTGGAAAAATGTCTACTCACGTCTTCTGTCCACTTTTTAACTGGGTTTTTTTTTTTTTTTTTAGGTATCAGGTCTTATAAGTTCTTTATATATTTTAGATACTAACCCTTTATCAGACACGTCTTTTGAAAATACCTTCTCCCATTTCATAGGCTGCCTTTTAGTTTTAATGATTGTTTCCTTTGATGTGCAGAAGCTTTTTATCTTGATAAAGTCGCAATAGTTCATCTTTTGCTTCTGTTTCCCTTGCCTCTGGCAATGTGTCTAGTAAGAAGTTGCTATGGCCAATATCAGAAAGGTTACTGCCTGTGTTCTATGGTTTTGATGGTTTCCTGTCTCACACTTAGGTCTTTTATCCATTTTTTATAAAGATTTTATTTATTTATTCATGAGAGACACATACAGAGAGGCAGAGACATAGGCAGAGGGAGAAGCAGGCCTCCTACAGGGAGCCTGATGCAGGACTTGATCCCAGGACCCCAGGATCACAACCTGAACCAAAGGTGGATGCTTAACCACTGAGCTACCCAGGTGCCCCAGGTCTTTCCCCCATTTTGAATTTATTTTTATGTATGGTGTAAGAAAGTAGTCCAACAAAATACCATTTGTTGAAGAGACAAATTTTTTTCCATTGGATATTCTTTCCTGCTTTGTTGAAGAATAATTTACCATATAGTTTTGGGTTTATTTCTGGGTTTTCTCTTCTGTTCCATTGATCTATGTGCTTGTTTTTGTGCCAGTACCATATTGTCTTGATGAGTACAGCTTTGTAATATAGCTTGAAGTCTGGAATTATGATGCCCCCAGCTCTGCATTGCTTTTTCAAGATTGCTTTGGTTACTCAGGGTCTTTCTTTTAATTTGGGGTCTTTTGTGGTTCCATACAAATTTAAGGATTATTTGTTCTAGCTCTGTGGAAAATCTTTTGCTGATAGGGATTACATTGAATGTATAGATTGCTTTGGGGGGATTAAACATTTTGACAATATTTTTCTTCCAATCTATGAGCATGGAATGTTTTCACATTTCTTTGTGTCCTCTTTAACTTCTTTCCTAAGTGTCCTCTGGTTCTCAGAATATAGATTGCCCCTCACTTTGGTTAGGTTCATTCCTAGGTATCTGACAGTTTTTGGTGCAATTGTAAATGGGATCGGTTCCTTTATTTCTCTTTCTACTGCTTCATTATTGGTGTATAGAAATGCAACAGATTTCTGGGGTGCCTGGATGGCTCAATTGGTTAAGTGTCTAATTCTTGGTTTTAGCTCAGGTTGTGACCTCAGGGTTCTGAGACTGAGCCCTGCATTGGGCTCCTCACCCAATGCAGAGTTTGCTTGTCTTTCTTCCTCTGCTCCTCCTCCCACTTTTTTCATGTATCAATTCTAACAATTTTTTAGTGGAGTCTTTTGGTTTTTCTACAGAGTATAATGTTGTCTGCAAACAGTGAAAGTTTAACATCTTCCTTGCCAGTTTGGATGCCTTCTATTTCTTTTTATTGACTGATTGCTGAAGCTAAAATTTCCACTACTATGTTAAATAACAATAGTGAGAGTGGTCATATGTTTTGTTCCTGACTATAGAGGGAAAGCTCTCAGTTTTTCCCCTTTGAGGATATATTAGCTGTGGGTTTTTGTTTATGGCCTTTATGATACCGATGTATGTTCTCTCAATCCCTACTTTGTTGAGGGTTTTTACCCAGAATGGATGCTGTACTTTGTCAAATGCTTTTTCTGCATCTATTGAGAAGTTCATAAGGTTCTGATCCTTTCTTTTATTAATGTGGTGTATCACATCGATTGACTTGCGAATATTGAATTACTCTTGTAGCCTAAGAATAAATCCCCACTTGGTCATGGTGAATAATTATTTTAAACATGTTCATAAGAAAAAAAAGATGCTCATAAATTTTTGAGGGGATCTTACTACGGGCCTCATTCCCTGATCCCAAGTTTGACCCATTTCCTACCTTCAAAAATGTCTTATTTCTGTTATTTCAGATCTTTGACTTTTCTCTCACTGAAGAAGAAATGAAGGACATTGAGGCCTTGAATAAAAATGTTCGCTTTGTGGAGATGCTCATGTGAGTTCAGGGAACCATTCATCAAATACTACCCAGTGGTACTGAATAGGCCCATGGAAATCACAAGGGTAAAGCCAGTGGGCAGCATGTTTTGAATATTAAACAGGTCTGGGTAAATTACTTTTATTCTAGGAATTTCCTACATGCCACAGTTTTATTTAAAAGATTTCTGGTATTAAAAAAAAAAAAGATTTCTGGTATTCATGACATCCCTTGACTTAGGTTAAGGCATGGCAGGCTAAATACCTTGATGAGAATTAAGTCATAGTGTATATATGTTAATATAACAGCAACACGAATACTCAAACCTATTTATTTTTTCCTAAAAATCAAAGTGATGCACAATTTAGAGCAAAATTATCAACAAAAATGAAAGAGACATGGGAGTAGAGTAGAAAGAGTGCCACATTAGAAGTGAAGAACCTAGGGATTTAGACAAATGCCTGCCTGTAAGATGTGGAGCTTCTAATTCCACCTATTAGATGACTTCCCACAAGCAAAATTCCTTACACTCCTTCAAAATGTTGCTAAATTCAGCTAATCAACTGAATTAGCCCTTTATTCTCTAAATAGTATAGGGCCTTTAAAATAACAAAAGACTAGTTCATACATATACGGTTCTCATAGATAAATATAGATACATACATACACATATTGGTGTATACACTTTTCTTTCTCTTTATTCATTAGTATATCCAGTTTTTGAAATCACCTGGACAGTAATCTATTTGTAATCTCCTCTTTAAGTGAGCATTTGGAAAATGCTCATTAGGTTAATTCATACAGCTTGAACATTTACCTTATTGGTCCCACTATTTCTCATGAGTCAGAAAGCACACTGACAATGCTAATACCAAATTTCTGAATCAATTTCTGAATTAATACAACAGCCTCCTAATGTTAATTTTCTAGAGTAAAACATTATTCAACATCAAAAGGTACCACTAAGGGCAGCCCCGGTGGTGCAGCGGTTTAGCGCCGCCTGCAGCCCAAGGCGTGATCCTGGAGACCGGGATCGAGTCCCACTTCGGGCTCCCTGCATGAAGTCCGCTTCTCCCTCTGCCTGTGTCTCTGCCTGTCTCTCTCTCTCTCTGAATGAATAAATAAGTAAATCTTAAAAAAAAAAAAAAAAGGTACCACTAAGCCTTGGGAACAGAAAGGTAAACACAAACACACCAACACTTAATGGTTAATTAATAGCTCTTGAAGATAAATTATTTCAATTGAATAAATATCATTAAATTAAAAAGAGATAATAAGAGACAATCAAGCTACCAATGTACTGATTTTTTTATGGTTAATTGGTGAAATTATTTAGTTTGACATTTGACATATTTAATACCTAATTCCTGCAACAATGGGAAAATAACTAATAAGAAATAACTAGATAAATCAGCAAGGAGAAACAAACATTAGGCCTCATTGATTAAAAAAAAAAAATGTACCACTTAGGGATGTTAGGCTATGATTCTTCTCTGTTTTTCATCCAGTTGATCTCTAACATTGAAGAACCTTAATTTGTTTTCTATTTTAATTAAAGCTCATAGTACTTGCAGAGAACTGAATTTTAAACATGGTCCATGGAAGGCACAACACACACTAGTCCTTTTTTATTGACTATTCCATCACTGTTATTTGATAGGTTCATGATCATCATCATTATCATGGAAACTTAAAATTCACGTTTCTAGATTTCAAACTTTCAATTCTCAAGAGGTCCAGTGAGAAGGACAGGTAAAAACTCTGGAAAGAAAGTGATACTGATGGGTAATAGAATTTTGAAGAGAAACATATGTGGATCATTGACACGGAAGGCAGCCTGTGTCAAAACAGCAGAGGGAAGGAAGGAATTGAGAAGGGGCACAAAAAACTATGGGCAGTCATTTCTCACTTCCTGTGCTTTTGTTCTGAGCAAAATGTTGATGTGGAGGCAGCCAGCCTTCCATCACACACACACAACTTACTCAAGTACACACACACTACTGTCCAGAGTTTCAGTAAAACATGTTGGCTTGAGGGAAAACAGAGGAGACTGGGTGAGAAACAGAGAGGGAGGACTAGGGGAGAAAGGGAAGGGCCAGTGAAATTGTCAAAGGAGGCTAGTAACGCATACAGCTGTGCAATGTTTGCAAGTGAACTTTTTCCCTTTCGGGAATTTGTTTTGACAGGTGGTGTGATCATCCTGAGTACCCATTTCATGATGAATACTGACTTCAGAATGCTCCTGAATTGATTTTTCCCTCCCATGCATGCCAGAACCTTGGGTTGGGTGGTTCCTCCAGATGTAGAAATTTAAAAAGTTTTACTCTCTTTAGATAAAGTGATGACGTTAACATGCTTAAGTTTTGTGCCACGTAAATGACTTTGGCTTAGATATGTAAAGAAAAAAAATATGTTTAAATCTGTTGAAATAATTATTTGTAAACTATAAGCTTGGATCAAGGCCTTCTGGGTTCCAGATAGAAAAATATTAGGCTTTAGAAAGGACTTCAGAGGCAATGTGTGAAGATAAATAACTCTTGAATGTGAGCACTGCCATTGGCAGTCTGAGTTCCTTACTTTAAGCAGTAAACTGGGCAACAAAGAGGGTGGTAAAGTAGTGCTTGCCTGTGCTAGCAGTGACCTTGATGATTTGGACCATTGACTGTAACACAGACACAGCCAAGATAAGATCCACACTTGAATTATTAACAAGGACATGATTTCCTGCACCTTGTATAATGAGAAAGAGCTAAGCATAGAAAAGTCTTAATATAGAGCTAATTCAACAATCACAGTGGTCAGCAAGGACATAATGACTTGGTTGTTGTTTGTTTCCATCCCATGTGTGTTCGTTTAGCTTTTACCCACTCTAAGGGATGGTTAATGGCTAGCTCTCTCTTGCATGCTTTCAAGGGCCTGAGCATAAACAACTGGTGATCCATACTTACACTGCCTATCACTCTTGCCTTACTCATCATACAACCACTATTATATGAAGTAGCTTGAGACAGTCAACATACACAAATAAAACTCTGAATCATAAAATAATCCAAAGATGACTATTTTTTTAAGTAGGTTCCATGGTCAGTGTGGAGCCCAATATAGGGCTTGAACTCATGACTCTAAGGTCAAGACCTGAGCTGACATCAAGAGTCAGACATTTAACTGACTGAGGCACCCAGGTGCCCCCAAAGATAACTATTTTAAAGGAAGGAATTTTAAAAGGAGGTGTTGGGGCGCCTGGCTGGCTCACTTGGTGGAGCATGTGACTTTTAATCTCAGGGTTGAGTTCAAGCCCCATGCTGGGTACATAGATTACTTAAAAATAAAATCTTTAAAATAAAAATAAAATAAAAATAGAAAGGAGGCTTCATAAGATATTAGACTTAGGGGATGCCTGGGTGGCTCAGCGGTTGGGCCACTGCCTTCGGCCCAGGGCGTGATCCTGGAGTCCTGGGATCAAGTCCCACATCGGGCTCCCTGTGAAGAGCCTGCTTCTCCCCCTGCCTATATCTCCACAGCTCGCTCTCTCTCTGCATCTCTCATGAATAAATAAATAAATCTTTTTTAAAAAAGATATACTTAGGACTTTGAAAGTATTATTAGAATAACTATGTGAATTTCAAGAAGTAGCAAGTTCTCAAAAGAACATTGGTAATTTTTTTAAAGATTATTTATTTATTCATTCATAGAGACACAGAGAGAGAGAGAGAGAGAGAGGCAGAGACACAGGCAGAGGGAGAAGCAGGCTCCATCCAGGGAGCCCGACGTGGGACTCAATCCAGGGTCTCCAGGATCACGCCCTAGGCCGCAGGCGGCGCTAAGCCGCTGCACCACCGGGGCTGCCCAAACATTGGTAATTTTACTGCATGTAAATTTTTAATTTTTGAGTATGAAGATTATTAGAATTCTGTTATAGAGATGTACCAATTTTCAATTCAACTAGAGCAATGTATTTTTTCATTCATATTAAGTCACTCTCATAGGGTAAGAGAGTTTTTCAAAAATTATGTTTTTCCAAGACCAATTGCTTACAGATGATCTTCAGTGACCTGAAAACACACATTTCTGAGAAATCAGCACTTGAAGAAAATTTGATCTCTACTCTCTGTATCTACTGATTCTAATGTAATGCTGTTCTCTGGAAAATATTTTGCTTACAACAAATAATAAAATGTGATGATTTATTGAACCACACAAATCTCCATTTTGTTGCTAATGACAGAGGGAGGGGAAAAATCATCTGAATTCAATTCAATTGAAAGTTCTTACTCTACATTTAGCACTGGGAAACGGGAGGAAAAAAGAGTATCATAGTGCAAGAACAGAAACTTAAGCCCTGTTCCCTGTTATCAAATGTCTTCAAAATATTTGGGGGGAGGCTGGTGTGAAGGAGAGTTCATATTGTTGAAACCACATTTAAAAGACAGGTATTGGGAAAGAGTTTTACCACTTCACAGGGGGAAAAATATTTCCAAAGGTTAGAGGAGGGGAACTCTACCTTAGTTACACAGTGATGAGGAGAAAGGGTTGAAGACAGAAAACAGGAAGTTCAGGAAATAGTGACAATCTGATATGAGCTTCTGCATGTCACCTCTCCCTCCACTCTCACCCCTCACAAGCTTCCCATCTATTTTGGGATACATTGTGTTCCCGCCTCCCCAAATTCAAAACTTAAAAGTCCTAGCCCCTAGCACCTCAGAATGTGACCTTATTTGGAAATATGGTCATTGCATATGTAATTCCTTAAGATGAGGTCATAATGGAAAAGGGTGACCCCTGATGCAATAAGACTGGTACCTTATAACAAGGGGAAATTTGGACACAGATAACATACAGGGAGAACACCATGTACATAACAAGGCAGAGATCAGAGTGATGCTTTCAATTATTTGTTCCTGGGGTACCTGGGTGGCTTACTAGTTGAGCATCTGCCTTTGGCTCAGGTCATGATCCCAAAGTCCTGGGATCAAGTCCCACACTGGGCTCCCTGCAGGGAAACTGCTTCTCTCTCTGCCTATGTCTCTGCCTCTGTATGTGTGTATGTATGTGTGTCTGATGAATAAATAAATAAAATCTTTTAAAAATATAAATAATTTGTTCATTATATAAAACAATAACAAACAGAAAGGAACTCTTTGATAATAATACAATGATAGTAGATCTACACATGCATTATTGAACAGATCATCTAAGCAATCAACCTACATCAATGGACAGATCATCTAAGCAGACAATCAACAAGGAAACAAGGGCTTTGAATGACATACTGGACCAGATGGACTTAACAGATATGTTGAGAGTATTCCATCCTAAAGCAGCAAAATACACATACTTTCAAAGTGCACATAGGACATTCTCCAGAATAGATCACATACTAGGTCACAAATCAGGTCTCAACAAGTACAAAAAGATTGAGATCATACCATGCGTATTTTCTGACCACAACACTATCAAACTTGAAGTCAATCACAGAAAAAATCTGTAAAGACCACAAATATATGGAGGTTAAAGAACATCCTACTAAAGAATGAATGCATCAACTGGGAAATTAAAGAAGAAATTAAAAAAAAATACATGGAATCAAACAAAAATGGGAACATCATGGTCCAAAAACTTTGGGATGCAGCAAAAGATGTCCTAAGAGGGAAGTGCATAGCAATACAGGCCTACCTCAAGAAGCAAGAAAAATCTCAGATAAACAACCTAACTTTACACCTAAAGGATTTAGAAAAAGAACTACCAACCAGCAGAAGGGAAATAATAAAGTTCTGAGCATAAATAAATGACATAGAAACAAAAGTAGAACAGATCAATGAAATCAAGAGCTGGTTCTTTGAAAAAATTAGTAAAATTTGTAAACTCTTAGCCAGACTAATCAATAAGAAAAGAGAAAGGACCTAAATAAATAAAATCACAAATGAGAAAGGAGAAGTAACAACCAACACCACAGAAGTACAAACAATAACAAAAAAATATTATGAAAACTATCTGCTAACAAATTAGACAACCTGGAAAAAAATGGATAAATTCCTAGAAACATATAAACTACCAAAACAGAAACAGGAGCAAATAGAAAACTTGAACAGACTGATAACCAGCAAAGAAACTGAATCAGTAATCAAACATCTCCCAAAAAAAGTCCAGGACCAGATGGCTTCACAGGAGGATTCTACTAAACATTTAAAGAGTTAATACCTATTCTCTCTTCAAACCATTCCAAAAAAATAGAAATGTAAGGAAAACTTCCAAACTCATTCTATGTGGCCAGCATTATCCTGATTCCAAAACCAGACAAAGACTCCACTAAAAAAGAGAACTACAGGCCAATATCTCTAAGGAACGTGGATGCAAAAATTCTCAGTGAAGTATTAGCAAATTGATGGGGTGCCTGGGTGGCTCAGTCAGTTAAGCATCTGCCTTTGGCTTGGGTCATAATCCCAGAGCCCCAGGATCCAGAGCCATGTCACACTCCCTGCTCAGCAGGGAGGCTTCTGCTCTCACTTACTCTTGCTCATTCTCTCTCTCAAATAAACAAAATACTAAAAAATATATTAGCAAATCAAATCCAATAGTACATTAAAAGAATAATTCACCACAACTGAGTGGGATTTATTCCTGGGCTGCAAGGTAGTTCAATATTCATAAATCAATCACATGACACACCTCATTAATAAGAGAAAGGATAAGAACCATATGATTCTCCCAATAGATGCAGAAAAAGCATTTGACAAAGTACAGCATCCATTTTTTATAAAAACCCTCAACAAAGGGCAACCCGGGTGGCTCAGTGGTTTGGCACCTGCCTTCAGCCCAGGGTGGGATCCTGGAGACCTGGATCGAGTCCCACATCGGGATCCCTGCATGGAGGCTGCTTCTCCCTCTGCCTGTGTCTCTGCTTCTTTCTCTCTCTCTGTCTCTCAAGAATAAATAAATAAAATCTTAAAAAAAAAAAAAAGAATTGTAACATTCTTTAAAAAAAAACAAAACCCTCAGCAAAGTAGGGACTGAGGGAACATACCTCAATATCATAAAGGCCATATTTATTGCAGCATTATCAATAGCCAATCCTCCTCTCCCAAAAAAGCAATAACCAAATTATGGAAAGAGCCCAAACATCCATCAACTGATGAATGAAAGAAGATGTGGTGTGTGTGTGTGTATACAGCCATGAAAGAAGAATGAAATCTTGCCATTTTCAAAAACACAGATTGAGCTAGAAAGCATTCTAAGTGAAATAAGTCAGTCAGAATAAGGAAAATATATACGATGTCACTCATTTGTGGAATTTAAGAAACGAAACAGCTGAATGTGGCAGGTTAGGAGGAAGAAAGGCAAACCAGGAAACACTCTCAACTACAGAGAACAAACAGGGTTAATGGAGGGAGGGAATGGATTAAATCAGTGATGGGTATTAAGGAAGGTACTTGTTGTGATGAGCACTGAGTGTTTTATGTAAGTGATGAATCACCAAACGCCTAAAATAATGTTACATAGTATGTTAACTAATTGGAATTTAAATAAAAACTTGAAAAAAAAAAAAGAGAAGACACACAGATTGCCAAGGGACACAGAAAAAGATGCTCAGCATCACTTTTCATGAGGGAAATGCAAATCAAGAATACACTGAGATATCACCTGACACCTATAAGAATGGCTAAACAAAAACTTAAAAATAACAGGTGTTGGGAAGGATGTGGAAAAAAAGGAACACTTGCACACTGTTAGTGGGAATGCAAATTGGTGAAGCCACTGTGGAAAACAGTATGGACATTCCCCAGAAAGTTAGAAATAAAACTATCCTACAATCCAGCAATTGCACTACTGGGCATTTACCCAAAGAACACAAAAATACTAATTCAATGGGATGCTCTATGTTTATAGCAGCATTATTTACAATAGCCAAGATATAGAAGCAGCTGTAGTGTCCATCAATTGATGAGCAAAGATGTGGTATATGAATACGATGGACTATTATTTGGCCATGACAAAGAATGAAATCTTATCATTTGCAAAAACATAGATGGAGCTATAGAGGATTATGCTAAGCAAAAATAAGTCAGTCTGAGAAAGACAAATATCATGTGATTTCACTCATGTGGAATTTAAGAAGCAAAACAAATGAGCAAAGGGATAGAGAGAGAGAGAGAGAGGGAAACCAAGAAATAGACTTAACCACACAGAACAACCCGATGGTTACCAGAGGGGAGGTGGGGGGGGAAGGGTGAAATAGGTGATGAGGATGAAGGAGCGCACTTGGTGTGATGAGCACCGGGTGTTGTAAGGAAGTGTTGAATCACTCTATTGTACAACTGCAACTAAGATAACACTATGTTAACTAACCAGAATTTAAATAAAACTTTTTTTAATAAATAAAAAATAAAAATACAAAAATTATTTGTTCCTCAAGTGTTGATGTAATTTACCTAAGAATTTCAGCTCTGTCTAAAGGGAGCCTGTCCATTTTCTACTTCTTCTAGGATCCATTTTGCAAATTCATCCAGTCAAAATTTATCAATGTCACATAATTTAGTAAATGTAAATATATTTGTTCATTCAGTTAACAAAGGTTTTTGTGTGCCACTCTGCTGGGCTCTATCCCAGGCAGTTGGGATACATCAGCAAACAAAACAAAAGTCCCTGAACTCTGCTCTTACACTCTTGGACTCTTCTGATCCCTTTAATTTTCTGAAGCCTGTGCTTACTTCCCCCTTTCCATTCTTATTTTGTGTGTCTTTGATTTTTCCTACTACCTAATTAGTAGTCTATCAAGTTATTCCTTTCTTCTGGATTTCACTTAAAGCAAATTCCCCAAAAGAAAGAAAGAAATGTAATTAGTTCCGCTGTTTTTCTGCTTCCTAATTCATTAATCTCTTACTTTCTTTTACTGAGCTCTTGTCTGTTTTTCTTACTTCTTACATAGACTTCTAACTTCTTAGGTTGAATACCTACTTCACTGATTTTGTTAATTTTTTTAAGTTTATCTTTTAGTAATATAAACATTAAATGTAATAGATTTTACTCTTAGCAACTGCCTTAGTTAAACTTTCATAAATCAACTTGCTATTTTTCTAGACATTCTGAATTTTGGTTTTGCTTTCTTTGATTTATCATTGTTTATAAGAGTTCCTATCTTATTTTAATTTCTAGTTTTAGAGGGGTTTTTCCCTAGCTTTTATATTTCATGTTTAATCATGCTGAACTCAGATATCATCAATCAATGTTTTAAATATTTCATGGAATTGTGACAAGGTACATTCTATTTTATTTTATTTTATTTTTATTTATGATAGTCACAGAGAAAGAGAGGCAGAGACACAGGCAGAGGGAGAAGCAGGCTCCATGCACCAGAAGCCCGATGTGGGACTTGATCCCGGGTTGCCAGGATCGCGCCCTGGGCCAAAGGCAGGCGCCAAACCGCTGCGCCACCCAGGGATCCCCGATACATTCTATTTAAAGTACTGAGTTGGACTTAATTGACACACAATCCTGTGTTAAACATTTTTATCATCCAGTATTAGAAAAGCTATTTCGAGGGGATCCCTGGGTGGCGCAGCGGTTTGGCGCCTGCCTTTGGCCCAGGGCGCGATCCTGGAGACCCGGGATCGAACCCCACGTCGGGCTCCCGGTGCATGGAGCCTGCTTCTCCCTCTGCCTGTGTCTCTGCCTCTCTCTCTCTCTGTGTGTGTGTGACTATCATAAAGAAATAAAAAAAAAAAAAAAGAAAAGCTATTTCGAGCAGTGGTTCTTTACTTTTAACATAGCAGTTCATAACTGGAGGCAGTTTCATCCCATCCTACCCCAAGGAAACATCTGGAGACATTTATGGTTGTCACAACCAGTAAGAGGTAAGGAGAGGTGATAACTGTTTAGTAGGTGGAAGCTAAGGATGCTGCTAAGTAAGCATCCTACAGTGCATAGGACAGCCCCCCCACAACAAAGAGTTACCTGGGCTAAAATGTCAGTAGCGCCAAAGTTGAGGAACCCCGCTAATACAAGAGTCTTTCTTGCTAGATGTTAAGATATGCTTCTTCCTAAAGCCATAATTTCAGCTCATTGTACAGAAATTAAAACTAATCTAGTTAGGCTCATGTTTTTACAGCACTTAAAGTAAACCACCTATCCTTTATAGTTTACCCATATTTTTTTTTCTTTTGCATTTTACCTTTCCTCTGATTGTTAAACTATAACAGTTTTCATGCTTTTAGTATTTTATTTTAAAACACATGGGGAAATGAGTCCCAATGAAAATGAGTTAATGCAGGAAACAGAAATTTTAAATTATTCCCACAGCATAAGTCAAGAGAAATTTGCTCTGATAAATAACAGACTGCTATTAAGAAATAGATGCAATCTGAAAGATTAGATTAAGCCAGTAATCTAATTTCCTTCCTGCCCCACATTTCTTGAAATAACCAAGCAGAGAGCCAGTTAGGCAGACCAAATCCACAACATCTCTAAAGACAGCGTACCATCAGTGAATGAAAAATCCTTAAGGATAGAAAACAAAAGTAATTGGATTGACAAAGAAATAAGAATAGAAAACTGTAGCCCAAAGTACTTGCACAAAGCAACTGCTCCAAAAAATAACAGCAATTTCAGATATGCTTCAAACATAAAAAGTCAATAAATATATATATATATATATATATTGGTTCCAATGACCTCACATTCCATCACAGCCTTTCCTTCCATACACATGGTTCTGAGGGGGCTGACAATAGCTATGTTTGTTCTTCAAGCTGATACCCACCTCTTTCTAATCAAAGTGAATACTATTCCAGAAAACGGCAGGTAGAAACACAATATTGAGACTGGAGAGAGATACAGATCACAGCCTGGAATAACTTCAAAGAACCACACAACAGATGGGATAAGAAGAAAAAGAAGAAGAAGAAGAAGAAGAAGAAGAAGAAGAAGAAGAAGAAGAAGAAGAGAGAAAAAGAAAAGAAAGAAGAAAGAAAGAAGAAAGAAAGAAAAGAAAGAAAAGAAAAGAAAAGAAAAGAAAAGAAAAGAAAAGAAAGCATAAAGCTGATTCTGTCATTTACTTCCAGGATAAAACAATGGAGTGAGGCAGGGGAGAAGAGACAGTAGGAGAAAACAGGAGAACATATCAAGATTAAAGGGGTCCCATGGTTTTATAAGGACCAGGATATTATGCCTGAAGAACACCAGAATTCGTTACTCCAAAATATGACAATTTGACTAATAATTATTTTGAGTTGAAGGCAACTGAGAAGAAACAGATACAAGGAAAACTCTCTGCCCTCCCTCTCCCTAAAGGGTGACATAAACTTACAAAGATGTCCTCCCTTTCTACCAAGGAAGACCAAAGTTAATCACTGGAGACAACTTTAGATCATTGTCACCCTGGAGATGGCACCAGAGGAATCCACATAACACCTTACTAGCCACCCTTTACCTTCCACTAGTCTCCCATATATTTGCCATTCCACAACTTGCTGCCCCAAGAGACTCAAGATTCTTGTCCTTGTCTTGTCATTTCTCTCAAAATTTATTTTTCCTTTGTTGCAAGGAAGCAATATAAGCCCAAATTCTAACCAAGCCTTTTTGTTACTTATCTCCGTGTAGTCCCATGTGTTACATGCACAATACACGAGTCAACTTTTGTTCATTTTTTTCTTGTTATTCTGTCCTTCGCCCGTCCAATTTGGATGCCCTGGCCAGAGAATCTAAGGTGGGTAGAGGAAGAGATTATTCTTCCCATTCATGACTATGTCATGTATAAACTACTATTATCCTCTAACATCTCCCTGGAGAAGCAAAGAAGCAAATACATGAATATCATCATCGAAACCATAAACCATATCTCTTGCCAACTCTGAACTATCTGGGCAAGGAGCCTCCGAAAGGAAATTTAAACACCAGGACTGACTATAAAAGGCTAAAAAAACAAGAACAGAACATAGATTATACCAGCCAACTGCAAGGAAGACAGCAACAGGGTTTTGCCTGCAATGGCCTTGGGTGGTTAAGAGTCTAGGAGATAGAACCAAATGAATAGAGGCTCCAAGTGCACAGATGACATCGAGAATTCTTTTTTTTTTTTAAGATTTTATTTATTTACTCATGAGAGACACAGACAGAGAGAGAGGCAGAGACACAGGCAGAGGGAGAAGCAGGCACCATGCAGGGAGCCCTATGTGGGACTCGATCCAGGGACTCCAGGATCTGGCCCTGGGCTGAAGGTGGCGCTAAACCGCTGAGCCACCCGGGCTGCCTGACATCCAGCATTCTAGGAGCATTCTTCAGAGGTGTGTGGCATGAAAGGTCTGCCTTTATGCATAAGTAACACAGCTGCATCCAACTATTATTAGCACCATCAATTTCCACCCCTATTCCCAGGCTTTTTTAACAGGAAACTGCATGTGGACCTCTTAGAAGATCCCTTTGGAATACTTCATATATCCCTCTGGATAAGTCCCTGAAGACAGATTTTTTACGTAATATAAAAGAACAGCCCCATACTGATACCTATTGACCTTGCGTGGATCCACATGGGCCACAGAGACAAAGCTTGAACCACAGCTGATCCGAGTCTTGGATGAACATCCTGGATCCTCCCAAAACATTAGTGCATAGAGGCTTGTGAGGGATAAGACCACTTGTCAATCACTCCCTTATCTACCAAAGAGGCTGAAACACAGTTTTTCAACTCTTCCCAGGTTCTGATGAAGCATGAGGCTCTCTGTCTTCTCTCAGGAGCAGCTGCAGGGTAAAGAGTGGCTTAGACAAAGCAGAGTGGTGACTCCATAGCAGGAGGGACCATCATTCATGTTGCAATTATCTGGACCCTTTGGTCTTGGTGTTGTCTTACCTGAGATAATTAAGAAAAGAGATTATCCTTGTAAGAGATATAGAGACTGAAAAAAGGAGAGTTTATGTCATTATATTCAGAAGAAACTCAAAATAACTTAGATTTCAGTAATAATTTTTCCCTGAGGGTCCTACTGATATATAATTATATGTCACTGTTTCTTTAACAGATCAATATTCTTATAAATACCAATGTCTCTGTTTCTATTCTGCTGCTTTATCATCCTCGCAATTCTAACTTACACAAGAGTTGATAAAACTTCCCATTTTATAAATGTAATTTTTTTTCCAGGCAAACACATATTTCATCTATCTCTAGGAAAAATAAATAAAATTATACGATTTATTAAAATTTAATGGAGCAAGTTCTTATTCTAATTATCCAATAGAAACAATATTAATATATGAAATATTAATATAAGCGTCAAGAGAAACTCAAAGATTTCCAGGGTTTTTTTTTCTTTTTTAATGCTCTAAATGAACTGAGTCTAAGAAATAAATGTTTTGATACACTTTTTTAAAAACCTTTTCCTTTTATCACTTTAACTACAAGTTTCACTTTTAACCAGTTGATTACTTGGAAACACTCAAAAGCAAAAATTATTTTTAAAAAACTTAAAAATTTTAAAATCTGACACATAGTTATATAGGGGAATGTTTTATATAATAATCAAGAATGATTCCTTGGATAAATCAGACTGGTGTAATACTCTTGGCTCAGAAATACCTCTTCTCAGGCCGGGACACCTGCACCCCGATGTTTCTAGCAGCCATGTCCACAATAGCCAAACTGTGGAAGGAGCCTCGGTGCCCATCGAAAGATGAATGGATAAAGAAGATGTGGTTTATGTATACAATGGAATACTACTCAGCCATTAGAAATGACAAATACCCACCATTTGCTTCAACGTGGATGGAACTGGAGGGTATTATGCTGAGTGAAGTAAGTCAATCGGAGAAGGACAAACAGGGTATGTTCTCATTCATTTGGGGAATATGAATAATAGTGAAAGGGAATATAAGGGAAGGGAGAAGAAATGTGTGGGAAATATCAGAAAGGGAGACAGAACATAAAGACTCCTAACTCTGGGAAATGAACTAGGAGTGGTGGAGGGGGAGAAGGGAGGGGAGTGGGGGTGAATGGGTGACGGGCACTGAGGGGGACACTTGACAGGATGAGCACTGGGTGTTCTTCTGTATGTTGGTAAATCGAACACCAATAAAAATTTATTAAAAAAAAAAAAAGAAAAAAATACCTCTTCTCTCTGACTTTACTAGTATAAAATTATTTTGTGTATTTTCTTGCATTTATTTTCTAATAAAAAGGCTAATGAATTTGAGTTATCTAAATTTCCTCTACTGATTTTATGGTCAAATAAGCTAACTCATACAAGATTATAAAATATTAAAATTATGTGTCAAACTAGATTAAATAACAATAGGTAATTCTTTACAAGAGAGATCCTTACAATGCTATAAATCTTACAGACTTAATATGCCAGCATAAATTATAATACCCAACTCTACTTGTAAAAATTTAAACTAATATTAAATTGAGTTAATTATTGAATTATCTTTGAATAACCAGAAATTTTCTAAGTGAAACCACAACAGGCCCAAAACCATAGCACAACAACAGGCCCGAAATGGAGTCTCTGATGTCAAGCCTCACCTCAACAAACCAAGACTTAATTACAGTTTCAGCTTTCTCAGAAATGAAATCTTAAACCAGTCAATCAGGAATCATCTGATTAGCAGTAGTTAGGTAATCTGCCTCACAAACATCCCCCAACCATCCCCATCCCATCTACTTTTTTCCCTAGTACAAATTGCCTAGGGATCCCTGGGTGGCGCAGCGGTTTGGCGCCTGCCTTTGGCCCAGGGCGCGATCCTGGAGACCCGGGATCGAATCCCACGTCAGGCTCCCGGTGCATGGAGCCTGCTTCTCCCTCTGCCTGTGTCTCTGCTTCTCTCTCTCTCTCTGTATGACTATCGTAAATTAAAAAAAAAAAAATTGCCTATAAAAGTTTTTCATCTTGCGCAACTACTTGGTGCTCCTTTCCACCTACTAGTTTGGATGCTGCTTGATCCATGAATAGTTGAATAAAGCCAATAAAATCTTTAAAATTTAGTCAGTTGAATTTTGTTTCTTAACCTCAGATAAAATACAGCTAATTGGTCACTAAACATCATTTTAATAGGCCCATGTTATTTTACAAAAACTATAGAATGGTCATCAATTAGCAAATTAAAAGATGAAAATGCCTTTCAATGATAATGAGTTCTATTTTTGCCAAGATAAATTTGATAAGATGACAGATAATTAGTATTCATGGACAAACATAACTAGATACTTCTTCTTTTTCTGCCTTTTAATCTTCTCTGTCAGAAGGATACAGTAGTTGGTTGCTATAGATGAAGATTTCAAAATCTCTCTCCTGGAAACCAGATCCTCAGTAGGTCTTTTCCTTCCTTAACAGATACTACCGCAACTTCCAATCTCTGGCAATTTCTAATGATGCTAAACCTCTTTCAGTAGGGATCCCTGGGTGGCTCAGCGGTTTAGCCCCTGCCTTTGGCCCAGGGTGTGATCCTGGAGTCCCAGGATTGAGTTCCATGTTGGGCTCCCTGCATGGAGCCTGCTTCTCCCTCTGCCTGTGTCTCTGCCTCTGTGTGTGTGTGTGGTGTGTGTGTGTGGTGTGTCTCATGAATGAATAAAATCTTTAAAAATAAATAAATATAAATAAACCTCTTTCACTATGCATAAACACTTCTGTTCAGAAACAGTTATCTGCTACCCAATCATGCCACATTATCAGAGGCTTAAAATTAACATCTATATTTAATAATAGATATTGTGTCTTCAAAGTTGTATATGAAGTTGCCATGCTATGAAAATCAGGGATTTTTCCCAATTTCTCTCTGAAGTTCAATAAAAATTATTGGAGATAATCCACCATTACCAAAAAATTTCATTTTTAAGCTTAAAACCAGTGAAGAAAATGCATTGATTCCTACTAGTTTGTACCAAACACAGATTAAAGCTTTATAGCCAATAGAAAGACAGTTACTTAATCTAGATTCTGGAAAAAAAAAAATCTCATTCAATTATTGTCAGAATCTTGCCTTATTCATAATTTTTATAGACCCCTAAAAAATTGAAGCTATAAGCAAGAGCTGAAGCCTACCCAAAAAAATCATTTGAACATTCATAAATGAATATCATATTATTGTTTCAAGCTTTGATATCTACCTTAATCATTATTTATAAGTGAATATCCTTTTTTTTAAGATTTTATTTATTTTTTCATGAGAGACACACAGAGAGAGGCAGAGACACACGAGAAGAGGGAGAAGCAGGCTCCCTGCAAGGAGCCTGATGTGGGACTCAATCTCAGACCCCGGGATCAAGTCCTGAGCCAAAGGCAGATGCTCAACTGCTGAGCCACCAAGGCATCCCTATTAAATGAATATTCTGGTTGAATTAAAGTAGTCTCTTGCCAAAAGACTTACATGCTAATATAAAATTTAATAGATTTTGTTTTCCTGCCTGGAAATATCTTCAATAATCAAGAAGGATGAAAACTGACTTTACAGATAAAATCTTTTTTTAATGTATGCAAAGTACTCACGCTAAACTGAAAAGTCCACATCATCCCCAAAGCTCTAAGAAAAAAAGGCACCTTGTGATATTTTGACCTCATAGAGTATTATTATTTAACTTATTTATGTGTTTCATTATATACAGCAGGTGCCAGCCACATATCCAAAAGGGACACCAACAATACACCTCTACAGATGAGCTATCTAGAAGTACTACAGCTTGGATGAACCTTGAAGACATTCTGCTAAGTGAAATAAGCTAGTCACAAAAGACAAATACTACATGATTTCACTTACAGGAGGTTCTAGAGTGGTCAGATTCACAGAAGCAGGAAGTAGAATGGTGGTTACAAGGTACTGAGGGAATGAGGAGTTAGCATTTAATGGGTACGGAGTTTCAGTACGGAAAGATGAAAACGTTTTGGAGATGGATGGTGGAGATGATTGCCTAACAATGTGACTGCGTTTACTGTCACTGAACTGTACACATAAAAGTGGTTAAAACGATAAATTTTGTGTTATATGTACATCAGAAAGGAGAAGGGGAGAGAACAACTTAAGATTTTACAACCTGGCCATACAAACTGGCTAGAGGTGTGATCCAGAGGCCAACTAAAAGGCCCCAGAAACAGACCACCAGCAAAGAAAACTTCCTGTGAATTCTAGAATTCAAGAATATGTGAATCGGGATGGAAGCATTCCACCACGGCCCTCAAAACACAATTCATAATCATAATACAAGATTTACATTTGAGCTTAGGTTTTATTTGTTAACTCCCTTTTCTTCCTTCCTTTCCTTTTTAGCATGGGCACCATCACAATTTCCAATTGTTAAATTTATTTTTGGCCTTCCCAAGTATTGAAAACAAAGCCTAACATTGAAACTTACCAAAAAGGATCTAAGACACTAGATTTCACTGACTTCTACCAAGATTTTACTCTGATGAGTAAAATGAAGTTTCAAAATCCAAAATGTGTGATCCATAAGTTAGTTCTGATGGTGAATCAAATAAAAGGTAAGCGATTCCATTAAGGCACACAAAAAAATGGCTTATTTAAAGGTAGGGAAGCTACTTATCTTGCCAAACCATAGGCCCCTGATTTTCTCTTAATATTTATGGTAGTCCTCATAGTTTTGTGTCCACTGCCTAATAGCCAGACCCTAAAATGTTACTCCACAGCCATTCCATTATCCCAAGCTAATATCCATAAGAATGTGTCAAGAAGAGACTAACCCCTTCCAGCCAAATCTGCTCCATTTGGAATTTGGCCAAAATTGGAAGTTGAGAAATTCCTCTGAGCAAAGTGGTACATCCCTGGCCTAACTAAGGGTAGGGCTAACAGAATGACCCAAGCAGACATTACGCATACACAAGGGTTGTACCTAAACTCCCAAATTCTTCTGAAGAATCCACAAACCAGTGAAGTTATTAGATAACCAGAGTTGGCCTTCTCAAGGATGAAACACCCAGACTGACCCCTAGCTAGAGCAAAAACAAAACAAGTTCACTTTATATCTGTTAATTTAGAAAAATTGGGGAAAATTGGTCTTTATGAACTGCTGATACAAGTGTATTGTGCCAATGCAGTCATTCTGGAGAGCAACCTGGAATTTAACCAGATTAAGTCTGTGCACACCCTGTGATCCAGCTATTTCACATCTGAGCATTTATCCAAAAGAAATTTTCACCCACGTCCATAAGGTCATATGCACAAGAATATTCATGGAAGCATTATTTGTTGTTAGTTGGATATTGGAGGTAATCTGAATGACCTTGGCAAGAAACAATGAGTAAAATATGGTAAATACATACCGTGGAGTAACTAGAAAAAGCAACAGGCAACTAGAAAAAGCAACAGACAAATTGGAAACATAGCAATATGGATCCTTAAAACATAGCACTAAGTGAGAGAAAAAAAAGGAAGAAAGAGAATGAGATCCAAAATGTGATAGAGTTTGCATGGGGCCACCCATCCTAAACAACATTACCCATTTAGAGCAATGCAAACAAAAGAACATGCATTTAAAATATGTGAGTAGTGGCTTATCTATGTGAGGGAGTCAGAAGATACAAAAAGGGATAAATGACAATACATAAATATAAATATAGTTTTTTTTAAAAGGAAAGCCTCATCCACACTAATAATAGTGAGCCATAAACTGAAGCATATGATTAACTCAATCTCCTAAACATGAAGTCCAACTTATTTTGTAATAATATATATAATAAAATGTTATATAGTCAAAACTATCAGTATTTTCCTTTAGATATACTGACATTTTTACCCTATCCTAAAATTACGTTTAAAAACTCTAATTTTTAAATCATCTCTAGTTGGTTTTTTCTTTTCTTTTTTTTATTTTTGCTCTTACACTTAGATCTTTATCTCATATGGAAATACTTTTGTATTTGCTATGCAGTACAGTTATAACTTTATTTGTTTAATGGAAATCCAGTTGTCCCAATGCCATTTATTCAAGAAGCCATCTTCTCCTCCCTCATTTTAAATGCCTCATTTATCATATGCTTAACTTCCATATGTACATGAGTCTATTTCTGGATTCTTTTTTATTCCTCTGATCTACTTGTTTATTTCTCTAGCAAAGCTACCAATTACTGTGGCCTTATAATGAATTTTAGTATGTTAGGTCCTCCCTCACTATTACTCTTTTTTTTTTTAGCAATTTTTTGGTTATTATTCTGTTTGGGATTACATGAAATATATATATTATTTATATGTGAGAAATACTGGCAGATTTATTATATTAAATCTTCCCATCTAGAAACATGGTATGTCTCTGTGTATGCTTTTATGTCCTTCAGTAAAATTGTGTAGTTCTCCTCAAGAAAGTGTTTCACAAAAAAAAAAAAGAAAAGAAAAAGAAAAGAAAAGAGTTTCACCCGGAGGTGGGCGGGGGGTTGGGGTGACTGGGTGATGGGCACTGAGGGGGGCACTTGGCGGGATGAGCACTGGGTGTTATGCTATATGTTGGCAAATTGAACTCCAATAAAAAATTAAAAATTAAAATTAAAAAAAGAGTGTTTCACCTTTCTTGTTTAATTTATTCATGATTAATTTATAGATTTGTTGCTACTGTAAATTTGCTTCTTAATTTCCATTCCTAACTGGGATACTATTATAAAGAAAAGTCATGGGGGATCCCTGGGTGGCGCAGCAGTTTGGTGCCTGCCTTTGGCCCGGGGCGTGATCCTGGAGACCCGGGATCGAATCCCACGTCGGGCTCCCTGCATGGAGCCTGCTTCTCCCTCTGCCTGTGTCTCTGCCTCTCTGTCTCTCTCTGTGTGACTATCATGAATAAATAAATAAAATCTTAAAAAAAAAAAAGAAAAGTCATGATTTTTTACTGCTTTGTATCTAGAGATCATTCTAAATTATCTTTTCATACATAATAGTGTTTTTAAAATTTTGAATATCTTGAAATTTCAATTACCAGAAAGTATAGGGTAATTGCGTTGGGTTGTTGTTTTGTTTTTTTTTTTTTTTTCAAAGTAGGCAGGAAAAAAATGATTTCAGAGTGATGCTTTTCTATTTCACACATACACAGGTGAGCAGAATGCTTACAATATTGCTTAAAATTGGAAAATTGTAAAACATTTAGTTCACCGATGCATAAAGTAAATGCTGTATCCAGAAGTAAATATAAACAAATATAAACATAATGAAATGAGGTATTCAGGAAAAAGAAATTATCTATATATAAAACTAAGCAACTTCTATGAGCCAGACACAACAGAGAAGGTGGAAGTTTAAGGTAGAAAACCAATGATGACATTAAATTCACTTCAATAAAATAAATGCACATAAATGTATACCAAGAAACAACATTATATCAACTATAGGCAATCTTCCCTTTGCATGTGGGACTTTAGAAAAAAGGCTATGCAGAGTATGTCACAAAAGACAAATACTGCATGATTTTGTGAAACTGCACAGCAATCTTAGTAATCAAGAGAAAACTGATATTCACAATTTGTCAAAACACTTAAAACTATCGTACTCTTGATTAAAAATGTATTGTGAAATTTTAAAAAGGAAAACTAATATTTATTCACTAGGCTGTAATTTAAAATTTTTGAAACTTTGAGAATTAAAGTGTTTTCATTTCTTTATGAAAAACTTATCAAGAATACTTTGAACAAGTTTTACCTAATTTATCAACCAACAGTTTTCACACCTACTTATTATACAAAGCAAACATCTTTTCTGTTCTTTGGAAAACTGTCATATTTCTTTTAAGTTTGTAACAGATACCAACATTCTATTCTTTGTGATTTCAATACCATAAGATATCTCTAAAAGTTCATTCAATGTGAAGTTTTCTGCTAGCGTCACTTCCTCTGGGATATCTTCAGACTTTTCCTCACAACCACTTTCCAGATTTATGTCAATAAATTTATCCTCACTGAGTTCCTCTGGCTGCATGTCTAGAAGCTCTCATATGGTGACAGTAGCAACAATCCCACTGTCTGATCTCTTTTATAACTCCATTTATGTTTGATTCAAACTTCACTTCGGCATTATCACTTTCATTTGGTTGTTGGTTTATTTTCTCCATTCATCTTTGTTGGCCGGTTCCCTATTTTAATTTTCCAATTTTGTAAAATGTTGCATGGGTTTATCAGTGGGAAGCAAGGAGGCAATATAATTATGTTTTGCGGTCTGTGTATGATGGGGAAGAAAAAGATGCACAATAACCCATCACTGAGTGGCTGATAATAATTATTGGATATGATACACATCTGCTATCAATGTAATGATTTGTGGACTGAAGAACTAGCAGTGAAGTTTATACTTTATGTAATCATTCACGGTTTATTGTATTACCTGAAATTTGGGCCATGTTGTTGGGTGCTGGTGCTAGCTAACCTGTACTAAATGAAATTTGTACATTTCAGAACCAAACAAAGAAAAGACTGCCAGGATATCTATATCCATTCATGTTTTTCTATCAAAGTACATTCCCAGAGTGTTAAACAGAGTCAGGGAAGTTCAGATCCATGGAGCCTCAGAAAATCTGTTTAAAAATCTTATTGTAGGGATCCCTGGGTGGCGCAGTGGTTTGGCGCCTGCCTTTGGCCCAGGGCGCGATCCTGGAGACCCGGGATCGAATCCCACGTTGGGCTCCTGGTGCATGGAGCCTGCTTCTCCCTCTGCCTGTGTCTCTGCCTCTCTCTCTCTCTCTCTCTCTCACTGTGTGCCTATCATAAATAAATAAAAATTTAAAAAAAAAATAAAAAATAAAAAATCTTATTGTAGGGGATCCCTGGGTGGCTCAGCAGTTTGGCATCTGACTTTGGCCCAGGGCGCAGTCCTGGAGTCCCGGGATCGAGTCCCACATCAGGCTCCTGGCATGGAGCCTGCTTCTCCCTCATGTGTCTCTGCCTCTCTCTCTCTCTCTCTATGTCTATCATAAATAAATAAATCTTTTTTAAAAAATCTTATTGTAGGGGATCCCTGGGTGGCTCAGAGTTTAGGGCCTGCCTTAGGCCCAGGACATGATCCTGGAGTCCCAGGTTCAAGTCCCACATCGAGCTCCCTGTATGGAGCCTGCTTCTCCCTCTGCCTGTGTCTCTGCCTCTCTCTCTCTGTGTGTCTCTTGTGAATAAATAAATAAAATCTTTAAAAAAAAAATCTTATTATAATTTCTTTGAAGAAATTGACAAGCTGATTTTAAAATTCATATGGAAATACAAAGGACTCAGAATAGCCAAAACAATCAAAAAAGAAGAACAAAGTTGGAGGACTTATAATTCCTGATTTCAAAACTTACTGCAAAGCTACAATAATCATGTATGTGGTACTGGCCTAAAGACTGACAAGCAGGGCAGCCTGGGTGGCTCAGTGGTTTAGCGCCACCTTCGGCCCAGGGCCTGATCCTGAAGAATCAGGATTGAGCACCCCGTCAGGCTTCCTGCATGGAGCCTGCTTCTCCCTCTGCCTGTGTCTCTGGCTCTTTCTCTCTCTCTGTATCTCTCGTGAATAAATAAATAAAATCTTTAAAAAAAAAAAAAGACTGACAAGCAGATCAGTGGGATAGAATTGAGAGTTGAGAAGGAAACCTATACATTTATGGCCAGTTAATCTTCAACAAAATGTCAAGTCAATTAAATGGAGGAGGAACATTTTCAACACAGTGATAAGACAACTAAAAATCCACATGCAAAAGAATGAATCTGGACCCTACTCCATATTAGCCACAAAAATTCACTGAAAATGGATCAAAGACTTAAATGAAAGGGCAAAATCTATTAAACACATGGAAGAAAACACAGGCATAAATCTTCATTATCTTGTGTTCAGGGGTTGGCTTCGATTATGGGGATTGGTTGGCTATACAAGTCCAAAATCCATAGAGCAGGAAGTCAGAAAAGGCAATAGTTTTTTGACATGAAACCTAAGGCATAAGCAATAAAAGATTAATCATTTGGACATCATCAAAATTCACAATTATTGTGCTTCAAAAGACATCATCAAGAAAGTGAAAAGTTACAGAAATGGGGAAAAGCCTTTGCCCATCACATCCAATAAGGGACTTGTATCTCGAATGTAGAAAACTATTATAAGCCAATGAAAAAAAGACAAATAATCCAATTTTTAATGGGTGAATCATCTGAAAAAACAATCCCCCCAAAAAAGATATACAAATTGCCAAGAAGTTCATGAAAAGATTCTCAACGTCAATAGTGATCAGGGAAATGCAAATCAAAACTACAAGATATCACTTCATACCCACCAAAATGGCTTTCTCCAAAAGATAGAAAATAATAATTGTTGACAAAGATATGAAGAAATAGACCCCTCATACACTGCTAATGATAATTAAAATGTAATTATTTTGGAAACAGTTTAGCAGTTCCTCAAAATGTCAAACATAGACTTACTATACTAAACATAGACTTAACAGCAATTCTATTCCTAACTATTTAGATAAGACAAATGAAAACAAGTATCTACAGAAAAACTCATACATGAATGTTCATAACAACCATTACAAAAGCCAAAAAGTAGGGAGAAATCTGTGTAGGTCAGAATTCCACTAGAGAAACAACTAGTATGTATACATGTATGTTTATGAAAAGATTCATAGCAAGGAACTGGCTTACTCAATAGTGGGTCTGGGCTGGGAAAGTACAAGTCACTGGGGAGGCTGTGAGGAAGGACAGGCTAGAAACTCTCAGGCAGAAGCTAGCATTGGATTACCAGAAGAACTTCTTCCTCAGAGACATCTCACACAACTGACCATCACACAACCTGACTATCCATCAACAGATGAATTGATAAATGTATCAATGGAATATTATGTGGCCATGAGAAGGAATGAAGTATTGATTCATGCTATAACATGGAAAATGGTATGTTAATAATCTAGGCATTGGAGTACCTGGGTGGGCTCAGTTGGTTGAGCACCCAACTCTTGGTTTTGGCTCAGGGTTGTAAGATCAAGAGTATGACAGGCTCCATGCTCAGCAGGAAGTCTCTTTGAGATTCTCTCTGTTCCTTTGCCCCTCCCCCCCCAACTCACATGTCCTCTCTCTTAGAAATAAATAAATCTTTAAAAAAATAATAATAATAAATAAATAAATAAATAAATAAATAAATAAAAGTTAAAAACTAATAATCTAGGTACCAAAAATCATATATAATTCCATTTATATGAAAAGTTCCAAGTAAGCAAATCCATAAAAACATAAAGTAGATTAGTGGTTGCCTAGAGTTGGGAGATTTAGGAGGGAAAAAAAGGAGTGACTACTAACAGAGTTTCTTTTAGGGGTGATTAAAATGACTCCTACTTCTATCTGGACCAGAATAGAAGCAAGATTCCCTGAAATTCCCTCAAATGGTTTGTCTACTGAGACTGGGTCAAATTGCCTCAAAAAAGGTAATTTATGGTCCTTATGTCAATTCTAGTGATTTTCAGACTTCTTTTTAACAGTATTCCATTTTGGAAAAAGAAAAATTATATTTTGGGACTGCAATATATAAGAGAAATAAAACCTACTTTCAATTGGCATAATGCAGTTTACAAATTCAAATTTATAAATATTATATTCAAAACTTATTATAATAAAGACAATTAATTAAAACAATGTGGCTGTTTTGATAAACACCAAAATTTAAAAGGATACTAAATGTTATCCTTACTGTTGCATAACAACAACCTGACTGTGAACATTCTCAAGGAATCCCAAGACAAGTGCCCAAAATCTCTATCTTCCATTGGGAAACAATATAAAAATTTATATATAAATATATAAAATATTTCTATACTTAAATATATATAAAATTTAAATTTATATATAAATATAATTTATGTATACTTTATATTTAAATATTAAAATATGTTATATGAAATAACTATATAAAATTCTGTATTTTACATAAATAAAATTTGGACACAATTCAACTTAAAATAAAGCCAAAGAGCTATTCTTTGCCATACAGTACTTCTAGAAGGAGATAAGAGTACTAAAGATTCTGGATGACTGAGAATTGGTATGCTCTAATATTTGGCAATCGTTGTACCCAACATTTTGAGTTTGTTGCTATTGCAATATTATATGACCTAGCAGATTTGGGTAGAAAATTTGCTCTGAAAAGAGGACAAAGATTAATCTTTGAGAATGAATGTACATATAGCAGTTTCCATGTGAGAATAATTCTTCTTAAACGGCATGTGTTTTTGTTTTCCCCAACTGAACCCCTGCCTTAAATGATAATTGTTAAGCCCCCAAATCTCCTGTCAATGAGTAAAATAACACAAACACAAGGCCAGTACTGTTTCTCTCAAGAACTATGGCCATCCTAGCTCAATCTCCAATCAAGGACACCACAGACCTGCTTTTTCAGGCTAAGAACACCAGGTGGCATATGGTGGCTGAATCAGAGCCTTGGTAACCATGGCAACCAGCTACCATTCCAGCTCTGCAGCTGCCATCTTTTATCCAAAGCAGTGTTTTGTGCACACTGGGGGTTTTGCTTTGAAATGGTTGTGCTGTGTGCTTTTCATTCTTCATACAGTCAGGGTTTCCACTTCTAAGATGGGAATTCTGGTGTCAGAGATAGATAAAATACCTCGGGTCAGTTGCATTAATTTTATTTTCTGCGCATTATTTATTTCCTCTACATAAAACAGTCTATGTAAGTGATATTTGAGAAGACCACGCCTTCCACAGCAGGCTTTCTCTAGGAAGGCTAGACTTCATTGGAGGGAAATGCATAATGGAGTGAGTGTCTCCTCACTGGACCAAGGTTAAGAACAAATGTAAATTCCAGCTCAATCCTGGAGGCAGTAGTAGGTACAATGACCCTCAGAGCTGCCTGTACCTAAGGGATGTCTGCTATAACTATCACTGACCTGTAGACGGAAGATGTCTGTCTGCCAACCTATTGGGAGAATATATTTGACACACACAGTATCTTTTTACAAAATGTGTTTTGTGTTTGCCATGCAATAATAAACCAAATATTTATAAATTGGAAACCATCCCTTTCCTTTTCTATCAGTCAAAAGCAATAAGATTCTCTAAGTTAATTGTCAGGCATTGCCTCTGGTGATTGGCAGTATATCACAAGCTGAGCTGCCAAAATCCATTCTCTTTGCCATTGGGAAGAAAGCTGAAATGAGTGATGTTATCCAAGTATCTTCCGTAAATTCCAAAAAGGTTCTGGACAGAACAGAGACTCACTTATGGACACATCTATTTTAGCATGGTGTTCTTTCTGGCTGTTAGATAGAAGGGTCGTATCTCAAATGTGCACTATTTGGATAAAAGATCCTTTTCATAGAACTAAAGTTCTGTTAAAAATGTATGATATCACATGAAAAATGAAGAATTCACATTGTACAAGTAATGTAATAATATTCATGGAGGATAAAGGAGAAGGACCTCTGCTTAGAAAATGAAAAGAAATAGAATAAATATTACCAGTTGTGAGATTTTGAATGGATTTTTTCCCTCTTTTCCACATTTATGCTTTTTTGCCTTTTAATCAGGAGAATTTACTTTAATCAGGAGAATTCATTACTATGTCATCAATTTATAAAAACATTAAAATTCTGTATTTTAGAATGCATTTTAATTTCGGTAAAGCAATCTCACTGCTTTATTTCACTTGTTACATGAATATAACATGTCAAATGCAAAGCTTTTAACATTTTGAAAAAAATCATTTGAATTTCCCAAATAAAATTTTAATTCATTTTAATTAAATTATTATAAATTATAAATTATGTTTGCTCTAAAAGAAAAACAATGTTTACAAAAATCTATCAATAAAACTATTCTTAAAATGAGCCTTATCTGAGATCTCTCTGAATTAAAGGATTATTTAAGGGTATCAGGAGAAAGGAGTTATTATATTTGTATGTAAAACTCAGTTTCTTGTTATTTTATGAAAATATCTATTGACAAGAAGGATGATATCTGCATTTATTGAGAAAGCTCATTATAATTTGAGAAAATTTATCATGGAGTTTTCACACATTTACTGGTTTCACGCTATTTCATGTTTTTTCACCTTCTGCTTAAAAGGAAAAAAAGAAGAAAGGATTTATTGAATCTGAACCATGGGAAGTAGGCAATACTAGATCATGAGACACAGGCACACCATGCAGCCTCAATATTTGTCTAGCATTTATCTAAAGAAGCCTGTGTGTATCTCTGGCTGGGAGAAGGATGGAGGAGGGTCTTTGATGACAGCTCAACTTAGTGTCCTCCCAGAGCAGTGCTATTGCAGTAGCTGCAAATTCTATACCACACACAGCACAGTGGAATTCTGATGGGCTGTTAACAATTATGTTCTAGAAGCATACTTAATAATATGGAAATATATTCAAATTATGTCATTAAGTGAGGAAAAATTACAATATTGAAATAGATGACAGATAGACCCACCCTCCAAGTGATTAAGAACCATCATCTCTGTCATCATTTAATTAGTACAATTGCAAGTAATTAATTATTTTCTGATTTTTTTTACATGTTGCAAATATTTTCTGCCAGATTGTTGCTTTTTAACATTTTTCCTAATACCTTTTGTCATACCTCAGTGTTTTGCTTTTATCTAATCAAGTCTCTCAATCTTCTGTTTTTTGTTTTGTTTTGTTTTGTTTTAAGATTTTATTTATTTATTCATGGGAGACACACAGAGAGAGAGGCAGAGACACAGGCAGGGGGAGAAGCAGGCTCCATGCAGGGAGCCCAATGTGGGACTTGATCCCGGGACTCCCAGGATCATGCCCTGAGCCAAAGGCAAACACTCAACCCCTGAACCACCCAGGCGTCCCAATCTTCTGGGTTTTTTTTTTTTTTTTTTTTTTATCCTGGGTTTTATGTCATATTTTGGAAGGCTTTCCTGCCCCCAAGATTATTAAAATACTACTAGTTTCCTTTATTACTTTTTAAATTATTTATGTCTATTCCTTCAATACATGGAGAATGTATTTTTGTATATGCTAAGAAGTAGAGTTAATTTTGCAATAAGGAAAAAGCTATTATTACTGACGAAGAGGTACAGATCATGCCACCCCAAAATATGCAACTTTGGCAAGTGAATTATTTTGAGCTAAAAGCAATCAAGAAGCAGCATGACAAAAGAAGCTCTTACCTACCCTTTAATTGCCTAAAAATATTTCCCATTTGTAGAGGAAATCTACATTAATAAAGGAAACTTCCATTTGAAAAGAACCTGTACCAGAAAAAGAGCTACCATCAGAAATACCTTTTTTCACCTGGGAGACTGAAATGCATGACAGGGTAACCTTTGTTTACCATATATTCCCTCCTCTCACCCTTCCATGAATTTTACACTCCCTCCAGCCTCCAACTCATCCCTTTCCTTACTTGGCTAAGGAAGGTATAAAAATCCTCTGGCCACTTTTGTAGTTTCTTATCTTTGTATGGCTTTTATACATGCATATGTAATTAGATTTTTTTTTCTCCTGGTAATCCGTTTTATGTCAATCCCCTATGCCATCATTATAATAATAATTATTATTGTATTAGTCCTTCTCTGGATTTTGATCTTTCTCTAATTCCATCAGATTCCATGAATCAGATACATATATTTATTTTTTTAAGATTTTATTTATTTATTCATAGAGACACAGCTAGAGAGAGAGAGGCAGAGACACAGGCAGAGGGAGAAGCAGGCTCCATGCAGGGAGCCCGATGCGGACTCGATCCGGTGTCTCCAGATCAGCCCTCGGCCGCAGGCGGCTCTAAACTGCTGCACCACCGGGGCTGCCCAGATACATATATTTAAATTCTAGTTGATGCCATGAAGGAATAATATGATAAAGAAGAAATTACCTTTAAAACAAATGCAAATATTGTAGATATTAATCTAGTTATCTGCATGCATTTGTGGCCAAACACCATAAACTATATAACGAAGGAGCCGTGTGCTATTTCAAAGCACTCAAGCCAGTTTGGTCATGCACAGTGATCAGGTGCCTTTTGATAGGTGTCCATGGCTTCCAATAATTAAAGGCAGGTGACAAATACAGGGTCCTCACTTTCAGATAGTATGTTATAATGAAAGCAGTCTCAAATCTCACTCTGACACATGTATAAATATTTAATAATCAGGCCCCCAAACAATCAAATGGTTTAGTAAGTTTGACGAAGTCTTGGCTTTTCAGCTTTATGATGCTCCAATTGTACCCTAAAGGCATTAGAGGGAGGAAGAACAATGTTCCAGCTTTGGGGCAGGAGTGAGCTAATTTTCAAGTCAGAATAAAAAAATCCTCTCATTACAGCCCTAGATACATTATAGCATTTCAAGTATAGAGAGATAATCCAAAGTGTATAAACTGTTAGTCTGGCTCAATTTTTCTTTACCTCCATTATACAAGGGCAAGAATATCCGTAAAACATTTTTTTCCAATCCACATAAATTAAAACTCATTTCACCAATGAGAAATCCTTTCTAATCTCATTATGCTAATTGCCAAAGCCCTTGGGATAGATAATAAGATAAAGATGGCTGAAGCCATAACATAACTCCTTTGGAATGCGGCTTCTGAAATAAAAATTTCAAATACTAACCTGCAGTGCCCACAATGTGTTATCCCAATTAGGGATCTTCAAACATCAAGTAACCATTCCTAAGAAGGGAATAAAACTGAATGAGATGCATCATACTAGTGTTGGGAAGGAAAAATTTTCCTGTTACCCTTTGAGGTTCTTCTGGCTGTTTTAAAAATTAAATTAACATGTGAAAAGTTAAAAGGAGAAACCCAAACAAAAGCTTAATTACATACTATGCGAATCCACAGAAACATGAAAGATTCCAGAGAGAGGCAAAGTGAAATTTACGAAGAGGTCTAGAGGTCTAGGGATACAAAGGGAAGGAAGACCATTCATAGGAAGGAGAGGAGATGTTTAAAATATGAAGACTGCACTGTTATACAGATAAGTTTCTTAGGTATAAAGGAAGCTCTGGTAATAGCTCTCATCGTGGTACAGACCCTGCTTTCAATGTAAATTTAGGCAGCTAAGGGAGAGGTAAAGTTTCCCCTCAACCTGTTGGATTTTTGTTTTTAACTCAAAATAACCTTTGCCAAAATGGCATATTCTGGGAAGACCCATCCTGATCCCCTTCAGCCCTTTCTTTAAATGTAAAGATCATCTAATCACAAATGCTCATTTTTCTCTTTCGTTTTATAATTCCCAGTCCGACTTAAAGCAACACAAGTATTTTGGGTCACTACAGAAGATGAGACACATCACCTGCCTTTAAGGACATCTATTTAAGGGCTGGGGATCAATAGGGAGTCCAAGTCCTTTTTTGTCTTTTAAACAACACCCTCTTCTCAATATAGTACATGATTCTCAAAAGGAGGTAGGATATTGGGGAAGGATCCCTGCCAAGTTTGGTTTGTCTGAAATCCTAAAGAAAAGATCTCTCAATCCTGGTAATCACCCCAGGAGGGAAAACTGTTATCATTTTCCCAAGCTCCACCCTCTTAGAATACACATCCATGGGATTACTCTCTGCATTCTATATTTTATCATCCCCTTGACCTTAATAACAAAGGCCTTGAGTTCTACCATCACATTGCCCTCAACCCAGGTTTAGAAACTCCTTAGCTCCCTTGCCTCTGGGCAGGTCTGCCTATTGCATCTCACAAAAGAAAAAAAGAGTCGAAAAAGAATGTCTAGCCCTAAGCTTTCTTTTGCATCTGTATGCTTGCTGGCCTTGGAATCCCTGAAGCAATGAAAGGTAAATAAGCCTCTGGTCTATTCTTCCTTTGTTCTTTGAACTGGGACTTCACTCCCAAGGAGATTTTCTTCTCAGATTAAACTTGAAGAGGTCTTTTTTCTTTGCTTAGATGATTTGAACTGATAATTTGCATCTACAAAGGGAACTAAGAAATACTGAATGGCTACTAGTCCTATAGAAGACGCTGAGGAGGTGCTCTTTATGATAATCTCATCTCTACTTTTAGAAGGAAGAGAGCTCAAAAGTGAATGGAAACCCAAAAGCAAAATTTTCAATGCCAAATTTTTCTAATATTGTCTCTGGATGACTCTACGTCAAACAAACTTTAAGTTACCAGCCTTAAACCAGCACTCCCTCTTCCCTGGAAAAAGAATCCAGATAATTTCAATAAAAATAAACAAAAGCATAGGATGAAAAACAAATTAATCTAATATTACAAAATTAGCACAGTAGTACAAGTAATAGAAGAGCAAGATAACAAAGGCTTAGTGAAAATCTCATGCAATTCCACCTCCAATAGAGTTCCTTCATATAGCGCAAGATTTCTTAATAAAATATATGCAGTTTATTCTCAGTGAAGTAAAGGAAAGCAATGCCTTTCTTTATTAAGCCAGAATAGACTTTCATAAGAGAAATAATATAACAAAACACACAGGAGCTGAAATAAAAATGTAAAATAATTGATAAAGGTGAAAGAAAAGCAGGCAGTTACCAATGAAATCAGAACAAATAGAGCAGAAGCAAAATCAAAGTAATAACACACACACACACACACACACACACACCATTCTATCAAAAGCAAATAGATAATGGATTGGAGAGATCACCATGTTATGGGGGAGGGGTTGTGAACAGAGAGCAATGCTCACACATACCTTGGGAATAGTTTTAAATTCCAAACAAAGGCAGCAGGGACTCAGCCTGCAGCTTTCTACTGAAGAATTTATGAGGTTCCTTAGCCCCTTCATCTAGCACCTAATAACAGAGCCAACTTTACCTGAAAACTCTCCTGTTTCCCTCACATGCAACCATCAGATATATTATAAAAGAAGAGCTTTAGGCTTCAGGAAACACCAGATAATGACAGAGATCTGCAGAAATCAGAAAGTATTAGCTTTGATTTCCTTAGACTGACAATAATAATAGGTATAAGTTACAGTTATATTTAATAAGAAGCTTGGTGAAATCTGAAATGCTGGGTTGGCAGTACAGTGTAAATGAAAAGGAGTTGGCTAAATAATATTGACCTGCCAGTGATAATCATTAAAAAGAAGAAGGAGGAGGAGAGTATGGAGGCCGAGAAAAATTAAGGCCATTCCACCTCAAGTTTAGCATTAGCACAAGTACAGCCATCTTAGGCCCCTGGGAATAAGAGCTGAACTTTATAGGAAACACTGCAGAATGTCCTCAGCAGGGAATCCCATATCAGAATGAGAACAGAGCCCAAGCCAGTGGCAGAAAGTCCCATATTAGAATGAGAACAGAGCTCAATGCCCTTGAAAGCCCCATATCAGAATGTAAACAGAACTTGAGAAATTCCTCCACCCCTTCTGAAAATCCCCTAGACCAGCCCATAAAAAACCCAGCTGTAACCCACATCGGGGTCCAAGTCCCTGCTCCGCTGTGTCGGGTATACTTGGACCCAAGCTAGATAATAAACCCTCATGCGCTTGCATCGGTGTCGGCTTCTTGGTGGTTTCTCAGATTTGCAATCTTGGGCACAACAGAGACCAAGATTCTCTCCTTGACTGAACTTGGGTGAGGCTTCTCTGAATCCTCCATAGTTATACCTGCAGACCTTGGATTGATTTGTCTGTCTTTGAATTGCCTAATTTTAGCAAGAATCCTGTGAAGTCAGTTTGGATAAAATCTCCCACCATTGATATCTAATCACTCTATATCTGATCAAATTCCTCATTCCCCTCAACCCCACCACACCCCCACTCCACCCCTCCACCTACCCCCCCCCATCCCTTCAGGGTATATCTTATTACCCTAGCCTGCCTTCAGTAAGAATCCTGTTAGGTCAGTTTAGGGGTAAATTACCCTCTCTGTTGTAGTTTTCCATCTATCATTTATTATCTATAAATCCCCTCATCTTCACTTCATCCATTTCTTGTCTATAAATCCCCATTCTTCCTGGTTGTCTCTCCCTATTGCAAAACCCCATTGCAGTAGCGCCTGTACCTATCATGATAGCTCTGAATAAAATCTGCCTTGGTGTCTGTAACAAGTGTCAAATTAGATCAACAAGGAGGCCATTAGACTGAGGTGGTTTTGTCACCAGCTAGATCCCACATTTTTCCTTAAGCTCTTCTTTCCAGTTTATCTCTTAATTCAAGCAAAAGACCTGAAAGCCTAGCACCCTGTGATGAGAACCAAAACTACCCTCAAGCAATAATGAACAATTGATGAAATTCTCTGGCACTCCAGAACAGTTGGAACTTAATTCCCAACTCATACTTATGCAAATAGACCTTGGGATGGCAGGTAGTTACCTTTACCTCATTATAATACAAAAATCTCTATCAAGGAGGAGCACAATCTTCATTAACATAACATACAATGTATGTATAGGAAAGTTTCCTTAAGGTTCATGCACCACCTTAAGCCCACCTCACATGATGACAAGGCTTCCCTTTCTAAATATTCATCCTAACCCTAAATTCACTCTTGCTCAGGGAGTCAAGGCTTTGGAAATTATTCCCTGTAATCTCCGTATTTGCTGCAAATTAAGTGTTTTTTGTTTGTTTGTTTGTTTTTTGTATGACATCTCCACCTGGTGTAGTTTCTATCTGTAACTCACATTAGTTTGATTACAGTTTTAATGGCTTTGTAGCTTACATAAGTGATAGAAGGCAGAAGAGAGTCAGTAATGTTTCCTCCAGACTGAGAAGGCACTTAAGACAGGTAGAGGAAGCAAGCCCCTCCGCACTACTTACACCGAGTTTTATTCAGGGTAACTTACTGAGAGATGGACAGAGGATCCAAAGCTACACAGCTATTCTCAATCACTCTTCTCCACCCAGACCAGACCCCAAGCCATAGTTTTATAGATGGAGGGGCTTTGTGATGAGGTCAGATAGTTATCTAAAGTAGCACTACCTGTGTGCCAGTCATTTTCACTAGTTACCTAAAGTGGGGCCTTCTGTGCACCTGTAAACACTACTAGTTATCTAAAGTGGAGCCTTCAGTGCACCACGTTAGGGAAGATCAAGCTTTCTCACATTCTGGTCAGGACATACATTAAGCTCTGCAGAGCCTGGAACACATAGCTCCAAGGGAGGTCATTGGGCAGGCATGAACAAGATGGAGGACCAAAAATGGAGTCAGTATTGTTAATACTCCTATAATAAGCAAACCAAAACCTAAGCCTAAAATGCCTGAAGGTTAAGAAATCAAAACTTAAGGACAAACAACCAACTAGGCGTTTCCAAATAAAATAAACACTTAAGCTACAACCAATCAGATAATTTCCTTGCTTTGCTCCCACCTCCTCCCTATAAAATTTTTTCCCCAAATCTTGTTGTTCAAGTGCTCCTGACCACTTCTGGTTTTGGCATTGCCTGAATCTAGTTGATTTTTGTTCAAATAAACTGTAAAAAAAAATTCAATATACCTCAGACTATCTTTCAATATAAAAATTCAATATACCTTAGTTTATCATGTGCCATGAATAATTTTTTTTCTTTGATACTAAGTAGGGGAAAAACATTTCCAATTGAATACATATTTGTCTTTGCTTATCCAGAAATTTTACTGAGGATAACAGTAAAGGAGTACAAGTCATAAACTGAAAAGGGCAAAGGGAATAGGAAAGTTAGGAGTGGGGAGTAAGATGCCAACCAAGCTTTGGGAGGTGGAATGAAGATGAAAGATTGGTAACTGGCTTACTAGACCAAGAGAACTGAAGTCAAAGTGTCAAAAGGAATACAGGTGGGTATATGGATATGGAAAGGAAGCTAATAAGCAAGGCGATTCACGATACTGAAACCCAGAGTCACAGGTATTTGTGGCAACAGGACTTCGTCCCCTTTTAGGTGGGTCTAAAAACAAGAGGATTATTTGAAAGTCTGTTTTAAAAGAGGTTGGAGGAGGGACAACTGGGTGGCTTTCATATTTTTAAATAATTTGCCAAATCTCTTTAAAAAGGGTGAGAGAGTGCTTGGGGGCTCAGTGGTTGAGATTCTGCCTTCAGCTCAGGTCGTGATCCTGGGGGTCCAGGATCAAGTCCCACATGGGGCTCCCTGTAGGGGGCCTGCTTCTCCCTCTGCCTGTGTCTCTGCTTCTCTCTCTGTCTTTCCCATGTATAAGTAAATACAATCTTTAAAAAAATAAATAAAAGTAGTTGCAGGAAAACACATTTTTTAAATAAATAAATAATACATACATACATACATACATACATACATACATACATACATACATACATACATAAATGTGATTGGGTAAAATCAAGAGAGCCCAAAGTAAACTAGCAGCCTACATAGGCAGGCTACTACTTGTGGAGTTTGCCTCAGTTGTAAGCTGTAATACAATCATGGCTCAGAGCCACCTAGAAGATGCCTACTATATGGCAGAGAGCTACCTGGAAATGGAAAGAGCCCTAAACTCCTACTTTGAGCTACCCATGAATGATAGAGTCTTGGAAAACCACCTTCAGATGCTCTCAGAACCCAAGCCATGTAAAATGTGACCTCAAAAGGAAATTGATAGTAAGATTTTAAGACTGAAAAAATACAAGCCTTTTTGGTTTTTGTTCCAATATGTAAGGAGCTTGGAAGTCATCACTCTCATTCTCAGAACAAGAAAAAGTCTGCAGGGCAGCCCCGGTGGCTCAGTGGTTTAGCGCCACCTTCAGTCCAGGGCGAGATCCTGGAGACTGGGGATCGAGTCCCGCATTAGGCTCCCTGCATGGAGCCTGCTTCTCCCTCTGCCTATGTCTCTGCCGCTCTCTCTCTCTCTCTCTCTCTCTGTATCTCTCAAAAATAAATAAAATCTTAAAAAGAAAGAAAAGAAAAAGTCTGCAGAAATCAACAATTCTTCTTAGAATCATCACAAAATTGAGGCCACAAGGCAAATTCCCACTTAAAAAGAGAACAGGTGGATCACGGCTTACACAGAGCAGAAGCCATTGGTGATGAAGCCTATAAGAACACTTAAAATGTTATTCCCTAGTTCTTAGAAATTGAACAAAGACTAGTGTGAGAGTTAAAAACTCCTTGGGGGCCCAGTCCTAGGACGGAGCCTGATACTTTCATAACTTTACTTCCAAGAACTCCATCAGGTTTCTCATGATGAAAATCATAGAAAAACCTTTTCATGCTTAGGGCAGGAGAAAACTAACCACTATGAAATGCACCCAGAGAGTTCTGTCCTCCCTAAAAAAAAGTCTACGCTCAGAGAAGCTACTTAATCAGAAACTAATTTGAGTTAGGGGAAGGGAAGTTAGACAAAACAGCCCTCTCTAGCCTTCTTGTCTCACATGAAAGGAGATAGAAAGGCTAAAATAAAATTTCTGAAGGTCATAACCCAGGGACACCATCCCATTTTTTAAAACCTGAGATTTAATTACAAGATTATAGAATGCTTCCCTTCTACAATACTTTACCACCACATCAACACAATTCCAGTATAACAATAGTGAATTACAAATGACAGAGATGCAAAAAGCAGCCTCTATTTAAGAAGGAGCTTCCAAGGAAGCTCAAATGCAACAGGGTAGGCAGAAATAAGGACGCTAGAGAAAACTGATGTCTCTGGCACCTACAGCAACAGCAGACACTAAACACAACCTAAGTCCTAGCCAGATAAACATAAAAAATCATATTAACGACAATTTAACTTAGTTCCTATTATCCAATATATCATATCCAGTTCAACAAAAAATTACAAGGCATGGTAAAGGCAAGAAAATACATAGTCTAAAGAGACAAAGCAAGCATTAGAATCAGATTCACAAAAAAAATAAAAATAAAAAAATAAAAAAAAAGAATCAGATTCACATATGGTAAATATTTTGGAATTATGAGGCAGAAATTTTAAATAATTATGACTCATGCTGTAATGGAAAAAGTAAACAACATGCATGAAGGATAATATAAGCAGAGAAATGAAACCTCTAAAAAATACCCAACAAGCCATGTTACCATTTTTTTTAATGTAACAGAAATGGGAGCCCCTGGGTGGTTCAGTCAGTTAAGCATCTGTTTTTGGCTCAAGTTATGATCCCAGGGTCCAGAGATCAAGCCGCATGTCGGAAGTCACTTATCAGGAAGTCTGCTCCTCTCTCTCTCTCTCTCTCCTTCTGCTCCTCATGCTCTCTCTCTCTCTCTCAAATAAATAAATAAAATCTTTAAAAAAGACCCTCACAGAACTGAAGATTGCCTTTGATGAGCTCACTGGAGGCACAACCAAGGAAAGTGAGCTTGAAGATGTCAATACAAATTTCCAAAACTAAAAATGCAAAGAGAAAAAAATATAACAGAAAATCCAGGAAATATATAAAAGTTACAAAAGGTGTTGAGTATGTAAAACGGAAATATCAGAAGGAGAAGAAAGAAAAGAGCAGAAAAAAATACTTGTAATAATATCTGAAATTTTTCAAAAATTAATGACAATTACCAAACCACAGGTCCAGAAATCTCAGTGAACATCAAACAGGATAAATACCAAAAATCTACAAAGAGGCATATCATTTAAGCTACAGAAAACAAGACAAAGGAAAAAAATCTTGAAAGAAACCAGAAAACAAGGTACCTTTCCTATAGGGAAACAAGGATAAGAATTGGATCAACTTCTCTCCAGAAACCATGCAAGTGAGAGGAGAGTAGATGAATATTTAAATGTTAAAAGAACAAAAAAACCAATAGCCTACAGTTCTGTATCCAGAAAAAAAAAAAAAACCTTCAAAAGTGAAGGAGAGGGGCACCTGAGTGGCACAGCGGCTGAGCATCTTTCTTTGGCTCAGGTTGTGATCCTGGGGTCCTGAGATTGAGCCTCACATCAAGCTCCTCACAGGGAGCCTGCTTCTCTCTGCCTATGTCTCTGCCTCTCTCTGTGTCTCTCATGAATAAATAAATAAAATCCTAAAAAAAAAAAAAAAGTGAAGGAGAAATAAAGATTTTCTCAGGCAAACAAAATTTGTTGCCTGTAGACCTGCCTTTCAAAAAATGTTAAAAAGAGTTCTTGAGGAAAAGGACATATTATTTATGTCATAAACTCAGATTTACATAAAGAAAGGAAGGTAAAGAAGAAATACATGAGAAAATAAAATCTTATTCTTATTGGTCTGATAGATCACTGTTCATTTAAAATTATAATAGCAACAATGTATTAAGTGATCATAGTGTATGGATAAGTGAAAAAGAATAACAGTGATGTTATAAGAGAAAGGAGGGAGAAAATGGTACATATATCACTTATGAAGTGGCATAATGTTATCCAAAAGTGGACTTAGACGAATTGCAGATGTACTGTGTAAATTCCGGGCAAGCCCCAAAAAGTTTTTGAAAAGAAAAAGCATAATTGATTTTCTGAGGAAGAAGAGAAAATGGAATCCTATAAGAAAAATTGTATAAAGCAGAAAAGACAAAAAAACAGGGGAAGACAAAGAAACAAGGAAAAAGTACAATGAATATAAAACAGTCATAAATACGGTAGATATTAATCCAACCTAATCAATAACTCCTTTAAATGCGAGTAGTCTAAAATATACCAATTAAAAGACAGAGACTGACAGAGTAGATTAAAAATCACACCCAACTATATATTGCATACAAAAAACCCACTTTAAAGAGAGACACAAAGAGATTAAGGAAGGGAAAGGAAAAGATACACCTTGCTAACACCAATCAAAATAAAAACTGGAGTAGACATATTAATTTCAGACAAAGCAGATTTCAGAATAAGAAAAATTATCAGGGATAAGGAAAGGCATTACCTAATGATAGAGGGATTAGTTCTCCAAGAAGACATGGCAATCCTTTATGTGTATGTAGCTAATAACAGAGCATCAAAATATGTGAGACAAAACCTGATAGAGCTACAAGGAGAAATAGACAAATCCACTATTATAGTTGGAGACTTCAACACCCCTCTATCAGGAATTGACAGAAAATCAGTAAGAATATAGTTGAAGTGAATAGCACCATCAATCAACTGGATCTAATTGACAGTTATAGACTACTTCATCCAACAACAGCAAGATGATACATTCTTCTCAAGCTTACATGGAATATTCACCAAGATGACTACATTCTGGGCCATTAAACATAATTCAACAAATTTAAAAGAATAGAAATCATACAAAATATGCTCTCAGATCACAATGAAACTAAAAATCGGTAACAGTAAAGTAACTACAAAATCTCAAAATATTTAGACATTAAACAACACACCTCTAAATAATAAATGGGTTGGGCAGCCCAGGTGGCTCAGTGGTTTGGCGCCTCCTTCAGCCCAGAGCCTGATCTTGGAGACCCGGGATTGGGTCCCATGTTAGGCTCCCTGCATGGAGCCTACTTCTTCTTCTGCCTGGGTCTCTGCCTCTCTCTCTCTCTCTCTCTCAGTGTTCTCTCATGAATAAATAAATAAAATCTTCTAAAAAATAAATAAGTAAATGGGTCAAAGAAGAAGTCTCAAAAATTTTTTTCAATATTTTGAACTAGATGAAAGTGAAAAAATATTTGAGTCTCTACATGTCCTCCCACCACCCCTCATTCACACAAAGGTGGGACATCATAATTCCTCCACCCTGTCAGAAGACTGGAAATGTACTCTGGATGTTGCCTTGAACTCTGGACTTAGGATAACAAGCATAGCTAAGGGTGCCATAGAATAAAGATAACTAATATGCTACACACCACTTTTCTGCTCCACTTCCAAAACCCCTTCTCCGATATTCTACAGAATAATAGTAACCAGAAATATGTCCCTGTAGCAGTGGAAAAATGCCTCCCCGCCCCAAAGATGTCTGTATCCTAATCCACAGAACCTGTGAATATGTTATGTTACATGATAAGAAAAAACTAAAGTTGCTAATAAACCTGTATTATTTGGGTGGGACCAATGTAATGAGAAGGATCCTAGTAAGTGAGAGAGGGTGGCAGGAGCATCAAGATAAGATGCAATATCAAAAAAAACTCAACTGACCTTTGTGTCTTTGAAGATGGAAGGGGACCACAGCCAAGGAATGGGGGACAACCTTTAGAAGACACTAGAAAGGGGTGCCTGGGTGGCACAGTTGGTTAAGTGACAAACTCTTGGTTTCAGTTCAGGTCATGATCTCAGGGTCCTGGGATCAAGTCCCATGTTGGGCTCTGCACTCAGTGCAAAGTCTGTCTCTCATTCTCTCTCCCTCTGCCCCTCCTACTCATGCTCTCTCTCTCTCTCTTTTTCTCTCTCTAAAACAAACAAATAAAGCTTTGAAAAAATTTTAAAAAGAAGCTACAGAAAGCCAGAAAATAGATTCTTCCCTTGAGCCTCCAGAAAGGAGCACAACCTTGCTGACACCTTGATTTTAGCCCAGTGAGACTTGTCAGACACCTGACCTCCAGAATTATAAGATATAAGTATATACTGTTTTAAGACAGACATTTGAGGTAATTTGTTACAACAGTAATAGAAAACCAATACAGTCCCCTTTTCAGAAAGTGTAGGCTTCTTCTCTTGAAAAACTGACCAGTCCAAGGGGAAATTTTTATACTTACTGACATTTTGAAGTCTCCTGAAAAATAGCCAAAGGCCTTGGTGATTACCCTATAGTGAAACTTCCCTCTTAAAAGCCACACTCAGCCAGGCAGTACCTAAATCTGAATATAAATGGACAGGTTAGAATCACTAGAACCTTGGAAAAAGCTTTTAACATGAAAAAGATTCTAACAAATACACAGAAAGAAGGAATTTGAGGGAAATAGAGACTCTGTGGAGATAAAATTCATATCAAAACAAACAAAATTGATATCCTCCAAGAGATAAAATATCAAATCTATGAATTAGGATGCTGAACTAGCATAAAGGATATGCTCATCAAATCAGAGATCTTAAAATTTCGAAAGAATCACAGATTTTAGCCACTATCAAGGTTTATTAATGATTGAAAGGATGCATATGATAATTATGACATGCAGGCAAAGCATGGAAAAGTTTGAAATGGACAGTGCAGGTCCTCAGGTTCCTCTCGCCACTTCAGGGCATGCTTCAACAAGATTTAACATATAAATTTTGAGATTGTATATACAAAGCATCACTTACCACAAAAACTATTTTATTCCCCCCCAAAATCTCTGTTTTATATGCTGACAGTTTCATAGCAGACGCTGACATTTTCAAGCAGGCCATGCCCCCATATATCCACATATTCCAGATTTGCTTACCAAAAGCAATCCAGCCAGACCAGGTATATCCTGGTAAAAAGCATTCCAAAAATGATCGTTCTTTCTGCTTGTTGATACCATCCCATTGGCTTGTTCACAAGAAGATTTGACCTGGTCATTTCCCCCTTCTTCTGGCATGTCTGAGGAAGGTTGGATAAGTAACAGACCAGCTGCTAACCCTTTTTCTTCCCAGATGGTATAAAAAGAAACATTCAGAAAATCTTGGAAATTAGGAATATGATAGAGTGGAAATCCTATTTCAACAGAAAGATTGAAATATAATTCCAAGGAGGGCAGCCAGGGTGGCTCAGCAGTTTAGTGCCACCTTCAATACAAGGTCTGATCCTGGAGACCCGGGATCGAGTCCCACGTCAGGCTCCCTACATGGAGCCTGCTTCTCCCTCTGCCTGCACCTCTGCCTCTCTCTCTGTGTATCTCATGAATAAAAAAAATAAAATCTTTTAAAAATAAAATAAAATAATAAAAAAGAAAGAAATATAATGCCAAGAAAATCACCCCTAAGACAGAGCAAGAAGTAGAGATGAAAAATAGAACAACAAAAAATTAAATGATTGACCTAGGAGGCAAACCAAGTAATAGGAAATCCAGAGAAAGGAAACTAAGCGTTAATATGAGGAGGTGATATTGAAATGACAGCAAGTTTTCTTCTAACTAAGGACAGTAAGTTTCTAGCTTGAAAGGGACCTCCAAGAGACCTGCACAATGAATTGGAGGGAGAGATTTTTAAAAATCACATCAAGGGTCATTGCTATGGAATTTCAGAATACCAGAGATAAAGGGAAGATCCTAAAGCTTCCAGAGAAAGTGGGGGGAGGGGGGAGAGGATTTGAAAGTGGGGGGGAAGGAGAGGATTTCAAATACAAAGGATCAGGAATCCTGATGGCACCAAACTTCCACAGGAACACTGAAAGTCAGAAAACAATGAATTGATGACTTCAGAAATTCTTAGGAGAAATGATTTACAACTCACAGGCACAAAAAAAAATATTAAATATGAAGGTAGAATGAAAATTATCTCTATGGAACGCCCGGGTGGGTCAGTGGTTGAGCATCTGCCTTTGGCTCAGGGTGTGATCCTAGGGTCCCGGGATCGAGTTCTGCATTGGGCTTCCTGTAAAGAGCCTGCTTCTCTCTCTGCCTCTCTCTCTCTCTCTCTCTCTCTCTCTCTCTGTCTCTCTCTGTCTCTCATGAATAAATACATAAAATCTTAAAAAAAAAAAAAAGAAAAAGAAAACTTTCTTTATATGCCAAATCTTGAAGTGACTAGAAAAAATCCATCTAAACAGAAAATACTACTGAAAAAAAGACTTAGGGCTTCATAAACTGTGGAGGCCGAGAAAATTAAGGCCATTCCACAGTAAGTTCAGCGTTAGCACAAGTACAGCCATCTCAGGCCCCTGTGAATAAGAGCTGAACTTTACCTTACTTCAGTTACAGGAAGAAAACAGCTTAAAGCTTAATGGCCTAGAAAGCCCCATATTAGAATGAGAACAGAGCTCAATGCCCTTGAAAGCCCCATATCAGAATGTAAACAGAACTTGAGAAATTCCTCCATCCCTTCTGGAGGTCGCCTAGACCAGCCCATAAATCTAAGCTGGAACCCACCTCAGGGTCCTAGTACCTGCTCCGCTGTGTCGGGTATACTTGGACCCAAGCTCGAGCTTGTAAATAAACCCTCGTGTGTTTGCATCTGTGTCGGCTCCTTGGTGGTTTCTCGGATACATAAACTTGGGCACAACAAAACAGAGAATCCAGCCCAGAAGAGAGACAATGAAAATTCTGAAAATGATGATGTTGAGACCTTCTAAAATAATTATGAAACAAGTGAGAGAATAAGTGACACAGAATGGAAAAAGAGGAAGGAAAATGTTGGATTCAGGAGAAACATCTGCAATATATATCTCCAACTGGATATATAGAGAAATAATGGATGGATGGGTGGGTAGATGGGTGGTTGGAGACAGAGCAAGGGCAAGAGAAAGAGAAAGGCTGGTAAACTAATCAATATTTATCAAGTTTTATAGGATAAGTTCTGCATTTGTGTATGTATTATTATGAATTATAATAGGTAGCACATTCATATGATTAAAAAAAAAAGCAGGTGAATTCATCAACCCTGACCACCTCCTCCCTCCATTTATAAAACTATTTTTATTAGTTTCTTGCATGTCCTCTTAATATTCCTTCATGTAATGAGTAATTTTATATATTTCCCACTATATATATATCTAGGATAAGTTCTTAAGAGTAGGAGTTCCAGGTCAGAGAATAAATGCATCTGTAATGTTGATATTGCCAAATTACCCTGCATAGAGATTTTTAACATTTTGCAATCAGACTAACAATGTCTGAAAGTGCCTATTTCCCCACAGCTTTGCCAACATCATGCATTGTAAAACTTTTGGATTTTTGCTGATCTCAGAAGTGAAAATGGTATATTCAGCTTTAATTTGCATTTATTGGGATGCCAGGGTGGCTCGGTGGTTGAGTGTCTGCCTTTGTCTCCTCAGGTTGTGATCCTGTGTCCTGGGATCGAGTCCCACATTGGGCTCCCCACAGGGACCTGCCTCTCCCCCTGCCTATGTCTCTGCCTCTCTGTGGGTCTCTCACGAATAAATTAAAAAAATTTTTAATTTTCATTTATCTAACTATAAATGATATTTACCATATTTTCATAAATCTTTTAACATTTATATTTCTTTTCTGTGAAGTAACTTTTCATGCCCTTTGCCCTTATTTCTATTGAGTCACTTTTTTTCTCATTGGCTTTTGTGTGTGTGAATGTATTGAGAGGAGATCTATTCTTCTGCAGTGTTTGGACATTAAATAATATTATTTGGGATAGAAAAAGAAAATAAAGTGGGTACAAATGTGGAAGGGTTCCCAGGGCTCTTCCACAATAAGAGGTCAATAAAAAATACCTAAAAATCCTAAGTCATTAACTAGAATTATTCCCTGCTATTTTAAAAAGTAGGGAAAAAACATTACATAACAATTGAATGAGCTGAATATGTCTTCCTGTAAAGAATTTGGAAATCAGAGAGAGTGCAAAATGAAGCTGAAAATGACCATATTCCATTAAGAGATTTAAAAATGAAATGATTTTTTAAAAATCCTTTTTAAAGTTTAATATTTGCATGTTCTGTTTCCTTAGATACAAAATCCTCTTCCTGGGGATCCCTGAGTGGCTCAGCGGTTTGGTGCCTGCCTTTGGCCCAGGGCGCGATCCTGGAGTCCGGGGATCGAGTCCCACGTTGGGCTCCCGGCTTGGAGCCTGCTTCTCTCTCCTCCTGTGTCTCTGCCTCTCTCTCTCTCTCTCTGTCTAAAATAAATAAATAAATAAATAAATAAATAAATAAATAAATAAATAAATAATAAATCTTTTAAAAAATCCTCTTCCTATGTTTACTGATAGTTATTGAGAACTGATGAAGGTGGTTTGCAAAATATAAATCAGTAAAGAAATGTATCTGCGGGGGGCGGGGGGATGGGAGAAATGCATGTTGATAGTCAAAGGGTATAAATTTCCAGTTATAGATGAATAAGTTCTTGGGATCTGATGTACAGCATGGTGACTATAGTTCTCAATGCTGTTTTATATGCTTGAGAATGGCTAAGAGAGTAGATCTTCAAAGTTCTCTCCATACACAAAAACTGGTAACTATGTGAGGTAATGGATGTGTTAACTAACCTTGGTATGGTGATCATTTTGCAATATATATTTACATCCAATCATCATGTTGTACACTTTAAACTTACACAATGTCATATGCACTTATAACTCAATAAAGCTAGGAAAAAGAAAGAACTGCATGGGACAGGTCCAAATACAAACATGGTGCAAACTCTCATTTTTCACAGTCTAAATCATGTCATCCAACCCCCTCTCATGGACTTCTCTTCATTCTATTCTAAGCCACTGTACTAGTTTCCTAGAGCTGCTGTAACTAAGTACTACAAACTGGGTAGCTTAAAACAATAGAAATGTGTTGTCTCACAGACAAGGAGGCTATAAGCTCTAAAGAAATCAGGGTGTCAACAAGGCTCTATGGAAGGACCTTTCCTCCCTCTTACTAGTTTCTGGTGGTTGCTAGTACTCCTTGACTTGTAATACATCAATCCAATCTCTGCCTTCATCAGCACATGGTGTTCTGTGGGTCTGTATGCCTAAATTCCCTCTCTTATAAGGACACCAGTCACTGATTCACTATGACCTCGTTTCATCTTAATTACATCTGCAGACTTTATTTCCAAAGAAGATGACATTCAAAGGTACCAGAGTTAGGACTCGAACGTTGTTTCAATCCACAATACTGTCCTAGCTAATCAGGCTGTTGATTCTCAAGTTTTTTCTTTCTCTTTTCCTACAGACCTACCCCAGCCCCTGCTTCTCTGAAGCCAAAATAGGCTTCTCTCAGTACTACAACTGCTTCAGGAAATACCACTTCTGAATATGCTCCAACCCATCTGTCCCAGGAAATTGTTCACTCCATTAGGCTGACCTAGTTCCCCCAAGTGGGCTCCCCACAGTACTCAGTAATTGCCTATTGGATTTGACATGCAAACGATACAAAGATCACAACATAAAAATAGAAGAAATAGTAGTGTAATTGAAAGAATACAGGGTATTAAATCAGAAAACCTGAGCTCCAATTCAGATACAGATACTTAAAAAAAAAAAAACAAAAACAAAACAAAAAAGGAGCAACCCAGACCTTCTAAATTTTAGTATAATAGTATAATGTCCCTCCCATGATTTAACGGCTAGACAGCCTTGATTGCACTCAATGCAGCAACATCACTGAACTGGAAACTTCTGAGGGGAAACCAGAGGAGGAAAAGGAGGAGAAAGAAAGAAAAGGAACAGGAAAAAGAGGAAGAGGAAAATAGCAAAATATAGTGCCCACAATGTCTGCTTGAATGATTGTTAAACAAATACACAGAGAAAAATCCCAAAGTCCAACTGCCTCTGAGAGCTTGCCTAAAGATGAATGGAAAGATCTTGACTGCAACCAGTATGTGCTTCATGCTATTTTGGTTTGTGGGTGAGTCATACGTGCTGGGGAGCAAATTTCTCAGGCTTTCAAATTTATTTATTTATTTATTTATTTATTTATTTATTTAGGCTTTCAAATTTAAATGGGAGTAAATAGTCCAAGGCATTCACCTCAGCATGGAGTGTTTTCTCCTAATGTTCACAGAAAGAATCCATTGTGTTGTGATTAGGTCATGCTTGATCCACCTTAGAAATGTTTTCAGAGCCACAGAATATTTACTTCTCAGAGACTCCACCAAGGTTCAAGAAGACCTGGTCAGCATATTTACAAAGCCCCTGTGATCCTAAAAAGGCTAAGGCTAATCCTCCCCCTCCTTTGTCCACCCACTGTTACTGTTATTCCATCTGCACTTGGGTGATGACACCCACCTTTCCATTTTAAACATAGAAGGAAAGAGTAATTAATAGAGCCTAATTGCACCGAAAGAAAATCTTGCTTTATAAATCTTGCTTCAGAATAATTGTGCCTCAAATGTGTTTTGAACAAAAATTTCAGAACTAGAATTAAGCCTATTATTAATGACAAATTGCTATTTTTCTCAACCTATCATAATTCCTCAATAAATACATAAATTTTAACTTTATTTTTTTTCTTTTTTTCTTTGTATTTATGATAGTCAGAGAGAGAGGGGGGGGGGGCAGAGGAAGAAGCAGGCTCCATGCACCGGGAGCCTGACGTGGGATTTGATCCCGGGTCTCCAGGATCGTGCCCTGGGCCAAAGGCAGGCGCCAAACCGCTGCGCCACCCAGGGATCCCTAAATACATAAATTTTAACTTTAAATTACATCTAGGGTATTCACATAAATGGATTGTACTGCTGGACAGAACCACCACATGTGGTACTATCACAAATTTTTGTTGCCAAAACTTTCAAGGATTTATCTCCTAAAAACCAGCAAATCCAGGGCAAAATCAGAAAACCAGCAAATCAAGCACTGAGCTTGACCCAGTGGCTCTGCAGTCACAGTTTGGATTTACACGCAAAAATCAATTATTTCTTCCTAGATTTATTGCCTCAAAGGGGCCTCAAGTCAAAGATTTTTAGATGTGAAAGTGGCAATCAAGTATCTGTTAGGGATTAACTTGAATAAGGTGAACAGGATGTTAAAATATCAAACCACAAAAATTGACATCTTTCTTGAAACAGAAAACAAAACAACCTTAAGGAAAATTTAAGTTTAATACCATCAATTCATATTTTGATTGTTTCTGTATAAGAATTTTTTTAGATAAGAAGTGTAAGTAAGTAGTACTGACAATTGACCTAAAGAGAAATGTATGTAGGGTTCCTTTCTTTCACAATAATCTCCTTTAGAGGCAGATCCCTTGGCATAGAGCAACTAAATACAAAAAAAAAAAAAAATTTAATAACATTGTCCTTGGTTTTATAGTAATCAATAAAAAATATTTAGGGGTGCCTGGGTGGGTCAGTTGGTTTAGTGCTCAACACTTGGTTTCAACTCAGGTCCTGATCTCAGGGCCATGGGATAGAGCCCCGAGTCAGGCTCCATGCTCAGTAGGCAGCCTGCTTCTCTCCCTCTCCTTCAGTCCCTCCCCACCATTGTCTCTCTCTCTCTCTCAAATAAATAAATAAATCTTAAAAATATATTTAAATTTTCCAATCAAACAAGGTTCTCAAGGATTATTGCTAACATTGTTTTGTTAAACAGTGATTACAAAATAGCTCAGGGAAATATAAAGGAGAAAAGTGAGTACCACTAATGGACAAAGCAGGGTATTGGGGGTATTTTGGTTTTCCTACCCATCTCCATTTGGTCAAAATACAACATTGGGCATTTAATTTTAAAAGGGGATTGGGAATGGAGGAGGAGACACTATATCTGCATCCGTATACCAGTTTCTCTCTGTATATTAAAGGAATGGGAGTGGGAGGATGAACGACTAAAGAAAGTTAGTCTGGAGTAGTCAGGATCTCACAGGAAGTTGAGTACATGTCCTCTGAGGGAGCACAGCCTAAAGATATAAGGCCTTCTTTGCAGCACACATCTCCTGTCTGTTGTGGGACATAGCTTCCTAATATCCAGGGTTTTCAAGGGGACAAGTGATCCTTTACATGGATTGCTCCTATCAATAGGTCTCAGTGACAACCTGTGGCATTCTCAATACCTGTTAACTAGTTAATGATTCTGCCTTCAGTTCCTGTGTGTGTGTGTGTGTGTGTGTGTGTGCGTGCGCGCGCCCGCGCATGAAGGCGCATGGTTTTGAGGAGAGGTCGGGGAGGTTTCTATACCACTGAGCAGTTCTCTGTCCTATAATTCAACTCGATTCTCATACTACATACCTGGATGTGGCTTCAGATCCCACAAGATCCCCACAAGATGCCGCCGCTCATTTCAGTTGCCAACTGCAAGTCCAGGCTGTTACTTGTGCTTCTGACAGACCAGCTACAGATCAGAGGTTTCAAGGACCCCCTTCTTGGATTCAGTTAATGTGCTAGGGTGGCTCATGGAGCTCAGGAACAGTAAACCCAGTTTACTTACTAGATTATTGGGTTCTTTTATAAAAGGATATAACTCAGGAACAGCCAGATGAAAAAGGTGCATAGGGCATGGTATGCAGAAAGGGCACAGAGCTTCCACGCCCTCTGAGTGCACCAATCTTCCCTAATTTCCATGTGTTCGCCAACCCAGAAGCTCCCTGAACCCCATGCTCTTGGGTTTTTGTGAAGGCTCCATTACACAAGCATGATTGATTAAGTCACTGTCCACTGGTAATTAAACTCAATATCTAGCCCCTCTTCCCTCTGCAGATGTCAGGTGAGTGGGCTGAAAGTTCCAAACATCTGATCACATGGTTGGTTCCCCTGGCAACCAGCCCTCATCCCTCAGTGACCTAGGAGCTTTCCCCAGAGTCGCCTCATTAACATAACAAAGACACTTTAATAGGGCTCTTCTAGAAATCTGAGTTTTAGTCTGTTTCTGGCAGAAATGGGGACAAAGATCAAATATATGTTTCTTATTCTAAATCACAGTATCACACTAGTTCACTTCATGTTATATGCCCCCTGATTTTGGATGGTACCACAAAATCGTCTTGTCCTGTGTTGGCTCACAAACTGCCCTGCACATAGAGAACGAGGACAGACCCAAGAGCTCGAGAGCACCCCAGGGTAACTTACTTTTGAGGCTTGTCTTGGGCTCCACAAGAGGAGTAGATCTTCATACCCACTCAACAAAATCTTAAAAGTTCATATAGAGGCCTTAACGGGGCTCAGTCACATATTCAGGATATGTGCTCTCAAGGTGACCTAAGTCCTAGAAAAAACAGCTCCCACTGTGGAAACTGTGGGTGAACTCACACTCCAAGGACAGGGGATGGTGACGATCCTCGGATTCTCTGGGTCCAGCTTGCAGGTCACCCAGGGGTCCTGTCCTTTCAATGACTTCCTGCAACACCCTAGCACTTTTGAATTAATATGATCTCTGCTCTTCTCCTTTGTTGGGCTTTTCCTGGGCTGTGACAAGTGCCAGACCTCCCAATCATTTCACAAAATGGGAACCAGGACCACACCCAAGGAACACACATAAGCTGCACCCATGGCAAGCATTTTAAAATTCTAATGAGAACAATTGTTATCATATGTTTAGAATAAGATTTAAGGAGATAAAAATTACTCTTAGTTACCTTGCTCTCAAGTACAGGATGTTTAACTTGGAAGGGTGCTTGGTGATGAGAGAACAGGTATAGAGAGATGGGGTGGCATGTCCTGGGTCACACTGGGTGGGTTATGGCATCAAGTGAGCACCCAGGCTTCTAGCCTACTTACCCATTGTTCACCACCACTTACCTTCCGTCCCATCCACTGCCCCGGATCTTAATCCTCCTCTTGTGTCTTCATGACTTTAAAAGAAGAAAATAACGTTCTTCTAATTTAATTCAAGATTAAAAGCCCACCAAAGTCATGCTCAGGTCTTCATATTTAACTATTAGAGTAAAAGGAGAAAAGAAAAAAAAATGAAGACCCACATAGTGACCTAAGTCCATGCCTGGATATATAGTCCCTGGAGAAAATTGCTCTCATCTGTACCAGGGTACCTCAGGAGCTTTTTACGTCTTTTGGCAGGAGTCACACACAGCTGATGACTCCTTGGCCTCTGCTTCCTCGAGAGGAGACCACAGGTGTGTGCCCAGGCCCGAATCCCAGCTGGAGTCTCACGACTGATCCATAGGTGGATCCTATGGCCTAGAGTGGCTACTACCCTGCTGCAGGACACAGCAGCCTGCTAGTTCCAGCTCTTGGTTTGGTAGCAGCCCTTGTGTTCATGATTCCTGAATTGGACAACATCCCATCTAGAAGTAAAAGGGAGCTTCAAAGAGCTACAGAAAGGGAAAAGGCTTTAAAGGCAGAACAAGGAAGCCATAAACAAACCCCAAAAAGCATTATTTGGGGTGAGGTCACCTTCCCATGAGGACACAAGGGTCTTACTAGGTAGATGACTTCATCTTGCTTTGGGGGATAGAGAGAGAACCCACGTAACAGATTACCTTACTGGCACTGACCAGAAAATTCCTGACTGACCAGCTAAAACTACATTGCTGAGAGAGGTTGCAACTGTACTTATGTTAGGTGTTAAGCCCCAGTTTAGTGACATGGCCTAGCATAAGTGACTTCATTTTGGGCCTGTGGTTTTCTTTCCGACAAGGGAAACACATAATGTGGTAGCATATCTGTGGGGATTGGTAGGGTTCCAGAAGTGCCCCAGGTTTCTGGAAAATATGGTAAATCATGCTCTACTGGCCAGTAATTATAATTGGTTGCTTTGTATTAACTTTATGAGGTCTTTTGTTTTTCTAATCTTTAAAGTGGCCATGAGATTGAAAATGCCAATATGAGCGAAATCCTTTGCAGGTATTTGATTCCACATACACTGTCTTGGTGATTCTGATAATTATTGGATTATCGACCCCATTTGACATACGCAGACACAAAGCTTTGGAGAAATTAAGCGGTCCACTGATTGCCTCTGGTCCCTTAAATAGGCCACCCAGAAAGAGAACCAAAGTCTTTTACTTACCATCCTGAGTGTGTTTGCTTTCTTCCTTTGTCACTTAATCTATGTTTCAGTGCAGCCAGGGCAGCAGGGGTGCCCAAGCACCTGGCTCTGGGCGTCCCAAACAGATCAGGTTCCTCCAGGCAACACTGACAAAATACAAAAGCAGAGAGACAGTGGTGGTGGTGAAACAAGAAAAGAATTTATTTCAGTGAGGCCACCATCAGGAAGATGGCACACTAACATCTCAAAGATTGTCTCCAAAGCGCTGAAAAAGCGTACAGGTTTGTATAAGAAAAATGAGGGACAAAGATCAGTGGGCACCTGCAGCTGGGCAGTATAGGTCAGGTCAATGACTGTCTCAGGGTCAATCATGCAGGATCTCGTTGGCTCTGGACAGTCCTTATTGCTTGACGGGGCAGTTTCAGTTCTCAGCAGGGTATGTTTTGCCCACAGGGTCTTTTGCCTGAGTTAAGAGGTAAGTTGGAATGAACTTAATTAGTAAGTACAGAATGAGGCCATGATGGAGGTCATGTAAGTCCACTTTCATCAACACCGTTATGTTTATAGTTTACACTAAATAGGACTTAGACCTAGTAAGACTTCCCCAGCCACTCTCTAGGCTTCAGCCAACAGCTCAGCTCAAAAGAAGGATCTCTCATCTCACACTGGCTCCTGGTATACATACCAGATATTGTCCAGACAAACTAAAAAGACTCCAACTAGGGGATGCCTGGTGGCTCAGTGGTTGAGTGGTTGAGCATCTGCCTTTGGCTCAGGTCATGATCCCCAGGTCCTGGGATTAAGTCCCACATCAGGCTCCCCATGGGAAGCCTGCTTCTCCCTCTGCCTGTATCTGTGTCTTTCATGAATAAATTAAAAAAAAAAAAAAAAAGATTACGACTAGACCAGGATGATTTTTTTTTTAAGTGAAGAGGACATAGAGCCTCCCCCTTTTTTTTGGGGGGGGGGATTAGGAAGGGCACTTGTGATGAAGAGCCTCCCCTTTTTAACATTCATTTATTCATTCCTTGGCTGATTCCTTTTCATTCATTCATTGACTCAACTCAAATGATTGACTTAAATACTTATTTGAAAGTCAGATAAGTATAATATTCAATGCCTGTCCCCAAGGAGTTTGCAATCCACCCAGGGAGTTTATGTACATACAAAATTTATTAGTAGTATTGTAACCAGGGCCCAAAAGTGTAAGAGCACCTTCATCCCGAAGTCGGAACAGACCAGGTTCAGCCACTCACCATTGACAGAACCAAAGGTCAGAGAGATGAGTGGTGGTTGAAACAAGAAAGGAATTTACTTCAATGAAGCCACCACCCAGTAGACAGTGGACTAGTGTTCCAAAGGCAGTCTTCAAAGGGCTGAAAATATTGCCAGGTTTACATAAGAATGCAGGACAAAGGTTGGCATGTATGAGCATCTGGGCAGTAAAGGTCAGGTGGTTCACTGTCTTGGGGTCAATCAACTGGAGTATTTCTGGTTCAGGGCAGCCCTTATTGCTTGAGAGGGTAGATTTGTTCCCCATCATGGGACTCTTTGCCCGCAGGGTCTTTTGCCTGAGTTAAGAGATGAGCTAGAGAGAACTTAATTAGTTAGAAAAGTATGGGGGGGGGGGGAGTATAGACAGGGGTCAAATGAAGGTAAAAGTGACAACTGTGTCCTATTTCAGTATCTTGTACTTCAGAGTGTATAATGTGGGATTTTATTAGACATGTGGATTATATATATATTTTTTAAAAGAGTCTTGGGGCACCTGGGTGGCTCAATTGGTTAAGTGTAGACTCTTGATTTCATTTTTTAAAAAGATTTTTATTTATTTATTCATGAGAGACACAGAGACACGGGCAGAGGGAAAAGCAGGCTCCATGCAAGGAGCCCGATGTGGGACTCGATCCCGGGACTCCAGGATCACGCCCTGGACTGAAGGCAGGCACTAAACCACTGAACCACCCAGGGGTCCCAGACTCTTGATTTCAGCTCAGACCATGATCTCAGGGTGATGAGACTGAGTCCGTGTTGGGCTCCCGTGCTGGGTGTGGAGCTTGCTGGAAATTCTCTCTCTCCCTCTTGCTCTGCTCCTCCTTCCAACCATACCTCCAACCGCTCATGAGTGCACACACATGCTCTCTCTCCAAAAGAAGACAAAAGAATCTTCTCAATGCTATATACTGAGTAATCTTGTAATGCTGTCTTAATCTTAATAAATTTGCCTCTGCCTGAAGTTCATTCATATATGGTATTTCATTGTATGTATGTATTATAAATACCTCAGTGTCTACATTGTATTCAGGAGAGATATTTGTGTTATTTCCAGTTTGAGGTGATTAGGACATAACCCAGTGCTTCCTCTTCCATTGCAGCTCTCATGTTAGGGTACACTCTCCTCATAGCTCTCTCATGCTTGCTCTGAAATACCTGAGTGTTGATATTTCACACTCTTTTTGCCAGGAATAGCGTCAGCCCCTTAGAAACAGAACCCATTGAATTGTCTGGTTTCCCAGATGACACTCCCACATCCACCAGCTGCCCAAGAACACTGGCCACACTGGAAAGAAGTGTGTCACTGGTGAAAAGCTGTAACCCAGGGGACCTGAATCCGCAGTGTAGTTAGCAAGTGTGAGGAAGAGCAACCCCATCTGAGCTGCTTTTGCACAAGGAGATAGAAGACCTCTGGCAGTTGTCAGGGAAATCCCTGCCATAAACCTCTCAGAGCTGCTCTGAAGACAGGCTTTCCAGTATCATTAACCTTTAACCTTGGTGCCCAACACATCCCGATAATCTTTTATATAATTGCCACATGTCCTCAGAGATCATATCTCAATGTCCCAACCTAGTCTGTCACCAAATCCAGGCTGCCTCACCAAAGAACTCTCTGGATCTAGGGTCCCCGGGTACTGAAAAGTTAAAGGACCAGTTTGCCCTTAGACTTGATGATTGAAATACTACATTAGACCCACTAACTGAAAAACAATAGTTTGAAAGTGATGGCAGGGCACCTGGGCGGTGCAGACTGTTCAGTATCCAACTCTTGGTTTCAGCTCAGGTCGTGATCTCAGGGTAATGGGATCAAGCCCTGGGTCTGGCTCTGTGTTTAGCATGGATCTGCTTAAGACTCTTTCCCTCTCAAAAAAAAAAAAAAAAAAAAAAAGACTTTCCCTCTCTTTGCCCCTTCTCACTGCTTTCTCTCTCTCTCTCTCAAATAAATAAATAGATGTTTCAAAAAAAAAGAAAGAAAGAAAGAAAGAAAGAGAGATGGCTTAAATTTGCCATGGCAGGAATATAATATTCAGATATAATGATCATAATTGATTATGGGACATTTCTTTGATCTTTGTTTGCTGTTTGCCATGCAGGCTTGCAACAAATTTTAAAGGATAAAATTGTGTCAATTGATTGTTACAGAGCACAATTTTAATACACTTTGCCAACTAATACATCAATTGGGAAGTATCATAAAATTCAGACCACAATTCCCTATTGGTGCTATGACACTGGCTAAAGTTGACATTTGGTATCGTTCATATCATCAGCTATTTGCTTATTGTATAGAAAGGCATTGTTGAGTTTCTAATACAGATCTTGTTAAAAAAAAAAAAAAAAAGAAAATAACAGGTCCCAAATAGAGTCACTTGTGCTAAGGCACATATCACCTAATCAAGATTTACTACCTAACCTAATTATAGTTTCAGCCTCTCCCAGGAATGTAATCTTAACCAGTCAATCTGGAATTTCCTGGTCAGCACTATTGAGGTAATCCATTTGATAGATCCCTGTTGTCCCCTAAAGGAAGGTGACCTTGCCTGAAACAATCCATTCTTCACTGGTAACTTGCTTGTCCTCCCTCCTCCTGCCTATAAGTCTTCCATTTCATACAGCTCCTGGGAGCTTCTTTCTATCTGCTAAATGGAATGTTGCCTGATTCATAAATCATTGAATAAAGCCAACAAGATCTTTAAATTTATTCAGTTGAATTTTGTTTTTTCAACAATGTCTAAGTTCTTTCACTATGATATAAATCATTATGTAATAACTAGTATTCACACGCCATGAAAAATTCACAAAGCAGTACTTCATAGACATAAATTCGAGGTCACTAAATGATCATCCACTATATATTTTATAGGAAGTGTTTATGATGGAAATTCGTCATTATAAAAATAGCTGCGATTAAAATTTAGAGTGTATAACAAGTATATTATTTTGAACTTATTTCTATTTTTAAATAAATGATATTTAAACTATTATAGATGGTATAAAAGTTTTCCACATACTCTTCACCACCTTTCCTTGATGTTAATAACTTACATAACTGTCATAAATGATCAAAAATAGGAAACTAACATTAGCCAATCAAGACTTATTCAAATATTACCAATTGTCCTAGTAATGTGCTTTCCTGGTCTAGAATAAAAAGATCCAAGGGTCCCACATTGCATTTGTTTATTATGACCCCTGAGTCTCTTCCAATACAGAACAGTTTCATTTTGCTTTGTTTTATTGATTTTTTTTTTTTTAATGACTTTGACAATTCTTAAAAGCACAGGCCAGGGACATCTGGGTGGCTCAGTCAGTGAAGTGTCTGCCTTCAGCTCAGGTCATGATCTCAGGGTCCTGGGATTGAGCCCCACATCAGGCTCTCTGATCAGCAGGGAGTCTGCTTCTCCCTCTCCCTTTATGTTCTCTCTCTCTCTCAAATAAATAAATTAAATAAATAAAAAATATATTTTAAAAAAAATAAGCAAATACTCCACTTTGTGGAATGTCACATAATTTGGGGTTGTGCTACATTTAAAAAATATGTTTGGTCTTTGTTCCCTGTTTCTGCCACAGAGCTCTTAAACCCACCCCCCCACACTCCCACCCCCAACCCACCCCCGGATTTCTTGAGTGGTAGCAATGTCTTTGTTATATTAATGTGGTTACTCCTAACCCTAGGATGAGGCCAGTTGCCAAAGAAAACAAAAACAAAAACAAAAATCAGGGCAGCCTTGGGGGCTCAGCAGTTTAGCACTGCTTTCAGCCCAGGGCATGATCCCAGAGCCCTGGGATGGAGTCCCAGGTTGGGCTCCCTGCGTGGAGCCTGCGTCCCCCTCTGCCTGTGTCTCTGCCTCTCTCTGTGTGTGTCTCTCATGAATGAATGAATGAATGAATGAATGAATGAATGAATAAATAAATAAATAAATAAATAAATAAATCTTTAAAAAAAATCACCAGTAGCCAATGATTTAACTAATCATGCCTATATAATGAAGCCTTGACAAAGAAATTTTTGAATAATGAGGTTCTGGGAATTTCTGGGATGGTGAACAACACATCAATGTGCCAGACAGTGGCATACCTGGAGAGGGCATAGAAGCTCTGCATTCCTCACACCCAATCACCCCTCACTACTTGCCCTATATATCTTTTCCATTTGGCTCGTCTTGAGTTGTATCCTGTATATAAAACTGTAATTGTGAAGTACAGCACTTTCCTGAGTTCCATAAGCTGTTCTAGACTGAGCCTCCTAACCTATGGGGTCTATGTTAACTCCAGGTACTTAGTATCAGAACTGAATTGAATTGTAAGATACACACCTGGTGTCACAAAATTGGTCTTGGAAGATGACATGCAGGGTGATCTGATGTCTCCTCATGATAAATTTAGGTTATGATATTTTTGTAAGATTTTCAGAGAAGTGATGTTGAGCCCTTCTCAGGACATCATGTCAGGAGGCACATGATGCTGATATCTCATTACTGAGATGTTAACTTTGATCACTCAGTTGAGGTAGTGTCTTCCAGGTTTCTACACTGTAAAGTTATATTTTCCCCAAACCTATTATTTTTAAGTGTTTCACACTGCAAGATAAAATATTAAACTACTCATAACTTCTTTTCAGATGTCAAAAATAATTTTTTTCAATTACCAACGATAAGAAAACAAATCCATTAGAGAATAAAGGAAACTTCTCTGTATAATTGACTTTTTGGAGAAAATAGATGAGAAGCAGGAGGAAAAAAGAAAAAGATCCAGAATTTAATAGTTTCAGCAGAATGTAGCATTGAAATGTCACTGGTTGGACAGAACACGAATTTACCTTCTATCTCCACGTCAATCATAAGAGATGAATTGCCATTTAAACTAGAAGAGAGGGGATCCCTGGGAGGCACAGCGGTTTGGCTCCTGCCTTTGGCCCAGGGCGTGATCCTGGAGACCCGGGATCGAATCCCACATCGGGCTCCCGGTGCATGGAGCCTGCTTCTCCCTTTGCCTGTGTCTCTGCCTCTCTCTCTCTCTGTGACTATCATAAATAAATAAAAATTAAAAATAAATAAATAAATAAACTTGAAGAGAAAAGAAGCCAACACTCCATTAAACCTAACGTACTTTCTATGAATGCAAGTACACATCCATAAAACTTTAATATTTAGATGACTGGTTGATAATTATCCACCTCAAGTCGCAGATAAGTTTTGAGGAACATTACATACAAATTCTTCCAAATGACAAAGAAATAATGCTAAGCCTCTTTACTTAAAAGGAGTTTGTATTTTGTCTCTATGTCAAAGTCTTAGGGAGTGGAAAAAAATCAACTGGAGCTTGACAATAGTACAAAGATAGGCAGCATTTATCACATGCTCTTAGTTAAGATGGAGAAAATTAAATGCATATCAAAAAACAGTGTTAGGCATTTAAAATTGAACTGTGATTTTATTTTTTTTGAACTGTGATTTTTTAAATATAACCATAATTATTAACACTACAAAACAAACTACTCCAAAGCAAGATCAAATATCATGTGCAATTTTTATTTTATTTTATTATTTTATTTCTTTAAATATTTTATTTATTTATTCATAAGAGACACAGGCAGAGGGAGAGGCAGGCTCCATGCAGGGATCCTGATGTGACTCCATCCCAGGTCTCCAAGATCATACCCCGGGCTGAAAGAGGTGCTAAACCACTAAGGCACCCGGGCTGCCCTTTGCACAATTTTTAAACACAATATAGATGATTTTTTTTTATGGTGAGGAAATTCATATTTTTAACCAACTAGACTCAGTTTAGATGATTCCAATTTTGTTGGCAACATCCAAAGAATCAGTCAGGAACCTTTTAAACATATGCATTCTTCTCTCCTTTGGGCCTGATCCAGGTGTTGACCTTGGCCACATCAATGTCGTAGCACTTCTTCACAGCCGGTTTGAGCTGGTGCTTATTGATGTTGATTGACATCCACAAGAAACAAGTGTGTTGTCTTCTGTTTTCTTCATGACTGACTCAGGAATCAGGGGGATCCTGATGATGGCATAGTGGTCGAGTTTGTTTCTCCTGGGGATGCTCTTTCGGAGATAATCTGAGCTGCCTTTGAAAACAACGTCGTGGGTCCAAGTCCCTGCTCTACTCTGTCGGGTATACTTGGACCCAAGCTTGAGCTTGTAAATAAACCCTTGTGTGTTTGCATCGGGGAAAAAAAAAAAAAGGAAAAGAGAAAGAAAACAGTGTCTTGGGCCATTGGAAGGTACGTGACTTGTGAATCTTCTTTATTTTTATGACACACCTTTCAGTACAGCCATCTTGGCCTTCAAAGACTTTGCTTTAGTTTTGGCTTTGGGAGGAGCAGGGGCTTCTTTCTATCCCTTCAGCACCATCTTTGTAAAGAGAGATGATTCGTTTTTGGTGTGAATGCTAGTATTCAGAGCATCCAAGAACTTCATGAGCATAATAATGGGAATTTTCTTCATCTGGAAGGAACTGAAAGAAATAATAACATTGAAGACAGAGCATTTTCTTAGAATATAAACATCAGCAGCAAATGATGTGTTGTTTGAATTAGGTAAGAAGTGCTAAATATTTCGCACCTATTTTAGATACGACTCCTGATGCAAGCTGTGTAGAACAGATTAGAATTATTACCAGATTTTTGGATTCCAAAAAAGGCAAACATGTCTGTAGGTGAATATTTTGTGGTAGTTTGTTCAGTAATGACATGAGTCGAAAAGACTATATGTATTTTTAATAATGTTGACTGCTCTCTCAAAAAATTTCCAGAAAAAACTGTTGGTCAAGCAAAATCAAGTGTATTAGGCTTAAGGCAGCAAGGGAGAGCACCATCTTTTTGTTTTTGTTTTTTTTTAATGTAGACACATAAAATGTTTTTTTTTTTGTTTTTTTTTTTAATGTAGACACATAAAATGTGAGATTTAGGAATTGGCATGAGGGCACTGCTGGGGTTGGGAAAACCTCTTTCTTTCTTTCTTTCTTTCTTCTTTTTACAGCAAATGCTTAATAAATATTTATTGTACAGTATACAAATTCAGCAATGCATATTTTGTATACCATATGTATTACAGACACACACTGTTGTGCATGTTTTATGTATGTTTTCTTGCATTGGCTTTCTTAAACTAACATTTTAACTAACTCATGAAATCTTCCCTCTATGTATCTTTCCTGCTTTAGTTTTTTTTTTTTAATTTTTATTGGAGTTCAATTTGCCAACATATAGCATAACACCCAGTGCTCATCTTGCCAAGTGCCCCCCTCAGTGCCCATCACCCAGTCACCCCAACCCCCTGCCCACCTCCCTTTCCACTACCCCTTGTTCATTTCCCAGAGTTACGTGTCTCTCATGTTTTGTCACCCTCACTGATATTTTCACTCATTTTCTCTCCTTTCCCCTTTATTCCCTTTCACTAATTTTTATATTCCTCAAATGAATGAGACCATATAATGTTTGTCCATCTCCGATTGACTTATTTCACTCAGCATAATACCCTTGATGTCCCTCCACGTCGAAGCAAATGGTGGGTATTTGTCGTTTCTAATGGCTGAGGAATATTCCATTGTATACATAGACCACATCTTCTTTATCCATTCATCTTTCGATGGACACCAAGGCTCCTTCCAGTTTGGCTATTGTGGACATGGCTGCTATAAATATGGGAGAGCACCATCTTAACAGAGTTTTAGTGTCTCAGCAGGGGAATGCTGTAGGGTCTGGACTCACGTAATTTAAGGCAAGTCCTTCAAGGTAGGAAAATGGTGAAGATTGGCCAAAGTTTATGATGTAATACATTAGGATTGGTGGACACAGCAGGTCTTAAAACAAGTCTGGATAAACAAATTCTTGTCCTGATAAGCAAGCTGTTTGTGCCGGTGAACACACAGGTTTTTTTTGATAAGACTAGCTGTTTGCCACAGTGAGGCAACTATTCACCTGAATAAATTGGTTTGCAAGAATTTCCTGAAACAAATGATGACGTTAGTTATTTATTGGTTTTCAATCTAATCTTCATGGCTAGAATCTCTTGGAGAAAAACAGTCACGTTATGTTGACACAGATAATATCAATTCTCAGCAGAATGTCTACAAAAACTGAATCTAGACAAAACAATTTGAGTGACTAGGAGACATGATGATTCCACAAATATACATGGGAAACAAGGGATTGCAGGAGCAAATCATGAAAAATTTTACAAAACCTTCTATATTCCTTGTTTTGTTTCATCCTGATAAAAAACATGCAACATCTTTTTTGGCTTCTGTGTTGGGGTTGATTAAAAATGATTCTAGGAAAGAGAAATTTGAAGCCATTTTTGAAAAAATGATGAGAAAGTCAAGCTGAATCTATCATGACACTAGAAACTCACTGAAGGTGGGTGCCTGGGTGGCTCAGTCGAGTAAGTGTCCAACTTGATTTCAGCTCAGGTCATGATCTCAGGGCCCTGGATCAGGCCCAGCATCTGGCTCCCCCTTTGTGGGGAGTTGTCTTGAGGATTTCCCTTCCTCTCCCTCTGCCCTTCCTCCTCCTCTCTCTCTCAAAAAATAAATAAATCTTCAAAAAAAAAAAAGGAGAAACTCACTGAAGAGAAGGCAATGCTCTGTTAGAAATTATTGTGACATTAATTGTTACATATTTCTGCAACACAAGTAAAAGCTTGGTCTTAAAAATAACCAGTTTTACATTTATTTGTTCAGTACTCATTTGGCATAATAGCTGGGTAAAATTTGATGTTAAATGCAAAATGACGCAGGAAAAAATTCAGTGCACACGATGCACTTGAAAGCATCAAAGGAATTATACATTTTTAAAAAATGATTTTATTTATTTATTCATGAGAGACAGAGAGAGAGAGAAAGAGGCAGAGTCACAGGCAGAGGGAGAAGCAGGCTCCATGCAGGGAGCCCGACATGGGACTGGATCCCAGGTCTTCAGGATCACGCCCTGGGCTGAAGGTGGCACTAAACTGCTGAGCCACCAGGGCTGCCCAGAATTATACATTTTTTGAAGACAAAGCAATAATGTTTATGAAAAATATATTGATACTGAACAAATAGCAAACTATCTTGACATAGACGACAAGTCTCCCAGTATAGACAGTACCAAGGAAGGAATAAGAAGTGTTAACTTAGAATCCCATCTACAATCCAAAACTCAATTCCAAATTCAATTTTCTTTTTTCTAAGCTAGCTATAACAATACCATCTTCAAAGGAAAGTCTGAAAGAACATAATGGCCTCTCAGTGTTACAGATGGCCAGTGTAACTTAAAGAATTCCAATGAATAGGAGCTATTGACGAATAGTTGAAATTGCTTGGTGAACAAATAAGGGAAATGATACTGATGGGAATTCAATGTATAGGCAACTAAATACTAAGTTGATTTCTAAAATCTACACTTAGAATACTCCAGGTGAAGTATCTCAATATATTTGCAACAATGATTTACATGACACATTTCCAATAACGCTTTGTAGCTCCCAGGATAAATTTCACCTTGCAGTTGCAATTGCCAATGGACAATTTTATAGCTTTGTGAAAATAAAATTTATTAAAGGTATACAATGTCATGAGAAAAACTGTTCATTTCTTTAGAAAACAAGACACTAGAGACAAATAGGCACTGAAACTGTCATAAAGAATTTTATCTCTGTGAAAGCAAGATGTAAAGCTATTTTATAACTAATAATGAAATCTTACTGGTTTCTTAAGTATTCTACTGAGTTATTATTACGATCAAAAATTTGTATTTCCTTTATTGTGTATTCAATAATTTAATTTGTAGAATTTATATAGAATGACCTCAGGCTTGCTATAAATTTTATTATTAAAAAATAAATAATACTCTATCTTCTAAAAATTGCACTTGAACATAAGAAAACTAACTATTCAAAGAAGGAACACTTTTTTCCTAATTCACACAAAGGCTGCATATGGGTACCAAAGCATCATCTCAAGATGTTGAAAATATAATTCTTTTTTTTGAAAATATAATTCTTATATAGATAGTAAGTTCATACCAAAGATTAATTAAACCAATTAATAAGGTAACCAGCAGAATGATAAAAACAATTCAAAGGGGAATGTAAGAAACTGAGATGTTTACAATAAATGGGGAGAAAAGTCTGAAATAAAATTGCTGATTTAGACAAAGGTATACAGTGGTTAAAATCCTACAGGGTAATAAAACCATAACCTTCAGGTTTATCCTTCCTACTAAACAAAAAAGAATAACATGGCCCCAAATCAGCTTTCAGAATTTTAAAATCTGAGTTCTAATGAATTATGCAAACAATTCTAAGTTACCAGAGTCTGACAATCTTTAGGTAGGTTTGTTTGAAAATGTTCTTAGCATGACATTAATCACCCTTTGACTTATTTCCAAGTTTGAGATCATTTTTCTTCACGTGGGCTAATGATACCCCTATATAGTCACACTGAAGCAGGAATCAGCACTAGTGATATTAAAAACTAAACAAACAAATTCTCACCCACAAATCGCAAAGGAGTAACGAAGACTTTACTGATATTTGGTGGTGACATGGAGGAGAGGGGCACACTGCACATCCCAAAGCAAATCATCTCTGAGATCTTGGTAAATACCTGCACCCTGCACTTCTATCCAGCCTTCCCACTGGCTCTCCCCACACATTTTCCCTATCTTCTTTTTCCTAAGGCAAAGAAATATAGCCTTCTGCAGTGTTGCAGCCTCACACCCAGCAGCCTCTAAGCAAAAAATTATATTTCGTACTGATGGGGTCCAAGACATGCCACCCCAAAATATGGTACCTTGGCACGTCACGTATCTTAAACTGAGTAAGTCTGAGAAAGCGACAGAAAAAGGTCACTGTGACCTCCCCCCTTATCCCTTCTCCTATGAAACAGGTCATAAATTTCCCAAGTGAAAGTTCCCCTCCCTGTACCAGGATGGAGGAAGCCATTCTTCTCATGAGAGACAGGGAATTGGGGGCTGAGAAATCTGATAAATAAACCTTGTTAAACTAACCCTTATCTCCCTGGTTACTTCTTCACCATTGAACACCCCTAGCCCAAACGTCTCTGTCTTGTCATTTCCTCAGATTCATTATTTCTTTGCCTGAAAGGTTTAAAGCTCTCTACTCTGGTCACTGCTTTGGGTCTTCATTCTCTTGCGAAGGCTCCCACATACATGTAAAAATTCAATGAAATCTACATGTGCTTCTTCTGTTAATTTGTTTTATGTCCATTTTCAAACCCAGCCAGGGACCCTAAGAGGGTTGAAGAAAGCTTTTTCCTCTCCTACAATATGTGAAGATCCAAAATAAATAATGAATTTTAAATAATTTTTCTTCTTTTTGTCACCATTGGTCAAAACTGACTCACCTTGCTTCAGTATAAAATTAAATTTAAAGTCAATAGTTTTTAAAATAAAGACAAGACACTTTGGCTTGTTTCCAGTCATTATTTCTTGAACACTCACTGTATTCTGTGATTTCACACCGGTCATCTCACTCAGTACGAGGTTGGCTGATTCTACTATAACAAATTAAGCAAGTGAGCCTCAAAGAGGCTGCCGTGTTATAGGTAACAATAAATAGTGAGGCTTAGATGGAGATCCAGGGCCTCAAATTCCAAGTCCAGAGCTGATTACTTATTGCTCTGCTCAGAAGATATAGTCCTTTTGTTCTGTTCATGTAAATCCTTGAATTGATGAGCCATCTAAAGGGCTGCTTAGAATCTGTTAACTATTTCTTCTGCACGATTTCTTAACTTCAGCACTTTTGACTTTTTTTTCCCCCAGGAGGCTGTTCTGTGCACCGTAGGATGCTCAGCAGCATCTATGGCATCCACTCACTAGATGCCAGTAGCTCTCCCTCCCAGCCTTCCCTACCCCAAGTCATGACACAGTCAGCTCCAATTGAGAACCACTGTTTCACCCTATGCTAAATTCCTTTGCAATTTGCATCCCCCCCCATCAGCCTTTCAGTCTGTGAGAACACATGGATTCTCAGACCCAGCATGCCATTGTGGAAAACCTCCCTGCCAGTGCTCTCTACTGGGTCCCTCTGGGCTTCCTGTAGGCCCCATGCCTATGGTACCTGACATCCTCACTGTGAGCCTTTATCCGTTCTTGGAGAGTGTCCAAAATCTACTTATATCAGCTTGATTCTCTGTGCTAGCGCATCCAATCTACTTGATGCAGTGGCTATCCAAAACCAGGGGTTGGTTAAAATAGAATTGACTGCCTAAGAATGATTTACTGGAGGCTTCTGAAAATGTCTCCCACAACTGGATTAACTATTTTGATTAATTTGACCCGTCAGTTTGTTGAGAAGAAAGGGAATACTCATTTATTTATTCACTTAATTTTTTCAAGTTAATAATTTATTTAGATGCATTCATTTATTTAACTAATATTTAGACTGAAATGACTTGCTTTGGACTAAATTAAACATTTAAAATGATCAGATTAGAAAAAAAAGAAAATAAAATGATCAGAGTAGGTTTCTTTTTAGACTCAAGCTGCATTCTGCTTCTATCTCAGTACAAATTATTTCATAATCTTTATTCCCTAGAGAATATAGCTCTGTTAATAAATAATCAGTTTTCAGAGACTATTTCTAACCTCTCTCTTTCCTTGTTGTAGAGAGAGTAAGATAATTTTTTCCCTTAAATTTCAAAGACTATTTTAAAAAATAAATGTTTGAGAAACACTTGTGCTTGTATGATGATGCCTTTCAAGCAAGAGAGAATGACATAGAACTCAGCACAATAAATGTGTGTCATTGTATCCATAGTGGATTTCCTGCGTGATGGAGGGAAGAACAGGAGGAGACAGTCCAGAGGGTTCATGTCACACTAGATTTCTTAGGAAGCTCGTAAAAAGGATTTACTGTATTTTGATTAATCCATCCTTCATCCACCTTGAGTGTCTCCATGGCAACCAGATATTTGTTTCCCAAAGATGGGCTTTCAGACTGTGGAAGGTTCATTCAGCTCTATACAAAACCCTCTGTATTTCTGAGAACCACATCTTTGAAATTCAGCCTGCATAGACAACCACTCCCAAACCTTTGTCTGTGTTACTAATCCTAATGCTACTATCATCTTATCAATGACCAGACATGATCAATTTTTGAAGCATTTTCTTAGAACCAAGAGAGGCATCTGTTTCTATTTCTCAAAAACATCAAATGTTTTAAGCTTAAAGGAGACTAGTTGAGTAGTCATTATAAGGTTTTTTTCTTTGATTGGTTAGAGTATTTCAGAGCATCCACAATTGATTATTCCTGTAAATAAAAATGATCTTTCATCAAAAATTAATGATCCTGGGTGCTTGGCTGGCTCAGCCAGTGGAGCATGCAACTCTTGATCTCAGGGTCGTGAGTTCAAGCCCCACATTGGGCATGGAGCCTACTTACAGTTAAAATTTTTAAAAAGAATTAATGATCCCTTTCTCAAAACACACTTCTAAAGCAGAATATAATCGAGGTGGACTAACATGCAAAAAACACACATTTTATAATGAGGTTGCACACTAGTTAGAAATGAAGCTGAAATGAGCACATGGAAACCCAAACTCCCAACACACAGCTCCATATACCCTATAGCAGGGCTGCCTTTCTGTGCTCACAGGGGATCTTGAGTAGTGCCCTATTATGTGAGATGTGTAAGTCTTCCACTCCATGGAAACAGGAACCCACTGTGTCCTGCCTTCTCCCCAACCTCTACTTTTCAAAATGGAAATATGTTTCAATGGACGGTTAGATGGAGTGATGGGCAAAAACTCTTTATTAAAAACCTGAAAAACATACATCTTTTTGAAAAAAATTACATATCCAAAAATGGTGTCATCCGGGGAGATTTCACTTTATATATCTTGTATTTTTTTCTTTTTCATGGCTGTGAGTTACTTTTGTAATTCACAAACCAATAAAAACATTTCCAATTTGGAAAACACAACAAAAACCTCAAAAAAAAAAAAGTGTTCTTCAAAGTTCAAAGTATACTCCAAATAAATCTATTTCTGATGTAACACAAACAAAAAACACCTGACCATTAGTGCAATTGTGATACAGTTGCTAGGGTTTGCACAGTTCCTCTCATTATTTTATTTTTTAAAAATTACCAAATGGTTTGTGGTTTGTAATGTCTTTATTAATGAGTAAAGTAATAAAAATCAGGTATTTTTACCCATATTATATGACTAATAATTTAAACTCTTTTTTTTTGGCACACAAGTAATATTGAATTAGTCTGACACACAGTTTAGGAATCATAACTTGAATTATTGGAATTCATTCGGGAAACCCAGCCTCACTTAAAATTGCTGCTGTCTGCAGTGTAATAAATGTGATCGATGGCCTTCTGCAGCAATGCAGTTTAGCTGCTCCTCCATTGCTGGGAGAGGCCTCTTTGTGTGTGTATATGTGCATATTTCTTGAACATTCCGCAACTGTTTCCAACAGGAGCTACTTTTGAGCCTCCTATTCACAGTTATTTAAGAATAGCCTGTTATTTTCCAATGACCATGGATCAATTTAGATTGCCTGTAGCAAAATGAATCTCGTTGAAGATTGATGACTTGTAAAAGAGTAAAAATACACACAGCGCCCTTATCCATTCTATCTCACTCAGTTCTTTGTCATTTGGAGCTACAAGGAAAAACTGGTTTCTGCTGGTAACTGGAACTTCCACGTGATCATCAAATTTGGCAAATTAAAACCAGGAGACTTAAATTAGTCTCAATGTTGGGTTTAAGGACTAAATGTTTAAATAAACTTCCAAAGTAAAAGCAGATTTTAGCCAATGCCCCCCTGCTCACCCAAACATCTCTTCAGCATTTCTGATCCCCTTCTCCTGTCTCTTCTTTTTCCTTCCATTCCTACTTATCATTTCAGTTAATAATTTTAGGAACACATTATCTGACATACATCTTGCAATTGGTTGCACCATACCTGTGCATAGGGATAAAGCAGAGAACTTAAATACTCTACACTACCTAGTGAGATATTTAACTCATGAGTCAAATCACTTCTCTCATTTAGTAAATTTATAATATAAATAAACATTTGCAAAGAAAAAATGTACTACACAGGGGCTTTGTCAGGCTTTTATCTTAAATGCAATTGTAAAACTTATGTCATGGACTTTTTAATTTGGAAGAAATTTTAGGGACTATTTTGTATGCAGTGAAACTGTTAGGCTGAGGCTGACAAAACTGCAGTGTAAGTTAGTAACAAATCAGATCCTCCTGGAAATCTTTCCATTCTACTATTCTGTTTTTCTTGTTCTAGGGGGTGGAAAGGCATGGGGGTGGAAAGGCATGTACATGATCTTTTTCATTTAGTACAAAAATATTATTTGGTGCATATTATTAACCTGATGGAAGCAATAAGGAAACTGAGACTCTGAGAAGTTACATAATTTTTCCAAGGTCACACAGCTACTAAAAGAAGTGGAATTTGAACCTCAAATTGTAACCTAATGAATTCTGTGAACAATGAAAGGCATTGAAGAAAAGGAATATTTTCCTGAGGATTGAGGGAAATCCATTGAGGAAGTCGCATCACATATCACGTTAGACAAAAAACTGATAAAATCCCTCAGATATTTCTGTTATTTCCCCCAAAGTTTCTTTTTTTTAATAAATTAATTTTTATTGGTGTTCAATTTACCAACATACAGAATAACACCCAGTGCTCATCCCGTCAAGTGTCCCCCTCAGTGCCCGTCACCCATTCACCCCCCCCCCCGCCCTCCTCCCCCTCCACCACCCCTAGTTCATTTCCCAGAGTTAGGAGTCGTTATGTTCTGTCTCCCTTTCTGATATTTCCCACACATTTCTTCTCCCTTCCCTTATATTCCCTTTCACTATTATTTATATTCCCCAAATGAATGAGAACATACACTGTTTGTCCTTCTCCGATTGACTTACTTCACTCAGCATAATACCCTCCAGTTCCATCCACGTTGAAGCAAATGGTGGGTATTTGTCGTTTCTAATGGCTGAGGAATATTCCATTGTATACATAAACCACATCTTCTTTATCCATTCATCTTTCGATGGGCACCGAGGCTCCTTCCACAGTTTGGCTATTGTGGACACTGCTGCTATAAACATCGGGGTGCAGGTGTCCCGGCGTTTCATTGCATCTGAATCTTCCCCCCAAAGTTTCTTACCCTCAGAAGTAACTGGTTTCTTTCCTCTGATGTTACAGAGGGAAAAAATTATAACTGTTTAATCAATATAAAAGGCAAGGTTTATGTGGAAAGATTGCCTATCACCAAAGCTGAATACATAAAAAAGCCGCAAAAATTTTACTTAAAAAAAAAAAAAATAGGGAGAAAGGAAAAACATAGCCAAGCTAAAAGCAAAAACTGAAGATGTCAAAAAAAAGAGAGTGAACTTTAAGCAGCACAAGGACTCTGAAGTGCAAATGGAGTTTTTGAAGCTAGGAGAACCTTAAATGCTGGGACTAGAGAGAGGACACCTGTTCGGGAAGGAAAGGGCAGCCCACACCCTGCACACAGGGAGCCGGATCAGAGCCACATGCATTAAGCTAGGAGATCGGGAGGGCTGTTCCAACTCTGCAATAAAGATTTAGAAATATTATCCAATGAAGCTGAGACAAGAATAGACAAGAAAGGAGAGTATCTTTGTGACCTGAGGTGGAGAGCAATTTTCATAAACAATTAAAAAATACAAGCCATGGAGGAAAATTTGTTGAACACAATTATATCAAGACAAAGGATTTCTTTTTCTTTCTTTCTTTCTTTCTTTCTTTCTTTCTTTCTTTCTTTCTTTCTTTCTTAAGATTTCTTTATTTATTCATGAGAGACAGAGAGAGAGAGAGCGAGAGAGAGAGAGAGAGAGAGAAGCACAGACACAGGGAGAAACAGGCTCCATGCAGAGAGCCTGACTCGATCCCGAGTCTCCAGGATCACACCCTAGGCTTGAAAGCAGCACTAAATCACTGAGCCACCCGGGCTGCCCTAGACAAAGGATTTCCATTCAGTGAAGGGCACCAGGAATAAAACTATAGAGGAGAGTCCTCCAGCAAGCCAAGATGCCGAAAGGAAAGAAGGCAAAGGGGAAGAAGGTGGCCCCTGCCCCTGCTGTTGTGAAGAAGCAGGAGGCCAGGAAGGTGGTCAATGCCCTGTTCAAAAAAAGACCCAAGAATTTTGGCATTGGACAGGACATCCAGGCCAAAAAGTACTTCACCCTCTTTGTCAAATGGCCCCACTACATCTGGCTGCAGTGGCAAAGGGCTATTCTCTATAAATGTTTAAAAGTGCCTTCTGCGATCAACCAGTTCACCCAGGCCTTGGACCACCAAATAGCTACTCAACTGCTTACGATGACCCACAAGTACAGACCAGAGATGAAGCAAGAGAAGAAGCAGAGATTGTTGGCCCAGGCTGAGAAGAAAACTATGTGCAAAGGGAATATCCCCACTAAGAGGCCACTTGTCCCTTGAGCTGGGGTTAACGCTGTCACCACCTTGGTGGAAAACAGGAAGTCTCAGCTGGTAGTGATCACATGCGATGTGGATCCCACTGAGCTCATTGTCTTCCTGCCTGCCTTGTGTCATAAGATGGGGGTTCCTTACTGCATTATGAAGGGAAGGCCAGGCTGGGGATTCTGGTCTACAGGAAGACCTGCACCACTGTTGCCTTTACACGGTAACTTGGAAGACAAGCGGCTCTGACTTATCTGGTAGATGCCATCAAGACCAACTACAATGACAGATATGATGAGATCTGGTGCCACTGGGGAGGCAATGTCCTGTGTCCAAAGTCAGTGGCTTGCATCGCCAAGCTGCAAAAAGCAAACGCTAAAGAACTGGCCACCAAACTGGGCTGAATGGATGCTGTTGAATTTTTTGTACATAAAGGTAATAAAAGGTTCTCTTTCCAAAAAAAAAAAAAAAAAAAAAAAAACTATAGAGGAGAATATGCATATATTTGTGTTGTCTATGGCAAGAAAAGGGTTAAGCAGTAAGTCTACAGTTTTTTCCTTTCCATTTATTGGGGGGCGGAAAAAGAGAGTGGGGGCAGAAATGAGGCAGATGTCTAGGCCTAATCTCCTAGTGAAAATGTTAATGACTACCTCCTAGCAAAAGAGTTAAAAGTATTTGCTAACCAGGAGGGCTTATCTTTGGAATGCTTTTAACTGGATGAATCCTGTTGGTTGGATTGCTTATGGTAAATACACCAGGAATCTATACATTTATGGGCATAGCCCATGGGAAAATATCATGTAATGGATACAACCATCTAAGTATAAATTGGAGATGTTTCATGACCTAGATGACAAAATATTGATTTGTCCCATATCTAATGAACTAAACTTGATCATATAGTCAAGATGGTGTCTGTCAAGTTTCTCCACTATGAAGTTACTATGTTCCCTTTGTAATTAATACATACTTATAGGGAGGTATACTTTGAGATTATACAAATATCCTGTTTGTCATCAAAATCACTCATTCACTTTGGCCTTCCTTGATAATTCTTCCTTAATGTAATTGTTCTATCATGGCTGCCAAATGACGATTTTCTAACTGAATCATTTGCTCTACATTTATTAGTTGACATTTTAATGTGAAGATGACCTTTCCCCTCCTATTTGTTATTTCATTATTTATCTGTATCAGCAAGGACTCATAGATTCTTACTTTATTCCTTAAATTATGACCTATTATTACCATTATTGACTTTGTTATGTAGCTTATCCCAGATTTGGCAAGTGGGTGTGCCTTGTTTTTTGTTTGTTTTTATACAGTAGGTGAAATTACATAAAAGTTAAAAAGAGGGACGCCTGTGTGGCTCAGCAGTTTAGTGCCTGCCTTCAGCCCAGGATGTGATCCTACAGTCCCAGGATTGAGTCCCACATCAGGCTCCCTGCATGGAGCCTGTTTCTCCCTCTGCCTGTGTCTCTGCCTTTCTCTCTCTCTCTGTGTCTCTTGTGAATAAATAAAAAAAATATTTTTATAAAAGGTTAAAAATAAACAAAGAAACAATAATATTCCTAGCAATACATTTTCAAAATGTATAAAGCAAAACTATGTAGGAATTCAAATAATATAAAGCTATTGGGATTTTTTTTTTAACTCTCTGAATCTGATGGATGAAGTAGACCACCCAATCAGATGGATGAAGAGGGCCATTATTAAGGGTATAGGAGATGTGAATAACATAGCTAAAAAGACTCATCTACTACATATAAAATACTGCACCTAACAGAAAATGCACACTCTTTTTGAGGAACCATAAAACACTTTTTACACTTTTTATTTGGAAATAATTTTAAATATACAGAAAGTTAAATCTGGAAAAATATAAATAACAAAAAGAACACCTGTATAGCCTTTACTCTGATTCACCTACTCTAAACATTTTACCCATTTATATTATCATTTTCTGTGTGTATGAGTGTGTAAATTTTTTCCTGAATTATTTGAGTGTAAGTTACACACATTGTCATCATTAACCCTTAAATGCCTCAATGTGTATGTCCTAAAAATAAGAATATTCTCTCATTGTATCACTATATAGTTACCAACTTTATAAATTCTTATGTTGATACTTTACTATCTAATTTCAAATTTTGTCAGTTGAAATAAAAATAGCCTTTATGGCATTTTTCCCCCCTGCAGCACAGATCCAGTTTAGGGGTAATTATTGTATTTAGTTGTTATTATATTTAGCCTGTAATGAAATACTTGTAAAAATCGACCAAATTCACCCACAGTGTGGTACAATTCAACCTCAAACAAACAAATAAAAAAAGATAATTTCATACATATTTTTAAACAAAGAAATAAAACACATAAGCCATGATTTGAAAAGAAAATCAAAGTGGAAATTAGAAATATTTTATACTGAAATATAAAAAAACAACCAAACTAACTAACTAGCTAAAATAAAGTGGGGAATAAGAAAAAAAAAAAAAGTGGGGAATAAGAGAATGAAAATAAACAAGAAAATTAATTAAATCGATAACAACAATGGAGAGATCATCAATGCAGCCCAAAGCAGAGTCATTAAAAAGATGAATATGAAAGATAATACTCTAAATAATCTGAGCAAGAATAAAAGGAAGAAGGTATAAATAAATAATTGAACTAAAATCATGACATTTTTGCAATGCCTGGGTGGCGTATTTGATTGTACATCAACTCTTGGTTTCAGCTCAGGTCTCCATCTCAGGGTCATGAGATCAGGCCCAACCTTGGGGTGGAGCTCAGCTGGGAGTCTGCTTAAGATTTTCCCTCTCCTTTTACCCTCTCCTCCATGTGAGTGCTCTCTCTTTTTCCAAAATAAATAAATAAATCTTTAAAATCATGGCATATTTATAGATACTTTAGAGATGTAAAAGAAAATAACTTTAAAAAAATTTTAACCAATACATTTTAAACCTTAGATGCAGGTAAATTTTCTAAAAAACAAACAAAAATTACAAGTTAACAAATTTGATTAAAACCAAAAGCTGAATGAACTAATAAACATTAAGAAGTTGAAAAGTTGTCAAAATTTCCCCTCCCTATTCCAAAAAACAATTTTTAAGATGAAAATATATGTTTTTATCAAGAAAAATACATAATCTGTATTTCATATAACATGTTTCAGAGAATATAGAGGAAAAGTCACAAAATTCAATTTACCTTGATGTCAAAAAGAACAGGGACTGTATAATTATAATCTTATGGACACAGATGCAAAAATCCTAATTTTCAAAAACAACAAATCAAATTCTATAGTATACTCAACCTTCTCATTATTTGCAGATTCCTATTTATGAATTTGTCTACTTGTCAAATGTATTTGTAACCCCAAAATCAATACTTAAAATGCTTTCACAGTCATTTACGGAAATGTGCAGAGTTGCAAAAAAATTGAGTTGCAGGACTCACATGTTCCCAGCCAAGGTTAAACAAGATAACATTCTGCCTTCTGTTTTAGTAATTTTGTAGTAAACAAGTATACTTTTTGTGATCTATTTAGTGCCACGTTTTTCATATTTTTGTATTTTTTCTTGGTGATTTTGCTGCTTAAAATAGCATAGCACTAAAGTACTATCTAGTGTTCTTGGCACAAAAGGTTGTGATGTGCCTTACAGAGAAAATACATGTACTAGATAAGCATTATTTGGGCATGAGTTCTAGTATTATTGGCCACAAGTTCAATGTTAATGAATCAAGAATATATATTAAATAAGGTATCTTTAGACAAAAACACATAAAACAAGATTATATATTGATCTGTTGACTAACATGTCTCCAGAGTCCTAGAGGAACCTAATTGTGTATTTCCTCTAGGAACAATGATTCAATATTTATTTATTCAGTGTTTTTAGCAAGTTTATAGACCATAACTGCAATGAAAAATGAGAATTAACTGTAATGTATAATATAAATAAGGTATGTGTAAGTACAAAACAACATATCACAACCAGATAAAGTTTCATCAATGCAAGGATGGTCAACATGAAACTCTCAATATAATTTACCATGTTAGTATTAAAAACAAACAAATCAATATAATCTTTTCAACAGATTGAGATGAAAGCACTCAGTAAAACTCAATATTCGTTCATGATAAAAAGCTCAGCAAAATAGTAATAGAAGGAAGGCAATATCAATGGATTGGTAAATTCATATACAAGAAATAAGAGTCTAAAATTATCCTAGAAACTTTTTAGTTCGTTTAGTTTTAGGTAAAATACCTAAATTTACTCAGAGCCATATAAATAAAGACAGTATGATATAAGGACCAGTAAACATATAAAAGACTTCAGGAACAAGCCCAATCAGGGATGAGGCCTTCAAATGTTAAAGAGATGTCAAAACAATTAACTAGAGAAATAATGGACACATCGACAAATGGTCCTGAGTCAACTAGATTTCCAAGTGGGAAACATTAAGATTTCCCTCTCATACCATAGTTAGGATAAAAACTCCAAAAGAATTATGGGCTTAATTGTAAAAATAATTATTTAATAATTTCAGAAGAAAAATAGGAGAATATGTTTATAGTTTTGGAGTAATAAAGGATTTCTTAACAACAAAATAAGTTTTTTTAAAAACAGAGATCATAGGGCAGCCCTGGTGGCTCAGTGGTTTAGCGCTGCCTTCAGCCCAAGGTGTGATCCTGGAGACCCGGGATGGGGTCTTACATCAGCATGGAGCCTGCTTCTCCCTCTGCTTGTGTCTCTGTCTCTGTCTCTCTGTCTCTGTCTCTCTCTGTGTGTGTCTCTCATGAATAAATAAATAAAATCTTAAAAAAAATAAAATAAAAACAGAGATCATAAAGGAAAAAAATGTATGAATTTTGGTACATCAATATTGAAACTTCCAAACAAAATCAATGTCATAAGCATTGTTACAAGACAAGCCACAAAGGATTAGTATTCAGAATATATAAAGGACAAAACAATGAAAAGAGACAAAGAGATCAAGGACATTATTATTTTTTTAAGACAAAGAATTGAGCAGGCATTTTACAAGTGAAGAAATATACAAAGATCTTCAGCCTTGTTAGTAACCAAGGAAGTACAAAATGAAACATACTGAAATATTTTATATCTATCAGTGATAAAAATTAAAAAGTTTTAGAATATCAAGTGTTTACAAGGATGCAAGGAAGGGGAAACATAAATTGCTAGGACCTGTTTAAAAAATTACTGTAGCAATAGCTATTAAACTGAAATTAGCATACCCCATGACCCAGAAATTTCACTTTTTTAGTATCTCTGGCACATGTATACATGGAGACTTAAATATGCACTATTATTTGTAACAAGGAAAACAATTTTCAAACAACTCATTATTTATCAGTTGGCAGATGGATAAATTGTGGCATATTTATAGAATTGAATTCTATATGGATTACCATTTCAATGAAACTATGTGCTATCAGCAGATCTCAAAAGATAATGCAGAGCAATAGATGCAGGTTGCAGAATCATATGCATAATATGACACCATTATGTAATTTTTAAGTCAGAAAATATATATTTACAGAAAGTGTAAAAAGATGGATTGGGTTTGCATCAAACTTATAATGAGAAGATGTGGGGGAAAATAAAGTAGAATTCAACTATCTCTTAACAACCCATTTCTTTTATTACAATTTTTGGAGAAAAATGACAAAACATAAGCATTGGTTAATTTTGAGTAATGGATAAAAAGATATTAGTTATATGGTTCTCTGTAGTTGTGTCTATTTTTAAAAAAATAATAAAAAATTAAAAAATTAATAAAAGAATTTAAACTAAAGTCATAAGTGTTTAACTGAAATTAGACCAAATAAACATGTATCATTGTCAAACTCCGGGTTACTTACTTATTCCGATTAAGTCCTTAATGATGTCCAGAAATATCCCTTACTCTTGTTCACTTTGGGCTGTAAAAATCTCTTGCCTTGCGCAGCACTTGGAGCTCGCTTCTATCTGCTAGACTGGATGCAGCCCAATTAATGAAACGCTGAATAAAAGCCTACTATATCAGTACATCGTGGGAAATTTTCTTTTAACACTTAATACCTTGATTTTTTTTAAGTGGTATATCCACACGATAAATAGTAAAGCTGTACTCAAAAACAGTTCAATGAAGTTATTAGTCATATGAAAAACGCTAATGATTCGTAATATTCAGAGAAATTAAGCAAAAATAAAAATGAATATTTAGTAAGTTCTAATTTAATACAAATACAAGTGCAAAGAGAAGAATTTGGAAAGAAGTAGAATTCAACCAAAGGTTATTTATCTTATCTCTGAGTGATGTGATGCTCAGACAGATTTTTTTTCCTCGTGATTCCTGTTTTCCAGTTGTTTTTTTTTTTTTTTTTACAGAGAAGGTATTTTAGAATCAGAAAACAGGTTATCGGTGTTAAATCAATTTTTCGTAAAAGCTTGCAAAATTAAAGAATCATTTAAAGTTTATCTTCTGTTTTCTTTCGTGACTAATATTGAAATAGCATTTTGTTTTTCCTGTTACATAATTGATTTAAAAATTTAGACCAAGTTCTATATAATACTTTGGATCCGTCTTCACCTGGGATTTGGAAAATTTAAAGCCTTCCAAATAGAAAACCATTCCAGGAAGAATGACAAAACATCAGCCGTTGCAAATATCTGTCTAATCTTGGGACCTTGAACCTGTTTACTGGTTTACAGAGCGGTAGGGAGAGCCAGAGCCCAACAGTAATCCTACCATTCACTTGCTCTGAGTAACGACCATCTGCTGGGGACTGGGGAGGACCCAGCTCAGTCAATTAGACTGCCTCGGTTTGCATGATAAAGGAAGGTCACAGAAAGTCAATACAATTGAGAGCAACTCCCCAGGTGGCAGAAAAGATCTGCTAGCAACTGGCAGAAATGGCTTGCATTTGAGGAGCACAGCTCTCTCCTTGGAGCTTGCACTTCTCCGAAAGCAGGCTCTTTACAAAATAAAAGTGACATTCAAAAACATCACTTTGGGTAGGCTTAGATTTTTTGCTTCTTGTTTCCCTCCATTATTGCATGGAGGAGAGGAGTGAAAGAAAGATGTAAAATGTTTTTTTTTTTTCTTTTGGGATGTCAGGTACAAAGTTTACCATATTCTTCGGTTCATAGTTCATTATCCATAGATCCATAGATCTATGATCCATACCATAGATCCATGAGTGGCTTTCTTGTATTTAATCATAAAAATATTTTCTCCTTTTGGCCCAAACTCAACTCCCCTCTCCCTCCTCCTTCCTATTCTTTTTTTTTTTTTTTTTGTATTTTTTTTATTGGAGTTCTATTTGCCAACATATAGCATAACACCCAGTGGTCATCCCGTCAACCTCCTTCCTATTCTAATGTGTTGCGTATATGTTCTTAATTATAAGTGTTTTATGAATGAATAGTGAACCAAGTCCTCCTTTTCTCACCTGTTATTCTCTTGTGACAACGTTCTGAGAATTTTTATAAATTAAGGATATTCTGCTGCTTGGAAAGGCCAACTACCCACCTTAAAGTTTGAATAGCAACATTACAGAGACACTAGGAAGTAAGTCGGAGTGGGAAAGCTCTGCTTATTCTAAGAAACAGCTGGCTTTTTGTAGAGCCTGCCAACAGAATGGTCAGTCAGACAAGAGCAAACGCAAGCACATCATTCATTCCTTCAACAAATATTTATCGAGTGTCCTCTTTGTCTGAGACAGGGTCGGGCAACCAATCACAAATCACCGTTGCCACTCATGCTCTGCCATTTATTAGCTGCATGAATTTGTGCAGATCATCTAAATTTTCATATCATTTTAAGTTTCTTCCTTTGTGAAGGGAGAAAAATAAACCCCACCTTACCTCCTTTGTGAGATTGTTTTCAGGATAAAATAGATGCCTATTAAAGAGTACGAGAGTATGTACCTCAAAATATGCATCTTTGTCATAAGGATTATTTTGAAACATTATTTTGAAAAAAACAGACATACGGGATGCCTGGGTGGCTCAGTGGTTGAGCATCTGCCTTGGGCCCAGGGCGTGATCCCTGGGTCCTGCGATCAAGTTCCACATCAGGCAACCTGCAGGGAGCCTGCTTCTCCCTCTCCCTCTCCCTCTGTGTCTCTCATGAATAAATAAATAAATACAATCTTAAAAAAAAAAAAAGCTGACAAGGGAGAAGCTCTGAAAACAGAGTGGAAGTTACCATTTGTAGGGAGATTTATATTTGTGAAGGAAATCTCATTTACAAAGGAAATCTCCATTACAACAGAGTTTCTCCCTGGGTACCAGGAGGAGAGTTGCTAGCAGAAATAATTCACCTCTGAGACTTACCTATAGGACAGGGCATACTTTTTTTTTTTTTTCTTTTAACCATTTTCTCTGCTCACCTTCTTTCCTGTGAATTGCCTCCCTCCACCTAGAAGCCCCAAATTTCTATCCCTTTTCTTAGTTCAGGACATATGTACAGAAGTCTCCACCATTTGGTCACCTTTGATGGTGGCTTAAAACTTTGTGAGACCCCAGTGTGTATATACATAATTAAAATGGGGGGGGTTATCTCCTGTTTAATCTGTCTTTGTCAATCTAATTCTTTAGCAACTACAAAACTGAAAGACTTCAGCTGCCTCCATTTTGACCTCAAACTTCCTAGTTGCGTTCTTCCTTCCAGTTCGTCTCTTAGCTAAGGCAGAAGCCAAAGCATCCTCTGATAGTGAGGTGGGAAACAAAGGCAGAGGAGAAATTATTAAATTTCCTTACTACCTACAGCCCATTGACAAGTCCTTGAAACAGGTAGAGGGGGGGAGGGGCAAGATGGCGGAAGAGTAGGGTCCCCAAATCAACCTGTCCCCACCAAATTACCTAGAAAACCTTCAAATCATCCTGAAAATCTACGAATTCGGCCTGAGATTTAAAGAGAGAACAGCTGAACCGCTACAGTGAGAAGAGTTCGCGCTTCTATCAAGGTAGGAAGACGGGGAAAAAGAAAGAAACAAAAGGCCTCCGAGGGGGCGGGGCCCCGCGAGGAGCCGGGCTGAGGCCAGGGCGAGTGTCCCCAGGACAGGAGAGCCCCGTCCCGGAGGAGCAGGAGCTGCACCAACCTTCCCGGGCGGAAAGGGGCTCGCAGGGAGTTGGAGCAGGACCCAGGAGGGCGGGGATGCCCTCGGGCTCCCGGGGACACTAACAGACACCTGCGCGCCGGGAGAGTGCGCCGAGCTCCCTAAGGGCTGCAGCGCGCACGGCGGGGACCCGGAGCAGCTCGGAGGGGCTCGGGCGGCGGCTCCGCGGAGGGGGCTGCGGGGCGGGGGGGAGCGCGAATCCCACAGCGCAGGCCCCGGAGCACAGGGCGCCGGGACACAGCCCAGGATCCGGCCTCCCCCGGGACAGGCAGAGGCCGGGAGGGCCCAGGACAGCAAGGACGCTCCTGCCCCGAGCTGAGCAGATCAGCGGCCCCGCCCCGGAGCCTCCAGGCCCTGGAGACGGAGAGCTCCGGAGTTACTGCGGGGGCTGACTCCAGGGCTCCAGGGCTGGCCCCGCCACTGGGGTTGTTCCTCCTGGGGCCTCACGGGGTAAAAAACCCCCACTGAGCCCTGCAGCAGGCAGGGGGCAGAGCAGCTCCCCCAAGTGCTAACACCTGAAAATCAGCACAACAGGCCCCTCCCCCAGAAGACCAGCTAGAAGGACAAGTTCCAGGGAAGTCAAGGGACTTAAAGTATACAGAATCAGAAGATACTCCCCCGTGTTTTTTCTTTTTTTTTTTCTTTTTGATTTCTGATTGCTTCCCCCACCCCCCCTTTTTTTCACCTTTATTTCTTTTTCTTTCTCTTTTTCTTTTTTCTTTTTTTTTCTTCTTTTTTTTTTATTTTTCTCTTTTCTTTCCTTCTCTCTCTTCTTCTCCTTTTCCCAATACAACTTGTTTTTGGCCACTCTGCACTGAGCAAAATGACTAGAAGGAAAACCTCACCTCAAAAGAAAGAATCAGAAACAGTCCTCTCTCCCACAGAGTTACAAAATCTGGATTACAATTCAATGTCAGAAAGCCAATTCAGAAGCACTATTATACAGCTACTGGTGGCTCTAGAAAAAAGCATTAAGGACTCACGAGACTTCATGACTGCAGAATTTAGATCCAATCAGGCAGAAATTAAAAATCAATTGAATGAGATGCAATCCAAACTAGAAGTCCTAACGACGAGGGTTAACGAGGTGGAAGAACGAGTGAGTGACATAGAAGACAAGTTAATGGCAAAGAGGGAAACTGAGGAAAAAAGAGACAGACAATTAAAAGAACATGAAGACAGATTAAGGGAAATAAATGACAGCCTAAGGAAGAAAAACCTACATTTAATTGGGGTTCCCGAGGGCGCCGAAAGGGCCAGAGGGCCAGAATATGTATTTGAACAAATCCTAGCTGAAAACTTTCCCAATCTGGAAACAGGCATTCAGATCCAGGAAATAGGGAGATTCCCCCCCTAAAATCAATAAAAACCGTTCAACACCTCGACATTTAATAGTGAAGCTTGCAAATTTCAAAGATAAAGAGAAGATCCTTAAAGCAGCAAGAGACAAGAAGTCCCTGACTTTCATGGGGAGGAATATTAGGGTAACAGCAGACCTCTCCACAGAGACCGGGCAGGCCAGAAAGGGCTGGCAGGATATATTCAGGGTCCTAAATGAGAAGAACATGCAACCAAGAATACTTTATCCAGCAAGGCTCTCATTCAAAATGGAAGGAGAGATAAAGAGCTTCCAAGACAGGCAGGAACTGAAAGAATATGTGACCTCCAAACCAGCTCTGCAAGAAATTTTAAGGGGGACTCTTAAAATTCCCCTTTAAGAAGAAGTTCAGTGGAACAATCCACAAAAACAAGGACTAAATAGATATCATGATGACACTAAACCCATATCTGTCAATAGTAACTCTGAACGTGAACGGGCTCAATGACCCCATCAAAAGACGCAGGGTTTCAGACTGGATAAAAAAGCAGGACCCATCTATTTGCTGTCTACAAGAAACTCATTTTAGACAGAAGGACACCTACAACCTGAAAATAAAAGGTTGGAGAACCATTTACCATTCAAATGGTTCTCAAAAGAAAGCAGGGGGAGCCATCCTTATATCAGATAAACTAAAATTTACCCCGAAGACTGTAGTGAGAGATGAAGAGGGATACTATCTCATACTTAAAGGATCTATCCAACAAGAGGACTTAACAATCCTCAATATATATGCCCCGAATGTGGGAGCTGCCAAATACTTAAATGAATTATTAACCAAAGTGAAGAAATACTTAGATATTAATACACTTATACTTGGTGACTTCAATCTAGCTCTTTCTACCCTCGATAGGTCTTCTAAGCACAACATCTCCAAAGAAACGAGAGCTTTAAATGATACACTGGCCCAGATAGATTTCACAGATATCTACAGAACTTTACATCCAAACTCAACTGAATACACATTCTTCTCAAGTGCACATGGAACTTTCTCCAGAATAGACCACATACTGGGTCACAAATCCGGTCTGAACCGATACCAAAAGATTGGGATCGTCCCCTGCATATTCTCAGACCATAACGCCTTGAAATTAGAACTAAATCACAACAAGAAGTTTGGAAGGACCTCAAACACGTGGAGGTTAAGGACCATCCTGCTAAAAGATAAAAGGGCCAACCAGGAAATTAAGGAAGAATTAAAAAGATTCATGGAAACTAATGAGAATGAAGATACAACTATTCAAAATCTTTGCGATACAGCAAAAGCAGTCCTCAGGGGGAAATACATCGCAATACAAGCATCCATTCAAAAACTGGAAGGAACTCAAATACAAAAGCTAACCTTACACATAAAGGAGCTAGAGAAAAAACAGCAAATGGACCCGATGCCCAGCAGAAGAAGAGAGTTAATTAAAATTCGAGCAGAACTCAACATAATTGAGACCAGAAGAACTGTGGAACAGATCAATAGAACCAGGAGTTGGTTCTTTGAAAGAATTAATAAGATAGATAAACCATTAGCCAACCTTATTAAAAAGAAGAGAGAGAAGACTCAAATTAATAAAATCATGAATGAGAAAGGAGAGATCACTACCAACACCAAGGAAATACAAACGATTTTAAAAACTTATTATGAGCAGCTATACGCCAATAAATTAGGCAATCTAGAAGAAATGGACGCATTCCTGGAAAGCCACAAACTACCAAAACTGGACCAGGAAGAAATAGAAAACCTGAACAGGACAATAACCAGGGAGGAAATTGAAGCAGTCATCAAAAACCTCCCAAGACACAAGAGTCCAGGGCCAGATGGCTTCCCAGGGGAATTCTATCAAACGTTTAAAGAAGAAATCATACCTATTCTACTAAAGCTGTTTGGAAAGATAGAAAGAGATGGAGTACTTCCAAATTCATTCTATGAGGCCAGCATCACCTTAATTCCAAAACCAGACAAAGACCCCACCAAAAAGGAGAATTACAGACCAATATCCCTGATGAACATGGATGCAAAAATTCTCAACAAGATACTAGCCAATAGGATCCAACAGCACATTAAGAAAATTATTCACCATGACCAAGTAGGATATATCGCCGGGACACAAGGCTGGTTCAACACTCGTAAAACAATCAATGTGATTCATCATATCAGCAAGAGAAAAACCAAGAACCATATGATCCTCTCATTAGATGCAGAGAAAGCATTTGACAAAATACAGCATCCATTCCTGATCAAAACTCTTCAGAGTGTAGGGATAGAGGGAACTTTCCTCGACATCTTAAAAGCCATCTACGAAAAGCCCACAGCAAATATCATTCTCAATGGGGAAGCACTGGGAGCCTTTCCCCTAAGATCAGGAACAAGACAGTTGTTCCTGACACTCTCACCACTGCTATTCAACATAGTATGGGAAGTCCTAGCCTCAGCAATCAGACAACAAAAAGACATTAAAGGCATTCAAATTGGCAAAGAAGAAGTCAAACTCTCCCTCTTTGCCAATGACATGATACTCTACATAGAAAACCCAAAAGCCTCCACCCCAAGATTGCTAGAACTCATACAGCAATTTGGTAGCGTGGCAGGATACAAAATCAATGCCCAGAAATCAATGGCATTTCTATACACTAACAATGAGACTGAAGAAAGATAAATCAAGGAGTCAATCCCATTTACAATTGCACCCAAAAGCATAAGATACCTGGGAATAAACCTAACCAAAGAGGTAAAGGATCTATACCCTAAAAACTATAGAACACTTCTGAAAGAAATTGAGGAAGACACAAAGAGATGGAAAAATATTCCATGCTCGTGGATTGGCAGAATTAATATTGTGAAAATGTCAATGTTACCCAGGGCAATTTACACGTTTAATGCAATCCCTATCAAAATACCATGGACTTTCTTCAGAGAGTTAGAACAAATTATTTTAAGATTTGTGTGGAATCAGAAAAGACCCCGAATAGCCAGGGAAATTTTAAAAAAGAAAACCATATCTGGGGGCATCACAATGCCAGATTTCAGGTTGTACTACAAAGCTGTGGTCATCAAGACAGTGTGGTACTGGCACAAAAACAGACACATAGATCAATGGAACAGAATAGAGAACCCAGAAGTGGACCCTGAACTTTATGGTCAACTAATATTCGATAAAGGAGGAAAGACTATCCACTGGAAGAAAGACAGTCTCTTCAATAAATGGTGCTGGGAAAATTGGACATCCACATGCAGAAGAATGAAACTAGACCACTCTCTTGCACCATACACAAAGATAAACTCAAAATGGATGAAAGATCTAAATGTGAGACAAGATTCCATCAAAATCCTAGAGGAGAACACAGGCAACACCCTTTTTGAACTTGGCCACAGTAACTTCTTGCAAGATACATCCACGAAGGCAAAAGAAACAAAAGCAAAAATGAACGATTGGGACTTCATCAAGATAAGAAGCTTTTGCACAGCAAAGGATACAGTCAACAAAACTAAAAGACAACCTACAGAACGGGAGAAGATATTTGCAAAGGATGTATCAGATAAAGGGCAAGTATCCAAGATCTATAAAGAACTTCTTAAACTCAACAGCAAAGAAACAAACAATCCAATCATGAAATGGGCAAAGGACATGAAGAGAAATCTCACAGAGGAAGACATAGACATGGCCAACATGCACATGAGAAAATGCTCTGCATCACTTGCCATCAGGGAAATACAAATCAAAACCACAATGAGATACCACCTCACACCAGTGAGAATGGGGAACATTAACAAGGCAGGAAACCACAAATGCTGGAGAGGATGCGGAGAAAAGGGAACCCTCTTACACTGTTGGTGGGAATGTGAACTGGTGGAGCCACTCTGGAAAACTGTGTGGAGGCTCCTCAAAGAGTTAAAAATAGACCTGCCCTACGACCCAGCAATTGCACTGTTGGGGATTTACCCCAAAGATTCAGATGCAAATGCCGGGACACCTGCACCCTGATGTGTATAGCAGCAATGTCCACAATAGCCAAACTGTGTAGAGCCTCGGTGTCCATCAAAAGATGAATGGTAAAGAAGATGTGGTTTATGTATACTATGGAATATTACTCAGCCATTAGAAACGACAAATACCCACCATTTGCTTCAACGTGGATGGAACTGGAGGGTATTATGCTGAGTGAAGTAAGTCAATCGGAGAAGGACAAACATTGTATGTTCTCATTCATTTGGGGAATATGAATAATAGTGAAAGGGAATATAAGGGAAGGGAGTAGAAATGTGTGGGAAATATCAGAAAGGGAGACAGAACATAACGACTCCTAACTCTGGGAAACGAACTAGGGGTGGTGGAAGGGGAGGAGGGCAGTGGGTGGGCGTGAATGTGTGACGGGCACTGAGGGGACACTTGACGGGATGAGCACTGGGTGTTATTCTGTATGTTGGTAAATTGAACACCAATAAAAATTAATTTATTAAAAAAAAAGAAAAAAATAAAGAAACAGGTAGAGGGACACTCCTGTAGGGACTCAACTGCCTCCATGTCAATACTTTGCTAAGGACAAAAGGCAATCTTAGCCTGACTCCCAGGATCCTCTAAGTCTACATATAAAAATTCCTTTAGAAATTTCATTTATCTCTAAACCCCCCCAAGATATGTGTTGGCAATCATCCTCCAAGCATATGGCCTACGGATACATATCTGAAGGGCCTCATGACTAAGGTTTTATTAGGCAGTAACAAATGACCTTTTCCCAAAAATAGCTAGCCCCCTCAAAGTCCTGGAAACCTTGCTTTCAAAATTCCTTAGAGACTTAACGCAATCCCTAACCCCCTCCCAACTTGAAAATATATAATGGGTCACACTCCTCATGACCCCAGTGCAGCTATTTCTGTCCACAAGTCCTGTCCCTGGGCTTTAATATAACCACCTTTTTGCACCAAAGACATCTCGGGAATTCTTTCTTGGCTATTGGCTTTGAAGGCTAATGTCTTTTCCTACATCAGTAGGAACTGAAGCTACCCCCTCAGACATAAGGACTTCTCTGGGCCAGCAAGATCCTGACCATAATTGACTCCAAGACAATGATCAATTTGACTTTCACTGCCCACCTGCATGTATCTTCTCACCTTTGCCTCTCATTTTTTTTTTTAAATAAAAACTTTGAAGTATTTTCAGCACTTTGGAGATAGTCTTTGAGACACTAATCTACTGTCTTCTCTGTGTTGGCCTTGCTAAAATAAATTCCTTTCTTGTTTTACCACCACTCATTTCTCTACCTTTGGATTTTGTCAGCAAGTGGTCAAACCTGTCTGTTTCAGACCCCCAAAGCCAAGTGCTTTTGTATCCCTGTACCCTGGCTACAGAACCTGAAAGGCTAGGAGAAAAATATTTTTGCTCCTCAACTTCATAGGAAATCACATTGCAAATGTCAAACACTGGAGTGCCTCAGTGGAACAGTCAGTTAAGCAACCAACTTTCAGTTTCAGCTCAGGCCCTGATCTCAGGGTTGTGAGATCAGGCCCTGCATGGGGCTCTCCACTAAGTGCAGAGTCTGCTTGAGACTCTTCCTCTACTTCTACCCTTCTCCATCCAGTGCACAGTCTCTCCTCTGTTAATAATTAATAAATTAATAAATGTTTTTTAAAAAGACTAAAAGAAAAAAGAAAATTAAAACACTATAAAGCCAAGTGAAGGGTAGCAGAATATGTCACCCCAAAATATGCTTCTTTGGCATATGGATTATTTTGAGCTGATTATTTCTGAGAAAAGGGAGACAGAAGAGAATCTCCAAGAACATAAAAGTTACTCTTTTGTCAGGAAAATTTATAAAGGAAATCTCTTTTTGTATGTCTCTCTCTCTGTGTACCAGGAAAAGAAGGATGATTGTAAATCACAAGAGAATCTTGTCAGTGGAGGAGGCATCGACTTAAAAAAGGCACAACAAACCTTATTGTTTTCCACTGTGCTTTCCTAGAAATTTCCCATACCTAGACTGCCCTCTTCCCCAACATCTTTCTTTTGTCTTCAGCTGAAGATGATATTTAAGGTGGTGGCTTGGGCCATTTTGAGGAGTCTTACTCAGTTTTCCTAAGTATATCCCCTATATACATGAGGGATATATGTTATTAAATTTGTTTGTTTTTCTCTTGTTGATCCATCCTTTAACACAGGATGAGAAGATCTCAGTCAAAAACAATGAAAGGTATGGGGGAAATTATTTTTCCTCTCTATACAAGTATCACTAGTATTATTTTGTTGATGTTGCCAAAAGAGATAAAGCATTAGAGGCCAAGGTAAGCCAGCTAAGAAGGCAGAGTTGAGGAATCTTGGCCATTTCTATGCTAGAATAAGCTTGGCCATGCTTAACAAAATTGATAATAAAACACTTATAAGGAATGGAAGAACCTAAAGAGATGGCCATGGTCTTGGCTTTGACCATTGAATATGAAATGTAATGAACACCAGGCAATCCAAAATTTTTTCTGAACCCCAACTTCAAAATATTCCCTTCTCAGATTTGGAGGGAAGGAATGAGATACCTAATGAGTGATGTCATGTGTTCCATCAGCCTATGGTCAAAAACTCTTGTTACTCTGGTTAGTGTCAGCAAACATCCACAGGAGCAGGGGAAAATTGTGGTGTGGGGGCGAGGAGTAAGATAAGGCCCCTGAAGAAAGAATATACAATAAGTGTGTGAGCCAAAAACCAACTAAATTTTCTCCAAAGGAAGGAGAATAAAAACCTAATAGGGTTTATAAACACTCCTTGTAATAAAAGATATTCTAAGCAAAATGAAACCAGAAAACAGTTTTCCTGATTTATTTTTAAATGGGTAGTAAACCAAACATTTCCCCCATATTAAGAAAAAAAGTGAAAATGAATATTAAAAGGTTCACTGCAATTTTGAAAACATTATGCTGATTGAAATAAGCCAAATAGCAAAGGACAAATAGTGTATCATTCCATTTACATGAAATTGCACAGGCAAATTCACAAAGATGGAAAGTAGATTAGAAGTTACCAGGAGCTGAAGGGTAAGAGTATGGGGAGTTATTGCTTAATGGGTACATAATTTTTGTTTGAGGTTATGAAAAAGTTTTGGAAACAGGTGGTGGTGGTGATGGTTGCACAATACTGAGAATGTAATTAATGCCACTGAATTGTACACTTAAAATGGTTTAAAGGCAAATTTTATGTTATATCTATTTTACCATGATAAAAAGAATGGGGAGGATAACCTCAACGCATTAATTTATCTTGAAATGGTTATAGACATAGTAGCAGATCGTAAAAGTGTTTAGAATCCCAGGATTGTGGATATGGGTGATATCTTTAAAGGGTATTGATATCAAACTGACACAGCCCAGAGGATAGTCTTTCTCTAGTTTAGAGACATTTCTGGCTGATGGACCAGCAGGACAGTATGAAAACCTTGAGGAGGAGAGTCTTGTCTTATGGATCTTTTATCTTCATGATAACAGAATAGAATCCGTCATCCAGTTGACACTTAAATGTCTCTTGAATGCATTATCTAGAATTGAAGCTTTCTCATATATTCATTAAAAAATATTGATTGTGACTCTCATGTACCTTGCAAGGGGCTAGGTGCTGGGATTCCAAGGCAAATAAGACTCTTAATGTCCTCCAAGCTTTCAGTCCACAGGGAGAACTTAGTATTAAACAGGGGGGCTGAGTCAGGTGCAGAGGGTCTGGATGGCTACAGGGAAACTTAGGTGGGAGGGGGACAATGGAGCCCTGGATATCTGGAAAGACAGCAAGATGGAGAAGTAATGAAGGGAAGGAGTTCAATGTAGAGGGTGGGAATTTTATTCAAAGAAAAATGTACCCATTAAAGGGCCTCAACTCAATGAGTAAAGTAAATACATTTGTATTCTAAGAACCTTCTCCATATTTACTGAAGTACAGTAAGATGTACCAAACTGTTATACCCAGAAGATTTCACTCAACTTTTACTTAAAAAAAAAAAATTGTCCATTCTGTTTGAATTTGTTATAATAGGCACACAGCATTTTTTAAAAATTTTTATTTTTAAATATTTTATTTATTCATGAGAGACACAGAGAGAGAGAGAGGCAGAGAAATAGGCAGAGAAACAGGGAGAAGCAGGCTCCATGCAGTGAGCCCAATGTGAGATTCGATCCCAGGACTCCAGGACCATGCCCTGGCCCGAAGGCAGGTGCTAAACCACTGAGCCACTCAGGGATCCCCACACAGCATTTTTAGAAGCAGAACAATTAGCTAAGTTCTTTTTTTTTTTTTAATGGAAGATTTTTTTTTTAAATTTTTATTTATTTATGATAGTCACAGAGAGAGAGAGAGAGAGAGAGAGAGAGAGAGAGAGAGAGGCAGAGACATAGGCAGAGGGAGAAGCAGGCTCCATGCACTGGGAGCCCGATATGGGATTCAATCCCGGGTCTCCAGGATCGCGCCCTGAGCCAAAGGCAGGCGCCAAACCGCTGCGCCACCCAGGGATCCCAAGTTCTTTTCATTAAGAAGAAATAGGAGGAAGAGAAAGGAAAGGATGTGTTGAAGGAAGAGGAAGAAAGCACGGAAAGACCACTGGCTGCAGTGTGAGAAGATTCAGGAAGACTCTTAAAACATCTATCAGACTATGTTATTTATAGACCTAAGAGGAAGTCTGAGTAAGAGGAAGTTTGGGGCAGAGGAAGTGGGAAATTGGTAAATTCTGGTCTGAGCGCATTGAGTTTGAAGTGTTTGACACATTTTGAGGAAATGGAATAGTCCTTGAAGGGGTTCAGAATGAGCTACCCCAAAATATGCCATTTTGGCATGAGCATAACATTGAGTTGAAGTCAATCAAGAACCAAGAGACTCAGAAAGAGCTTTAACCTCCCCCTTAACTGCTTAAAAGAATTTAGATAAAAAGCCTCATCCAGGAAGAGAACTATCACCAGAGATAATGACAAAGAATACGGGGTCAGTATGGTAAGCTGCGGGGAAGCTCAGCAGACCTGGAGACCAAATTCTTCTCTGTGTCCCATCATCTGTGTATGGCATGGTGAACATTTGTTTACCAAATATTTGTTCTTCTCATCTTCCTATAAGCTGTCTTCATAGTCTGGATCCATAGGCCCCTACCCCTGTCTCCTTAGCTCAGAATGGCTGACATGTGAGCCTCAATTGCTTGACTGCCTATGGATTTCATAGTCTTATGTGGCTCCCATATGTAGGTAATTAAATTTGTTTTCCTTGTATTAATGTCTTATATCAGCTTAATTAATAGACCAACGAAAAGAACTAGAACCTAGGGATGGCCCGGATGGCTCAGCGATTTAGTGCTGCCTTCGGCCCAGGGCATGATCCTGGAGACCTGGGATCAAGTCCCACATCGGGCTCCCTGCCTGGGGCCTGCTTCTCCCTCTGCCTGTGTCTCTGCCTCTTTCTCTCTCTGTGTCTCTATGAATAAATAAATAAAATTTAAAAAAAGATTTTTTTAAAAAAAGAACTAGAACCTAAAAATATAGAGGAAATATTTTCCTCCTCAACACCTGCCAAAAACAGCTCTCTATACTGATAAAGTACATAATTCTACTGAATAAACTTTATAGATCTTATTGGATTTATTCAGCACTCATGATTGAGCAGCATTCAACCTAGCAGATAGAAAGGGGCTCTGAAGAGCTCTACAAGGTGAGAGATTTTTGTAGACCAAAGTGAACAGGAAAAAAGGAAGTTGCATTGGGCATTTGCTGATTGACTAAAGCAGAGGTACTCCCCTCATACGAAATGAAGAGAAGGCTCAGAGCCAGGTCAAGTACCTTGTGTTGAGTAGACAAATGCTGGTTGATTGATCTGAGCCTTCCTTTTCTGGGAGTGCCAGCATGGAAACTTAGTTAAGTTTTGGTTTACTGACATGGGGCTTAACATGAATGACTCCATCTTGGGCCCAATCTGTTTAATTTAACAGTCAAGATAGAAGAGACAGAGAAACAATTGATTAGTAAGCATGATTAGATTTACACACATGTATGGTAACATAAAAATGACTGCAAAGTATGGTTCAAATATCACATACTTTTATATACAGCAGAAGAAAGACCAATGAAAAGTCTCTTATCTACTTAGGAAATAGATGAATGTGCCTGTGAGTGTCTCTTCCCTCCTGAGAGATTTCTGAATCAATTTGGAGGCAGGTTTTTACAGCTTCAAGGATCACAAGGCCTTGATCTTACATTACAAAACCCAAAGGTAAGGGCCTCTTATGGAGTTTATTTTGTTTTCAAGGAGATACTCCAGGGAGGAGAGCAGTGATGTGGCTTCCCTCTTAAAAAACAAAAACAAAAACAAACAAACAAACAAACAAAAAACAGAAAAAGAAAAAAATTTAACCCTTACAATGAATATAAGTGAAAATGCTCCATAAGTTGTTGGATATGTGGGACTGGAACTCTTGAAATGATGTTGGAACACATCCTCATTTGATGCTATTCAAATGTTGGAAACACACCAGAATCTCCCCCTCTGCTTTTCCACTTTTAACATGACTTAACAGTCACCCAAAGAAAAATCTTTTATTATGCTCCTTCCTGCTTGAGTTTTCAAGACTATACTTATAATTGTTCAATTGTTTTTAAGTATGCAAGATATTTGCTTTGTTTCTTGTTTTCTTTAGTAGAGCCATTCAGAACTATTCTCCAGGATGGAGGAGAAACCTCTCACTTCTCTTGCACAAAATATACAAATTGGTAGAATCTTCCCTGCCCTTGAGGAAAAGGAAATTTTCCACGCTAAAGATTTAGGCTCCTGCTGAGAGCTATTAAGAAAGAGGATAAGTGCAAGGAGATTTTTTTTTTTTGTGAGAACAAAGAAAAAGTGGACAGCACCCTACAGGACATAGAGGTGATGAGGGGGTTAGAGAGATGTAGATGAAGGGCAAGCAGAAAGGGAACTAGTGGAGTGATCACAGAGGACACCAGGAGAAAGAATACCACAAGGACACCTGTTCTTACCAGCTTCACCCAGGAGTAGAGCTGAGTCTTCTGTGGGAGAAGAAACTTCTTGCCCTCAATAGCTATACCTCAAGAACTAGTCACCAACTGAAGCAACTCCTTTGGACAGAGAAGCTTTGCCACACTGCCTCTTGCACCCTTGGAGACCCTCTAGGGTTCCCATAAGCCCAATGGGAGTCCTGACTAGACAGCAGAATGTTGAGGGGGTGCTCCTACATGGAGACACGGGTTGTAGCGAATACAGATGCGCTCAACTAACTCCTTAAGATCTGTGGTAAACTGAATAATGCACCCCTTCCCCAAAAGATGTCTATATACTAATCCCCAGAACATGTGAATATTACCTTACATTAAAAAAGGGACTTAGCAAATGTGATTGAGTTCAGGATCTTGAGTTGGAAAGATTATCTTCAATTATCAATGTGGGTCCAATGTAATCACAGTTATCCTTATAGGAAGCAGGCAGGAGAGTCAGAGTAGAAAGGGACATGATGATGGAAGCAGAGATTGCAGCAATGAAGAAAGAGCCATAAGCCAAGGAATGTAGGTGATCACTAGAAGCTGACAAAGGCAAGGAAAGAGATTCTCCCTTCAGAGGCTGCAACAGCTCTGCCAACACCTTGACTTTGGCCTCTGAAACTGATTTTGAACCTCTGACTTCCAGAACTGTAAGAAAATGAGTTCTGTTGTTTTAGGCCACTAAGTTACCGATAATTTGTTATACCAGCAACAAGGAATCTAATACAAGATGCTTCTTTCCACTTTAAGACTGTAACTAAGAGGAAGGAAGGCAAGGTGGTGGAAGAGTAGGGGACCTCATTTCATCTGGTCCCTTGAATTTAGGTAGATAATTATCAAATCATTCTGAACACCTATGAATTCAACCTGAGATGTAAGAAAAGAATTGCTGGGAGTCTATTAATAGAAAAGCAACCACTTTTTACATGGTAGGAGTACAGAGAAGTGAAACTGATAGGATATATCAGAAGATAAGTGGCATGGGGGAGGGAGCCTCCATAAGCCAGTGAAAAGTGATATAGCCTCAGAGCACAAAATCAGAACCTTTAGAAATCTGCTCTGGGGAGAGACGTCCTTGCCTAAAGGTGCTCAGTGGTGAAGTGGTACAGAATCCTAAGTAGGACATGTGGTCTCATGATCTCCAGGGAACTGAGATAACAGGGGTGCCGACAGAGTTCCCAAGCATTGGAGCAGGGAAACTGGTTACAGTCTGCGAACTCCGGAGAGGGCTCTCCGCTTGATTTGACATAAACTGGGAACTGCTGCACAATTTGGGGACAGCTCTCAGTGCTGGGAGACCTTGCAAATGACAAAAAAGCAGTGCTCCTCTGCCTTCTTTTAGTAGGGGTAGTATGGAAGCAACCTGGTGACCAGTCTCTCTCTGAGTGAGGGTCCTGCAAAGCACAGAAATGCTTGGCCTTCCACCTTCCCCCAGAGGATTGGTGCAGGCACACACCACAGGAGTCTGCAGAGTGTGGCACACACAAAAGTGAAAACTGCTTATCCCTGAGGGTTTACTGAAGAAAGGGGACTGTAATCTTTCAGCTCCGGGGCTGGAGATCAGCCCTTTTCTTTTTTTTCTTTTTTTTTTTTTTTGATCAGCCCTTTTCAACTATTTTTTTTATTTTATCAACTCTTTGTTTTTAAGTCTTTTTTAAACTTTCATTTGTTAGTTGTGTTTTATAGATATATTGTTCATTTTTGGCTTCCTTTCACTATATTCAATTTTATTTGTGTGTGTGTATAGATAGATAGATAGATAGATAGATAGATACATTCTTTATATATATAGATAGACTGATATATTCTTTCTTTCTTTCTTTTTTCTTCTTTATATATATAAAGAATATATATATTTATTATATATATGTCAATATATATATAATATATCTATATTCTTTACAATTTTGGTATTTAGAGTCTTCTAACACACAGACTAAAATACCATCAGGACCAAGTGGATCACCTCATTTTCTCCACCTAGGAGATTATATTCTCTCCCCTCCACTCTTTTTTTTTTCTCTTTTTTTAGGTTTCTGATCTTCAGATTTGTCTAGTGTATAATTCACTTGAGTCAGGGTTGATATATTTTTTATTTTGTTCACTTGATCATCCATTCTTTTCTGGACAAAGTGACTAGAAGAGTAATTTAAAAAAAAAAAAAAGAAAGAAAGAGCCAGAGGTAATACTCTCTGCCACAGACCTAATCAATCTGGATATAAGTAAGATGTCAGAGCAGGAATTCAGGATAACAAATATAAAATTACTAGGTATGCTTGAACAAAGCACAAAAGACACTAGAAAATCTCTTAGTGTAGAAATGAAATCTTACCAGGTTGAAATAAAAAATGCTCTAACTGACATGCAGGCTAACCAGGGTGCTCTAACAGCAAGGTTAGAGACAGAAGAGAGAATAAGTGACATGGAAGACATGTTGATGGAAAGGAAGGAATCTGAGGAAAAGAAAGAAAAGCAACTAATGGACCAAGAGGGGAACCTTGGAGAAATCAGTAATACCATAAAGTGAAGCAATACTAGAATTGTGTGAGTTCCAGAGGAAGAAGAAAGAGAGGGACAGGAGGTATATTTGAGCAAATAATAGCTAAGAACTTCATTAATCTGGGGAAGGAAAGGGGCATTCAGTGAAGCTGGCAAATTTCACAGATAAAGAGAAAATACTGAAAGCATCCTGAGACAAGAACTCCTTAACCTAGAGGGGCAGGAACATTAGACTGGCAGCAGACCTATCCACAGAGACCTAGCAGGCCAGAAAGGGCTGGCATGACATATCCAGAGCACTAAATGTGAAAAACATGCAGGTAAGAATATTTTACCCAGCAAGGCTCTCATTCAGAATAGAAGGGGAAATAAGAGCTTCCAGGACAAACAGAAACTGCAAGAATATGTGATCACTAAACCAGTTCTGCAAGAATATTAAGGGGGATCCTTTAAGTGAAGAGAGAGCCCAAGAGTAAGATAGACCAGAAAGAAACAGAAAATCCACAGAAACAGGAACTTTACAAGTAATACAATGACACTACTCATAATCTTTCGATGGTTACTCTGAATTAAATGGGCTAAATGCTACAATCAAAAGACACAGGGTATCAGATTGGATAAAAAAGCAATATCTGTCCATATGCTGTCTACAAGAGACTCATTTTAGACCTAAAGACGCCTCCAGATTGAAAGTGAGGAGAACCATTATCATGCTAATGGATCTCAAAAGAAAGCTGGGGTAGCAATCCTTATATCAGGCAAATTAGATTTTAAAACAGAAACTGCCTTAAGGAGTGAATAGGGACACTATATCATATGTAAAGGGTCTATCCAACAAGAAGATCTAAAAATTATAAATATTTTTGCTGATAACTTGGGAGCAAATTATATACACAAATCAATAAGTTAAAGAAACACATTGATAATAATACAATAGTAGGGAACTTCAATGCCCCACTCACAGCAATGAACAGATGATCTAAGCAGAAGATCAACAAGGAAACAAGGGCTTTGAATGATGCAAGGATCAGATGGACTTCATAGATATATACAGAACATTCTACCCTAAAGCAACAGAATATACATTCTTCTTGAGTGCACATGGAACATTCTCCAGAATAGATCACATACTGATTGTGTCACAAACTAGGTCTCAACAGGTACCAAAAGACTGGGATTATTCCCTGCATATTTTCAGACCACAGTGCTTTGAAATTTGAACTCAATCACAACAGGAAACTTGGAAGGAATGCAAGTACTTGGAGGTTAAAGAACAGCCAACTAAAGAATGAATGGGTCAACTAGAAATTAATTTTTTTTTAATTCATGGAAATAATGAAAGTGAAGACACAACTCTTCAAAACCTTTGGGATACAGCAAAGGTGGTCCTAAGAGGGAAGTACATAGTAGTATAAGCCTTTCTCAAAAAATCAGAGAAGTTTCAAATATACAAGCTAACCTCACACCTAAAGGAGTTGGAGAAAGAACAGCAAGTAAAGCCTAAACCTAGCAAGAGAAGAGACATAATAAAGATTAGAGCAGAACTCAATGAAATAGAAACCAAAAGAACAGTGGAACAGATCAATGAAACTAGCAGCTGGTTCTTTGAAAGAATTAATAAGATCAATAAACCCCTAGCCAGACTTATTAAAAAGAAAAGAGAAAGGACCCAAATGGATAAAATCATGAATTTAAAGAGGAGAGATCACAGTCAACAAGGAAAGACAAATAATTTTAAGAACATATGAGCAAGTATGCCAACAAATTAGGCAATCTGGAAGAAATGGATGCATTCTTGGAAGCTTGTTTGTTAGGAGATTTTTGATTACTGTTTCAATTATCTTCCTGGTTATGAATCTGTACAGGTTTTCTATTTCTTCCTGTTTCAGTTTTGGTAGTTTATAAGTCCAGGGCCAGATCGTTTCCTAGGGGAATTCTACCAAACATTTCAAGAAGAACTAATACCTATCTATTTAAAGCTGTTTCAAAAAATAGAAAGGGAAAGAAACTTCCTAACTCATTCTATGAGGCCAGCGTTACCCATCAAAATGGAGAATTATAGACCAATATCCCTTGATGAACATGGATGCCAAAATTCTCGCCAAGATACAAGCCAATAAGATCCAATAGTACGTTAAAAGGATTATTCACCTCAACCAAGTGGGAATTATCCCTGGGATGCAAGAGTGGTTCAACATTAGCAAATCAATCAAGATAATACCACACATTAATAAAAGGAGACAAAGACCTTATGATTCTCTCAACTGATGCAGAACAAGCCTTTGACAAAATACAGCATCCTTTCCTGATTAAAACTCTCTACAATGTATGGATAGAGGAAACGTACCTCAACATTATAAAAACCATCTATAAAAAGCCCACGGTGAATATCATTCTTAATGGGAAAAACTAAGAGCTTTTTCCCCAAGATCAGGAACAGGACAGGGGTGCATATTCTCACCACTGTTGTTTAACATACTACTAAAAGTCCTAGCCTCAGCAGTCAGACAACAGTAAGAAATAAAAGGCATTCAAATTGGCAAAGAAGTTAAACTATCACTCTTCACAGGTGACATGATACTTTATGTAGAAAACCCAAAAAACTCCACTTCAAAATTGCTAGAACTCATACAGGAATTCAGCAACATAGCAGGATACAAAATCAGCAAACAGGATTTAATTGCATTTCTATACATTAACAATGAGATTAAAGAAAGAGAAATTAAGGAACTGATCCCATTTACAATTGCACCAAAAATCATAAGATACCTAAGAAAAAAACCTAACCGAAGAGTTAAAGGATCTGTATTCTAAAAACTATAGAATGCTTTGAAAGAAATTGAAGACAGAAAGAAATAGAAAAACATTCCATACTCATGGATTAGAAGGATAAATATTGTGAAAAATGTCTATGCTACCCAGGGCAATCTACACATTCAAGGTAACCCTTAACAAAATACTATTGGCATTTTCAGAGCTGGAACAAATAATCCTAAAATATGTATGGAACCAGAAAAGACCCCAAATAGCCAGAGGAATGTTGAAAAAGAAAACCAAAGCTGGGGGCATCACAATGCCTGACTTCAAGCTTTATCAGAAATCTGTGATCATCAAGACAGTATGGTACTGGCACAAAAACAGACAGACAGGGCAGTCCAGGTGGTTCAGTGGTTTAGCGCCACCTTCAGTCCAGGGTGTGATCCTGGAGACCTGGGATCGAGTCCCACATCCAGCTCCCTTCATGGAGCCTGCTTCTCCCTCTACCTGTGTCTCTGCCTCTCTCTCTTTGTGTCCCTCATGAATAAATAAATAATATCTTTAAAAAAAATAGACATACAGATCAGTGGAACAGAAGAGAGAACCCATGAGTAGAGAACCCTCAACCCTATGCTCAACTCATCTTTGACAAAACAGGGGAAAATATCCAATGGAAAAAGGACAGTCTCTTCAATAAATGGTGCTGGAAAATTGGACAGCCACATTCAGAAAAATGAAACTGGACCATTCTCTTACACTATACACAAAGATAAACTCAAAATGAATGAAAGACCTATGTGCAAGATAGGAATCCATCAAAACCCTAGAGCAAAACACAGGCAGCAACTTCTGTGATCTTGGCTGTAGCAACTTCTAGCTAGACATGTCTCTAAACGCAAGGGAATCAAAGGCAAAAATGAACTATTGGGACTTCATCAAGATAAAAAGCTTCTGTTCAGCAAAAGAAACAGTCAATAAAACCAAAAGGCAACTTCTGAAATGGGAGAAGATATTTGCAAATGACATATCTGATAAAGGGATAGTATCCAAGATCTATTAAGAGCTTATCAAACTCAACATCCAAAAAATAAATATTCAGTCAATAATGTGCTGAAGATATGAACAGACATTTCTCCAAAGAAGACATACAAATAGCCAACAGACACATGAAAAAATGCTCCACATCACTTGCTATCAGGGAAATACAAATCAAAATCACAATGAGAAACCACCTCATTCCAGTCAGAATGGCTAAAATTAACAAGATAGGAAATAAAAGATGTTGGTGAGGATGCAGAGAAATGGGAACCCTCTTACAGTGTTGGTGGAATGCAAGCTGGTACAGCCACTCTGGAAAACAGTGTGGAGGTTCCTCAAGAAGCTAAAAATATAGCTACCCAAGACCCAGCAATTGCACTATGTGGGGTATTTATCCTAATGATACAGCTGTAATGATCTGAAGGGACACCTGCACCCAAATGTTCATAGCAGCAGTGTCCACAATAGCCAAACTCTGGAAAGAGCTGACATGTCCATCAACAGATGAATGGATAAAGAAGATGTGGTCTATATATGCAATGGAATATTACTCAGTCATCAGAAAGATGAATACTGGGCAGCCCTGGTGGCCCAGCAGTTTAGTGCCACCTTCAGCCCGGGGTGTGATCCTGGAGACCCGGGATCGAGTCCCACATCAGGCTCCCTGCATGGTGCCTGCTTCTCCCTCTGCCTGTGTCTCTGCCTCTTTCTCTCTATGTCTGTCATGAGTAAATAAATAAAATCTTAAAAAAAAAAAAAAGAAAGATGAATACTTACTCTTTATATCAATATGGATGGAACTGGAGCATGTTACGCTGAGTGAAATAAGCCAATTGGAGAAAAACAATTATATGGTTTTACTCATACGTGGAATATAAGAAACAGCACAGAAGATCATAGGGGAAGGGAGGGAAAACTGAATGGGAAGAAATCAGAGATACTCTTAACTCTGGGAAACTGAGGGCTGCTGGAAGGGAGGTGGGTGGGGGGATGGGGTAACTGGGTGATGGGCATTAAGGAGGGCACATGATGTGATGAGCACTGGGTGTTATGTGCAACTGATGAATTATTGAACACTACATCTGAAACTAATGATGTATGATATGTTGGCTTACTGAATCTAATTTAATTTTTTTAATCTAATTTTAAAAAAAGACTAGCTAGGAAATTTCTTTTACAGTTTACTCAGTATTTATATAGAAAGCTTCTTCATATTAGTGTTAAAATGTAATGTTCAAAATGTGATAAACACAGCATAGAAACTTTGGGAGGGATGAGAAATACATCCATGATCCTGATTCTGGTGATAGTTCATAGGCATACATATATGTCAAATCTTACCAAATTGTACACCTTAAATATATGCAGTTTTGCGTATATTAATTAAACTCCAATAAAGCAATTGGATACACAAAGTTAATGTATTTAGAGAAGAGCACAAAAATGAAACAAGAGGACATAAATTTAGTGTAATGAAGTAAGTATGTTTCTTGGAGAAATAAAATGGCCATAATTCCACTTTGTCATGCAAAGCAATAATATAATGTTTTATTAGACCTAAGAAAAGATCTTGTAGATAAAGCTGTATTATACTTCATTACTATAATATATGAAGAAAAATTACTGAACACATGCAAATCCAAAAAGTGCAAGCATCAGAACCTGCTGAATTGCAATATTCAGGAGATGTCTGAATTCAGGAGCGTAATTTTGAGAATGTTACCATCACCACTACCTGTGAAAAAACACAAACACTGATGACTCTGAGTTGGAAAATGTGTTAGAAGAATTAGCCTATGAATATAAACAGGATTTAGAAATTCCTTAACTAATTGCTTTCAGTTATAATCCCTTTTGTGGTATGCCTTTCTATGCCTATAGAAATCCAAGAGAGCTTTTTGAATAAATATGAAATTAAAATTATGTATTAGAAAAAATGATATACACACACCCTTCATACAAATAGTAAACCCATGTCAATGTTTTAATCAACTCATTAATGAGGGAACCTGCTGGGTGACAATGCAGTTTCTGGAAGGATATAAGAAAGTGGATTAGTAAGTCAAAGAAAGAATTCTAAAAATAAGATTGTCAAATTGGATACAAAATTGATTAATGAACTACAAGGCAATAAATCCAAACCTTTAGGGTAATCTTTTCTGTAAACACAAAGTATAACATCTCCCCTCATCAGTTTTCTATAAATTATTCTGTAACTTGATAGAATTGTAGAAAGAGGTTCCAAGTCAAGCTACATTATATTGTTAGGGGCTGAGGCCTCTTCAGTGGGCTTGTTGGGCATTAAAATGTCATGCAAGCAGCTTTCTGCCCAAATTCCAAGTTTTAAATGTTCCTGAGCATTGGAGAGGCATTGCAACCATATAAGCCACATGTTAAAATATTTTCTGCCAACAGTTGGTTGGCTTCTTGGAAACTGTTGACAGAGGCTTGTTTAGTGAGGTACTTGGTAAGAAGGATTTTTTTTTTTTCTGGCTAAAGAATAGTTATTTATTTATTTATTTATTTATTTATTTTTGTTATTTATTTATTTTCCTTTTTTGACCAGTTTATTTCACTTAGCATAATGTCTTCAGTTTATCCATGCTGTAGCATATGTTAGAATTTCCCTCCTCTTTATGACTGGATAATATTTTGTTATATGTGTATTAGCACATTTTGTTTATTCATTCATCTGCCATTGGTACTTTATTGCTCTGACCCATAACTATTGTGAATAATGCTGCTATGAACATGGATATACAAATATTTGAGTGTTTCCTTTTAAATCTTTTGGGTATACACTCTAAAAAGGAGTTTCTGGATCAAAGAATGGTATTTTAAAGATTGGATTTTACTAAGGAAGAAGGAAAGCCATTGGAGGGTTTTGAGCAAGGTGGTGACATGATCTGGATGTGTTTTAGAAGGATCCCTTTGGCTTTGTGTGGGGATGAGATTCTGGGGACCAAAAGGGAAGCCACCAGACACATCCCAGAAATCCATGCAGGAAAATGTAGCTCACCCAGAATAAGAGCCCAGGAAAGGTGAGAAGTGTTGAATCTTGATTGGCCTCTAAGGTGGAGCCAAATAGATTTGCTGACATATTTCCTATAGTCACACAAATGTAAGGCAAATAAATATCCCAACTTCCTTCTTTGGTTAGAGATGTTAAATGTTCAATAATGCAAAAGGTTATTTCCTGGGAGTATGCATGTTCCTGATCCTTGCAGAAAAGAGGATCAAGATTCCAATGGAAGTATAACCACAAAAACGAGCTGGGACCTAAGGTATCATCTAGCCCCACAGGTGACAACCTACAAGGCTTGGCCATTGAACTCTTAACTTCCTACTTTGCTGGTAACTCTTGGCTTTGGGATGATCCTTCCTTTCAATGACTAGTTCTCAGTGCTCATAGAGTCTTCTCATCCTGACACCTGACACTGCCCATCCAGGCAATAATCACATAACAGAGAAGTCTCTATAAAGGTCCCAATCCACACAACAGGAGTCCATATTCTCTTTCTGTTTACAGGTGCTGAACTGTTTACACAGAACTGTAGTCATATTGCATGTGAAGCTTAGAAACACTTTGAAGTGTAACACATTAATAGTTAAATTGCATAACGTGGTAGCAAATATTATACAGCATTACAATGTCATTTATATGTTAAATAAAGTTACTGTGATATCTAAAGGAGATTCCACACATATTCAGGTGGCAAATGTCAAAGTGCCAGTACTTATAGCCTTAGAAAATGACCTAACACAGGTTGCAATCCTTCCCATAATTTTTCCAGCTATAAAATCTATTTCCATTAAGTCTGTTCACTTTCAGGTATTAAGAAGTCCAGTGTGGTCTAAGTTACATATTCAATCATATGTCCCATTCAAAGCCTCTCTCCTCTTCGAACTTTAGCTCTGTCCTAACACTATCTCTCTCTTCTTTTTTTTTTTTTTTAAAGAAATTATTTATTTATTCATGAGAGACACAGAGAGGCAGAGGGAGAAGTAAGCTACATGCAGGGAGCCTGATGTGGGACTCAATTCCAGGAACCCAGGATCACGACCTGAGCCAAAGGCAGATGCCCAGCTGCTGAGCTATCCAGGCATCCCATTACCTCTCCCTTCAATGTAATGTTAACACATGTAAACTTGCAACCTCCTGCTATTCACACTCTTGTGCAATCCCCACCCACACAAAATACCTCTGACTTGTATAAGGGTATTGCAGAAATGATGGCATATGACTTTCAAGGCTAGGGTATAAAACATATTTTGGCTTTTGACATGTGCTCGACATGCTTCCTCTCAGGATGCCAGCAATCATGTCTTCTTTTTTTTTTTTTTTAAAGATTTTATTCATCCATTCATGAAAGACACACACACACACACACACACACAGAGAGAGAGAGAGAGAGAGAGAGAGAGAGAGAGAGAGAGGCAGAGGGAAAAGCAGGCTCCGTGCAGGGAGCCCAACATGGGACTCGATCCTGGGTCTCCAGGATCATGCTCCAGGCCAAAGGCAGGCACTAGACTGATGAGCCACCCAGGCTGCCCCAGCAATCATGTCTTAAACACACTCAATGGAGAGTTCCATGTAGTGATGAACTGAGGCCTCCTACCAACACCCAGCACCAACTCACCAGGCACATGAATGAGTCACCTAAGAAGCAGATTCTCCAGCCCCAGTCAAGCCTTCAGATGACTGCAGCCCCAAGCAACATCTAGACTGAGCCAGTCAAACAACCACTTTATTTATTTGCTGCTTCTGGCTTCTTCAGGGTCAAATTAGATGAAGAATCAAGAAGATGGGACTAATTACTTACCTAATTGGTGCTATTGCAATTTGGCTGCCAGTGCATCCCAAAGACTGGTTCTCTTGTTAGGACTCAGGTTATGAGTTATTTAAGAGACTCTACTCAGACCCTAACCTGGCAACATACTGTCTGCCTCTACTCTTAAAACACCATCCCCCCTCAGCAACTGCCCATGGTGGAGGAACTCACAGTCTCCTTTTACTGAGATCCCCTCATGCTAGCAGGCTTCCTTTTGGGACAGCCTACTTATAAGGTCACCACAAACCCAGTTATCACTCTTTGACATCCATTTAACCTAAGGGAAACACATGTAAACTTGCAATGCAAGGTGGTGGATATGTAGGCAGCTCCCCATTGCCTTCTACTTTAGGAGAGAAGGAAGCACTAGCTTCTAGGCTCATGGATGCTCCCAGATTCCAGGACACACATATCAAGCTCTCCCAAGAACCTTCTCGCCAATCTATACACCAGGCTTCATTCATGCTGAATCTAATGAGTTTTTGCAGTTCATTAGTCAACCAGCAAGGGAGGGAAATGACCTTTTCCCCTTCTTGTAAAGACCCCCAATCTTTTGAAATTATATTGCTGAAGCTCTCTTCTATTGGCCTTAAGGCGAGTTAGTAATCCTTCCTTCTTCTGGCTTGGAATGTAGGAAAAGATCCTCAGAGACTATCTCTATTGGAAGCTTGCATAACAGAACTTAGAACTACAGTCTGGTTTGCCTTCAGAAGAGGGTTTGTACTCCTACAATAACACCTATAATTTATTGCTCTTGCTCACTGGTTGGTATGTGAATTCAAATGTAAATGGAGTTGAGGAAGACACACATTGAACTTGGCATGTTTCAGGCAATTCATAGATATCACTCTTACTGTTTTGTGTGAGGAGCCAGACTGAATAGTGGGTTCCTTTTACAAGAAGTATTGATTCAGTTTCAAAATGTAATAAAAATATAATAAAATACAAAAATAAGATTTTGTCTTATAATCATGCTACCTTTATATGACAACTAGACTTTTTGTGTTCTTGTTTTTTCCTTGTTTGTCCTTTCCAACTTTGGAAAAGTACCTTTGGGAAGGGAAAATGCATAAGATTTTAAGTCAGACAAATCTGGATTCAAAATCTGTTCTCCCACTTGCTTATTAAATTAACCTCAGCTCTCTGAGCCTCTTGTTATTTCAAGACAATAATGTTTATTTTGAAAGATTTTTGTAAGGATAAAAGATGAGGTAAGTGCTTAGAACAGCATCTGGGAAAGAAGCACTCAACAATGTGCAGCTAGTACCAGTTATTGTCATTATGAACATATACAAAGTTTTTATACAGTTGAATTATAATGTAGGTTGATTTTGAGTTCTAATTTTCTTATTTATCTAAACTTGTTTCAAAAGTGTTTTCTGAGTGGCTCAGTGGTTGAGCATCTGCCTTTGGTTCAGGTAGGGATCCCAGGATCCTAGGATCAAGTCCTGCATCAGGCTCCTGCAAGGAGTCTGCTTCTCTCTCTGCTTATGTCTCTGCCTCTCTCTGTGTGTCTCTCATGAATAAATAAATAAAATCTTTTAAAAAACAATACAAAATGTTTTCCATGACAACCATGTTTTTTGTTTTAATGACTAAAATATTCCAGCATATTGATATTTTATAATTCATATGCATTTCTCTATTCCTTAAAATTTAGGGTATTTCTAGTTTAACACTTTTTTTATTTTTGGCAGTTTCAAATTATGTGCTATCAACCTCTTCATACATATAGTCCTTTTTTCTTATTTTAAGTTACTTTTCTGAGACAAAACTCCAGTTGTGGAATTACCAAAGTGGGTCAGAGTGCATGAATATTTTTATAGTTCTTGATATGTAATCCCTACTGGAATATAGGGCACTGTTGAAATTATTTCTCATTCCCGTGAGACCCTTCTGTTGGCTAGGCATTCTCTGGCTCAGTTGTACATTTAGCAGCAATAGCTGCCAAGGACAGAAAGCACCATGATTCCGTAATAGGTTCTGTCTGTATCTGAGGACAGGTTGGCCTTCAAGTGTGATTGGAGATGTCAGATGCTATCACTGAATGGAGCTCCTTCCGGGGAAGATCTAAATTGAATTGATACAGATACAATTTCTTGGTGAGGTTTCTGGCATGTGCCATGAATTGCCCCTGTGTACCTACAGGGAAGTAACAGTGAGGGAGAGGTAAGAGATCGGATTGGAGATGCAAGCAGGAATCAGATTGTGCAAGGCTTCTAGGCTTGATTTTATTCTGCACATATTATGGACAAATTGTGTCCCCCTCCAAATTCGTATGTTGAAATTCTAGTTCTCAGTGTGACTATATTTAGAGATAGAGTCATTAGGAGGTAAGTAAGGGTGAATGAGGTCCAAGGGTAGGGCCCTAATCTGCTAGGACTGCTGGTCTTCTGAGAATGAAAAGAGATCTCTTCCTCTCCATTTCCCTCCTCACATTACAGAGGAAAGGCCATGTGAGGATTTAGTGTGAAGGCAGCAATCTGCAAGCCAGGAGAGCTCTGGCCAGGAACTGGATCAGCCAGCACCTTGATCTGGGAATTCTAGCCTCCAGAACTGTGAGAAAATAAATTTCTGTTGTTTAACCACCCAGTCTATGGTACTTTGTTATGGCAGCCGAGGCTGACTCATCCATCCAGTGTGTCATAGTAAGTTATTGAAAGCTGTGAGCAAGAAAATGATGGGATCTGATGTGCAGCCAAGAAGTTGCTACCACTGAAGCAAAGCAGCCGATGAAATCAGAAAGGTGAAAGAGTTCTAAATTTATATAAGACCACATGGGACCAATGTAAGGAGGGTTTTGAGTAGAGAAATAATGGGACTTGACTCAATGGTTGAGTAAATTATCCTAGTTAGAGGGCCCAGCAAGAAGAGAAGCAGATACAGTGGCCATCAGGCAAGAAATGGTATGGTCTAGACCAGAGAAGTAGCAGATTTGGCACACCTACTCCATCCTCGGGGCTCAAATCCATCACCGGCCTTTTCTGCTGAGTGGCAAGTCCCATACTTGCACAAAATGAAAAGCAAGCTCCAATAGTACACTTTCAACATTTCGTTCACAACTGTATAGCCACTGCCTAGTGCCTAATGTGTATGAAGTATTCAATAAGTATTTGTTGAATGAATAAACTAGGAAAAAACTAAATAAATAGCCAGAAAATCATCACCACTGTGGAAAAGACTATGTTTAACCAATTATCTGACCCTGATAATGATATAAATTCTTCTGGCAACATCTCTATTGTTGCCTTTAGATTCCTATAAAATGCTCCTAGCTTCTCCTAATAACCAGTATGTCCTAGTGGTTAGTGTTTTGGTGTGGACACTTTGATTTCTAACCTGATGCCCAGACTTTGTACCTGCATCCTGCAGTCTCCTCCAGCTAGCCAACAGAATCAAAACAGGTCCCCAAATGGCCCATGATCCTTCTTACATTACTGACTTGACAAGCTATCTCTTTGCCTGAAACAACCTCTTCCCTACTAAGCCTTCTTAGTAAACCCACACTGACTCTTTTTTTTTTAAATTTTATTTATTTATTTATTTATTTATTAGATTTTATTTATTTATTCATGAGACACACATACACACACACACAGAGAGAGAGAGAGAGAGGCAGAGATACAGGCAGAGGGACAAGCAGGATCCATGCAGGGAGCCCAACATGGGAGTTGGTCCCAGGTCTCCAGGATCATGCCCCAGGATGAAGGTGGTGTTAAAGCACTGAGCCACCCTGCCTGCCCTCTTTCAACCATTTTGAGTTAACTTTGTGTATGGTGTAAGAGGATGATCCAGTTTCATTCTTCTGCGTGTGGCTGTTCAATTTTCCCAACACCATTCATTGAAGAGACTGTCCTTTTCCCAGTGGATATTCTTTCCTGCTTTGTAGATGAGTTGTCCATAGAATTTCTGGGTTCTCTATTCTGTTCCATTGATCTATATGTCTGTTTTTGTGCTAGTACCATGCTGCCTTGATGATCGTAGCTTTGTAATACAGCTTGAAGTCAGGCATTGTGATGTCCACAGCTTTGGTTTTCTTTTCCAACATTCCTCCAGCTATTTGGGGTCTTTTCTCATTCCATTCAGGAAGGATTTCTTAATCTGATAACATTAGTCATTTCTTCCTGTGTTTCCTTAGGGTCTTGCTCATGGGGTAATTTTTACATGGCCATTTATCGACTCTTACACCTTTCCATATGACTCAAGAATTCCCATAATTTATTTGTCTCTGTATCCCAGAGCCTAGCATGGTACCTGGAGCAGAGGATAAATTATTGGAAAAATTATTGGAATGAATGAATGAATGAATTTTAACTACTGATGCAGACAATTATGTAAACTAAGCAGCTAGCAAACTGGAATCTGTTTAAACCAAAAATGGGTTGCAATCATGAGGTCCAGGAAAAACACTATTTAAAGAAGTGGGAATAGGACCATTCTGAGCTATGTTCAGCCAGATGGTGGCATCAACCCTATATAGGCTGAAATGCTGGCCAGAGAGTTTACAGAACAAGAAACACTGAGCAGGAATTGAATATCCGAGAAACTGAGAAGCCCACTTGGGTAAACCAATTGATGGTCTTCACTTGTCATTTTCCCTAGGTGCATAGGGAATGCTAATACCTGGCTTCCAAGTTTTCCCCTGGAAAGGTTTTCAACCATCAAGACTTTCAGCATCAGAAGTTATCATATATATTTTTTTAAGATTTTGTTTTAGGGCAGCCCAGGTGGCTCAGTGGTTTAGTACCAGCTTCAGCCCAGGGTGTGATCCTGGAGACCAGGATCGAATCCCACGTTGGGCTCCCTGCATGGAGCCTGCTTCTCCCTCTGCCTGTGTCTCTGCCTCTCTCTCTCTCTCTCATGAATAAATAAATAAAATCTTTTCTTAAATTTTTTTTAAGAAAAGATTTTATTTATTTATTTGAGAGAGAGCATGAGCAGGAGGAGGGGCAGAGGGGTAGACTCCTGGCTGAGTGTGGAGCCCCACACAGGGCTCCATTCCAGCATCCAGAGATCATGACCTGAGTAGAAGTCAGATGCTTAACAGACCGAGCTACCCAGAAGCCCCCAGAAGTCATCTGTTTTAAGGAACTTTATCTCTTATCCATGAAGATAAAGAACATCTTTTGTTCTTTCCTTCTCTGAAAGGAAAGAAGAAAGAAAGAAAGAAGAAAGAAAGAAAGAAAGAAAGAAAGAAAGAAAGAAAGAAAGAAAGAAAGAAAGAAAGAAGAAAGAAAGGTGATCTATAACCCACAGGTGTAAAAGCATACAAAATATAAACATATAAAATATAAAGAATAGTTAGAAAGCAAAGTCCCAGATAACTAACAACTCAGGTCAAGACAGACAACATTGCCAGGAACCCCCATCTTCCAAGGGCCCTTTTCTGTTCACATGACCTTTCAACCCTCTCTCAGAGGTGATTTCTATCACAACCTATAGCAACCACTTTTATTATCTTTATTTATATTTTTACCACTCATATACCTGAATTCATTTCCTATTGCTACTGTAGCAAATTACCACAAACTCAGGAGCTTGAAACAACACAAATTTATTGTTGTAGGGTTCTGTAAGGTACAAATTCAACACCAGTCTTGCAGGGCTAAAATCAAGGTGTCCATAGAGTTGTTTCTTTCTGGAGATTCTAGGGGAGAATCCATTTCCTGGTTTCTAGAAGCTCCCCAATTCCTTGGCTATAGCTCCCTTCCTCCATCTTCAAAATGAATAATGTAGCATCTCTCCAAACACCTTCCATTGTCACATCTTCTCTTGATTCTTAATTCTTGATGCAAAGGATGCTTGTGATTCCATGGAGTCACCAGGATAATTCAGGATAATCTTTTCCATCTCAAGGTCTTTAACCTTAATAACTTCTGCATAGTCCCTTTTTCATACGAAGTAACATATTGACAAATTAAAAGATTAGATTGTGAACATCTTTGGGGGGAAGGGGACATTATTTTGCCTACCACAGTAACTATCACAAAACCCATGGTTTAGTGTTAACTGATTTTGTATTTTACATAAATGGAAACAATCTCTTTGTATTTGTATTCAATTGTGTCTTGCTTCTTTTGGTCAGCATTGTGTTTATAAGATTCACTCACATTTCCTGTGGCTGTAATTCATTTTTATTGTATGAATATAGAATGGATAAGCATTTGGGTTGTTTCCAATTTAGGGGCTATTATGAATTCTACCATGAATATTGTTATTTATGTATACTGGTACACATGTGCACACATTTCTCCAGGGTACATATGCAAGAGTGAAATTGCCGAGTCAGGGGATGTGTGCACCTTAAACTTGACTAGTAATGCAAAATGGTTTTCCAAAGTGATTATTCAAAATTGCATTCCCATCAATAGTATATAAAGGTTCTAACTGCTCCATCTTCTCAGTCAACATATCATTGCCAGATTTTTTGTTTCCAATCTAGTATGTATACAAAAGAATCTCTTCGTGTTTTTTTTTTTTTTTTTTTAATGATAGACATAGAGAGAGGCAGAGACACAGAAGGAGGGAGAAGCAGGCTCCATGCCAGGAGCCGGATGTGGGACTCCATCCCGGGACTCCAGGATCGCGCCCTGGGCCAAAGGCAGGCGCTAAACCACTGAGCCACCCAGGGATCCCCTCTCTTCGTGGTTTTAACTTGCATTTTTCTAATCATGAGGCAGCATCTTTTTGTGTGTTCATTGGTCACTTGCATTTCTTTTTCCTAAACAAAATTGTCCAAATAGTGAACCCATTTTTAACCGAGTTGCTTTCCCATTGTTATATCGTAGGAGGCCATTGTACTTCAAGGTACGATTATTTTATGTTATAAGTCTTCAAGTATTTTATCTAATTGTCTGTCTCTGTCTTTCTCTCTCTCTCCCTTTTTTTTACTATCTTTATTGTGTTTTTGATGATCAGAAGGTCTTCACTTTAACGTAGCTTAATTTATCAATTTTAACATTCATTTAGTGTTTCTTCTTTAAGAAAACTTTCCCAATGCTGAGGTCATGAAGATTCGCTTTTATATAACCTTCTAAAAGCTTTCCAGTTTTGCTTGTCATGTTTGGGTCGATAATCCTCCTACAATTAAATTTTGGTATGGTGCCATGTGGGGATTCAATTTTATTTCTTTTTTTTTTTTATGGATATCCAATTGTTTCACTACTATTTATTTAACAGACCAATTCTGCAGTGCGATGTTTCTCATAAATCAAGTGTTTATATATGCAAGAATCTGTTTCTGGGTTTTCAGTTCTGTCTCATTGTTTAAGTTCTCTACCACTGCAGTAACACCACACTATCACAATGACCATAGTTTTATAATAAATAATGACATCTGATGGCAGAATAAGACTTCCAGTTTTGTTCTTCTTCAAAATAGCTTTACCTGTTCTTATCTCTCCTACATTTGCACAAATTTTAGAATTAGATTGTCAATATATATACACATTGCATTGAATCTGTAGATCTGGGATCCCTGGGTGGTGCAGTGGTTTGGCACCTGCCTTTGGCCCAGGGCGCGATCCTGGAGACCAGGGATCGAATCCCACGTCAGGCTCCCGGTGCATGGAGCCTGCTTCTCCCTCTGCCTGTGTCTCTGCCTCTCTCTCTGTCTCTCTGTGACTATAATAAATAAATAAAAATTTTAAAAAAATGAATCTGTAGATCCATTTAGGAAAAATTTAACTTTTTACAATATTAAATATTTTATTTATTTATTTATTTTTAAGTTTATTTTTTAAATAATCTCTACACTCAATGTGGGGCTCAAACTCAGAACGCTGAGATCAAAAGTCTCATGCTCTACTGATTGAGCCAGCCAGGCATCCTCAATATTCAGTACTTTAGATCATGAACATGACATATCTCTTCATTCAAATAGGTTTCTTTAACGTCCCTCAGTAAAGTTATATAATCATCCCCATGGAGTTTTGGCACATCTTTTGTTAGATTTATTTCCAGATCCATGATTTATTGTGGTATATACAATATATTACAAGGTATCCTTTCTCAAATTTTGTTTTCTGATTTTTGCTATTACACAGAAATACACTTAATTTTTGTGTATTGATTTTGTATTCAGCAATATTGATAAACTCTGTTATTAGTCCTAATATTTTCTTGATACATTTAAAAACTTTTCCATATATGCAATTAAGTTACCTCAAAGTAATAATATTCTGTCTTATTCTCTTATCCCTATGCCTCCTATTTCTTTTTCTTCCCATTTCACTGGCTAGAACTGTTACTTTAATAAAAACTACTGAAAGTATGCTTCTTTGTTTTGTCCTGACTTCAAAGGAAAAATCTTCAATATTTAATTGTTAAATATGATTGTTATTGGTTCTTTAATAGATTTTTTTTCAGAATAAGTTCTAGTTTGTGAAGTTAGCAAACTTGTCTATATTGATGAGATCATCATTTTTCTCTTTGAATTTTTTAACATGTGAGTTACGTCAATTGATTTTCTAATATTAAAACAATACAACATTCTTGGGATTGTACTCAACATATAATTTATATATTGCAGGATTTGATCTAACATTTTGTTTAAAATATTTCCACATATGTTAAAAATAAGACTTGTATTTCTGGTTCCAGAATAAGATGGTGTAGATTCACTTGTGTTCTTCTTTAAATACAACTAATTACCTGGAAATTATACAATGATAAAAACATTGGAAGCTTTGTACAAGGTAGACTGAATAAGGAGGACCAGACTTGAGGAATGAAAGCATAGTAAATTCACTGTTCTATTGTTTTAATCTCACATACACTAAGCATCAGAGAGACCTAAAACCCGGAAGCACCAGTAGGCATTGCCTCTAAAAAGCTCCAGAAGAACAGGAAAGGCAAAGCCCAACAGACACCTGGTGGAGCCCCATTCTCTGCTCCAGCAGCAAATAGTGGTGGGTGGTCCACTCAGCCCAGGCCAGTAGTAGAAAAGCCCCAGCCATGTCACTCCCTGCTCCACAATTAGGCACCAGCAGCAGATGGCAACCAGTCCAATCTACTTACAGCAGCAGCAGCAGCAAAGCCCCATGGACAATCACACTTCTTTTCCAAAACCAGAGAACCACAGAGTCAAATTAGCCTGCATCCAGCAACCATACGAAAGCACTAGGCTCTTCCAGCCCCAGTCCACAACTGGGACACAGGCAGGCAGACCAATATACTCCAAGTAGCTGCAGAGAAGTCCAGACAAGCTGACTCTATACCTGTCCCACACCTGTGAAACCAATAAGCAGGCCAACACACTGTTAGAAGGTACAGGAGTCCAGTCAGTAAAGTATTCTCCAGACTAGAAGACATCTTAAGACTGAAAAACAAAGCAAGTCATTCTATACCATTTACACAGAGTTTTATTCAGGGCAACTTACTGACAGGGGGGTTTGGATGGATGGAGAATCCTGGAGCCATGTGACCACTCCCCGTTCTCCACAGCTATTCTCTGCCTCAGCTAGGCTGCAAGCCACAGCTTTTACAGAGCAAGGGGAATGGTGGTAAGGTCCTGGGATAGTTATCGAAAGTGGGGCCTCCTGTGCACTGGTCATCTTTATAGTCATTTAAAGTGGAAGTTTCTGTATGCTACTTTAGGTAAGATGAGAACAAGTCTTCCCAATGCTACGTTAGGTAAGATGAGAACAAGTCTTCCCACATCCTGGTCAGAGCAGACATTAAACTCCATGGGGCCTGGAACACATAGGTCCCAGGGAGTTCATGAATGAGATGGAGGACCAAAGATGGAGTCCGTGTTGTCAGCACTCCTACCTTCACCTGTAGGGTCAGTATCAGTCAAGCACTATTCCCAAAAGCCCCCACAAGCTCTCTATCCCACAGCATAAAGAGATCTAGACCCAACTACTGGGTATCATCCAAATAGTAGATAGTATCAACTATTTATCCAGGCATTGATTTTTTTTAAAAAAGATTTTATTTATTCATTCATGAGAGACACAGAGAGAGACAGAGACATAAGCAGAGGGAGAAGCAGGCTCCCTGTGGAGAGCCCAATATGGGACTCAGTCCTGGGATCCTAGGATCACCACCTGAGCCAAAGGCAGACAATCCCTGAGCCACCCAGGTGCCCCAATCTAAGAGTTGATTTTAAAAGGAAATTCCAATTATAAGTCCCAGGAAGTAATCTGGCTTTATGCTAATAAAAATCTCTAAGTTGATATCCATCACTAATTGGTAAATTCTGGGGTACAGTTGATTAATCAATTACTAGCCTGGCTAAATGTATCAGCATTCAAATATTACTGTAAGTTATTCACAAGAAAAGAAGGAATTCCTTGCTGAAATCAAGGTCAAGTCCACAAGCAAATCCTCATTTCTCTATAACCATGCCTATAAATTGGTCAAAAACAAAATAAAGCATTATATGAAGCTAATCTATGTTTTTAGGCATCTCATATTTGATCTTAATGACTAGTACTTTCTTGTTTAATAACTTTTTAAATAAACTGTTCTCAAATCTTGTTTGAGGTTAATTGAAATGCTGCTAAGTAATACACAACACACAGAACACATCTTCTTAACTGTGAACATTTAAACATTTCCCATCTTAGATCTTCTTGTCAACTTACACGTTTTTTAAGCACTCAGAATAGAGTTCAGTGAGGTTTAAAAACTCATTTTAGATCAGTAAAGATTCTCTCTTATAATATCTTTACCCATTTTCAATTTCACTTTTCTCCTACCATTTTACATCTATAAACATTCTTCATAGAAAACACAAGTAAAAAATAAAAATAAATAAAAATAAAAAAAAATAAAATAAAAAAAAAAATAAAATAAAAAAAAAAAAAAGAAAACACAAGTAAAACAGAATTTGAATTCAAATTTCTTCCTGTCATCTTCCTACTTGATGCTATTGACCTTCAAAAACAGGCTTTCTTTTTTCTTTTTTTTTTTTTTTTTCATTTTAAGTTTTTATTTAAAGTCACATATAAGGTTACTTTACTCCTGCATCTTCTCAATGGTTTCTTCCTTATATTTGCCCTTTTCCTTTCCTACTTGGCGAGATTTGGCTTTACGCTCAAGGATCTTTTTGCGGTCTTTGTCCAGTTTTAGTCTAGTGATAACCACCTTGCTAGGGTGAATGCCCACGTGGACAGTTGTGCCATTTGCCTTCTCTCGTTGTACTCGTTCAATGTAGATGACATACTTCTTCCTGTAAACCTGGACTACTTTGCCGATTTGCTGACCTTTGTAATGTCCCCGCACAACTTGCACTTCGTCATCCTTCCGGATGGGCATGGACCGCACGTTGTACTTCTGCCTCAACTCTTTGGAAAGCGGGGAAGACATGATCTTCCTGCGAATGTGGGAAGGCGCATTGAAATGCCGCTTACGATTCTTGCTCCGGTCAGAAGTCACAAACGGATTGAACTTCATGTTGGCTGCGAGCGCCCCAGCGATGGCCGCAGAAGGCCTTTTTTCTTAATAGTGAAAGTTTTCTTCAACATTTTGGACAAATCTTCTGATATCTCCACTCTTTAACTTTCTGAGAAGAAAGAATTTGGTTTTTCAGGCAAGGAAGTGGCATGTACCTGGGTAGAATTGGTAACAGAGAAGGAAAAGAGATGAACAATAGGCTGAAAGAATAGATAAGAAAGCTAAAATGAAATTAATGTGTTATTAGACCCGTGTGAGCTACTTTCCTTCTGGATTCAGCCAATAGAAGATACTGGCAGGAAACTGGAGGTCAGAAAATGAACAAAAAAGGGAGGAACCTTGAGTGTGTTTCCTGTCTTGTTCAGGGTACCAGAATATCCTTCCCCAAAATATGCCTCTTTGGCTTATGAGTTATGTAAAGCTAAAGGCCACTGGAAACAAACAGGCACAAGAAAAGCTCTAAAAACAAGGCACAAGTTTTTCTTTTGTAAAGGAAATTTACAATTATAAAGTCATTTTTCATTTGTAAGGCTCTCTCGTCTTCCATACCAAGAAGAGGAAAACTCACAAGTCTGGTCAATGATGAAGGCATGGACTTAAATCTGCATAACAAATTTTACTAAAGGACTCTTATTACCAGACTTTCCCTGCTCACCTTTCCATAAATTGTCTCTCCTGCCCAGAATCCCAAATCTCCTTTTTTTTTTATTGGTACTTAAACCCAAGTTCTAGCCACTCTGTTGAGTTAATCATCTCTAGATACTCCCATGTGTAAGCACCATTGCACATGCTAATAAACTTTTGTTTGTTTTTCTTGTATTGCTCTTTGGCCAGTCTGATTTAAAGGGCCCCAGCTGGGGGTGCCTGGCTTGGTTAGTTCATAGATCATGTGACTCTTGATCTCAAAGTTGTAAATTTGAGGCCCATGTTGGGTGTAGAGATTACTTAAAAATAAAATCTTTAAAGGGTACCCTTGTGGTTCAGTCAGTTAAGTGTCTGCCTTCCACTCAGGTCACGATCTCAGGGTCCTGGGATCAAGCTCTGAGTCAGGATCCCTGCTCAGAGGGGAGTCTGCTTCTCTCTGTGACTCTCCCTCTACCTCTACTCCACCTCTCACTCATGTGCACTCTCTCTCTCAAATAAATAAATAAAACCTTTTAAAAAGTAAAATAATTTTTTAAATATTAAAAATAAAATCTTTTTTTTTTTAAATGGAGGAAGCCCAGATAGAAGACCTAAGATGGATACAAGAAAGACTTTTCCCCCTCTTACAGCTTACTCTAACCACTGCAGCAGCTGTGGTAGTGGCTTTATTTTGGGGTCTTCAAACATTGCTGCTACAGTTTCTACTTCTATAGGATGACACTAGGCCATAGAGTAAAAGAAAAATTATATGTCAAACACTTATTTAAAATAGCAGGGCACATTTTATTCAAGCTACTGCAGTAGGGGAGAGAGACTTTGATGTAGAACTGAGCTCAACTCCAAGCACAGCAAAGATATCTGGGAATTTTTGGACAACAAGCAGGGTGAAGGGGTCAGTGAATGGAAAAGTACTAAAAGGAACTTGATTAGAATCAAGAGTAGGGGTAATTCTTGCTCAACTGGCCTGACAGGATTTTGCTAAAGTCAGACCAAAGATTTAGATATCAAAGGTGAAGAATGAGGTATTTGATCAGATATCAAGAGGGGGTGGGGGTCTCAGTGAACTGACTTGATAGGATTCTTGACTCAGCTAGCCAGACATGAGCAGAGTAAAGGGGCAACGAGAGCTCAAAGGAGCCTGACTGTAATTCTTAGCTGGACTCTGATAAGATCATCTTTGCCCCTCTAGTCTTGGAGAGGTAGTTGCTTTATGTTGTTGCTGATCTCTGAGTTGCCAACCTTTGTTTAGATTTTAATTCCTCTATCACCTGGGTAATCAATTTGCTGCATCAATTCCTTCTATTTTTGTTGTTATACTTGTTAGTGAAGTGTAACGTACACACAGAAAAGTACAAAATCCTAAGCCTGATGAATTTTTAAGTGAACACACTCCCATATAATTATCATTCAATCGAGCATCACAATATGAGGGACACTTGGGTAGCTCAGTGGCTGAGCATCTGCCTTTTGCTCATGCTGTGATCCTGGTGTCCTGGGATCAAGTTTCTCATCAGGCTCCCCACTGGGAGCCTCCTTCTCCCTCTGCCTGTGTCTCTGCCTCTCTCTTTCTGTGTCTCTAATGAATAAATAAATAAAATCTAAAAAAAAAAAAAAAAAGAATCACAATATAAATGACACCCCAGGAGCCCCTGGTATGTCCCATTGCAGTCACCACTCTGTCAAGGTTATCCTTCTAAGGCTGTAAATTAGATTTGCCTATTTTGTATTTTATATACATAGAAAAATACAGTTTGTACTTTTTTATCTGGGTTTTTCTTGGCCCAACCTTATATCTGTAAGACTTGTCATTTTGTATCTATTTGGAACTTGTTCATTCTACTTGCTGTATAGTATAGTGTTGCAGGAATATACCATTTATCCATTCATTCCATGGGTCATGAATGTTTGAGTAGTTTCCAGATTTGGTCTTGAACAGTGCTACTGTAAACATTCTTCTACGTTTCACCTGGTGAACAGAGTATGCATCTCTCTTGGGTATATGCATCCAGGAGTGCCACTGCTGAATCGTAGATGTGCTTATGTGAACATTAGCATATACTGCTAGTTTTACCAGAGTGGCTGTAACCTGTTTACATTCCCATCAACAGTGATGAAAGTTCCAGTTACTCCACATCTGATATTAGGTATTGCCTCCTTTTTTTCATTTTAACCATTATTGTGGGTATATGTAGCCCCAGTGCATACTTATTTAAATTTGCATTTCTCTCATAACTAATGAAGTTGACCACCTATTTCTATTATCTCATTTCAGATACTCATCTCATCCCTTTTGTTTTAAGTACACATCATAGTTACTTTTTCTTGTTTGATAATTATATTAAAATGAGGAATAATGAATTTCTTTTTTTTTTCCTTTCCCATCCCTTCTCTACTTCTGATACTAGTCAGTGTTTTTAGGATACTTGCTATTTAAATGCTTATAATTTCATTATTTGATCTGTTAGCCTTAAATAATGTGTCAACTCCTAGTGAACATAGATAAGATAATCACTGAACTTACTCCAGAATTTATCTCCCCCCTCCTCTTCTTAATTTTTTTAGAGTTCTATCATTTTCAGAGTATTTACTATTTTTATCCTTATCTACAATTCTAACCTACTTATTTCTTTTAGTTTCAGTTTTAGAGTTGAATATATTCAATGTTCCTTGCTAGTCAATTTGTAATAGTTCCCTCAATCACATGTTGGGTGGTTAAAATTTATCTTCTGGAAGTTTCTTTAAGAAAGTTTGACAGCCATAACATTTCTTGAATTATTCCATGTTAAACTATCTTCTGCTTTTAGGCTTGAAAGACAACATGATTGGATTAAAATATTTGGTTTACATGCTTTCTTGCCATGTTACTTTGAATGTTCTATCCCAATAACTTCCTGTGTTGAATACTGAAAACCCTCTTCACTCTTCCACTGTAACCTCAGAGACACTTTCTCCATATAAATACAGTGGCTATTGATTCTTTTTATACTCTGAACTATTCTGCTCCCCAATCAGCCTGGCTCCAGTTAGGCTTCTACCACCTATTCATCCCAGCTTCTTCATTCATTGTTAAAGATGAGGGATACAGTATTTGTACTTCAGAGTGAGCCTCTCAGCATCAGGATGGTGTTATTGCTGGAACATTCTAAGATCTGCCCCCACTGGGCTCTTTTGAAATTCATTCCACTTCTTCATTTTCTTTCCTGAGGGTACTGCCAAACTCAATTGATTTTGAAGGCTTTACATGTATTTTGGAGTATGCAGATTTTTTATCTCATAGTGTCACTGAAAATGGAATTTGCAGGGTTGGTTTTATTCTCCTATTGCTTTTGTATTATTTTTAGGATTAAAACAGCAAGTATGTGACTTAAATAGCCATGTTCACACTGAAAGCCCAGAAATAGAGATTTTGAAGGAAACTGAAGGTCAGGTTTCAAAATAAATGAGAGAAAGAGAATGTTAACCTTCATCTTCTTAACAATATGTTAGGGAACCTAACAATGTGTCCTATGAAAAGACAAGATTAATATCACTAATAAAAAGTTAATGTGAGTTTTTTGGTGTCCTTAAGTTAACTTTTCTTTTTTTAAGAGCTCACACTTACATAGCTCTTTTTATTATTATTATTATTTTTTATTTTTTTAAAGATTTTATTTACTCATGAGAGACAGAGAGAGGGGCAGAGCACAAGCAGAGGGAGAAGCAGGCTCCATGCAGGGAGCTCAATGTGGGACTCAATCCCAGGTCTCCAGGATCACACCCTGGGCTGAAAGCAGCGCTAAACCACTGAGCCACCCAGGGATCCCCTGAATTTAACGTTTTGTAAAAAGATTATTCCAGGGGCCACTTTGGCTTTCACTTCAGTGTTTATTTTATTGAATTTGCAAATTAAAGATGTAGTTCTTTCTTAGAATTAAATTTTTACATCTTACATTATTTATAAATCCATACATTTCAACAATTAAGATTTTTTTTTTTAATTTTTATTTATTTATGATAGTCACACACAGAGAGAGAGAGGCAGAGACACAGGCAGAGGGAGAAGCAGGCTCCATGCACCGGAAGCCCGACGTGGGATTCGATCCCGGATCTCCAGGATCGCGCCCTGGGCCAAAGGCAGGCGCTAAACCACTGCGCCACCCAGGGATCCCAACAATTAAGATTTTTAAGTACTTAATATTGTAATCATTTTAACTTTCTTCATACATTCAATATATTCCATTTTAATTTTTAAGTGTTTTAATTTGTCTAATAAAAACAAGATTTCCCAAGTACTTCTATAATCTATAAACCCAATAGTGTAAATTTTTATGTATTTGGAATATGAATCTTTAAGTTCTATTAAATATACTAATAAATTGCTTAATTACACATTTTAAATTGTAATCCCAAGGCTGATATGCCAAATTACTCTCTAAAATGCCAAATAAGGGATCCCTGGGTGGCGCAGCGGTTTGGCGCCCGCCTTTGGCCCAGGGCGCGATCCTGGAGACCCGGGATCGAATCCCACGTCGGGCTCCCGGTGCATGGAGCCTGCTTCTCCCTCTGCCTGTTTCTCTACCTCTCTCTCTCTCTCTCTGTGTGTGTGTGTGACTATCATAAATAAATAAAAATTAAAAAAAAAGAATAAAATGCCAAATAAGTTGTTAAAACACTGCATATGCATAGATAATTTCCAAAACAAAAATATTAATTGTATTGGTTCAATTTACTTTATCCTATCCCATTTAATTCTAAATATTCATGGGTATTCTGTACACACTAATGAGATACATTTGGTGTTACCTTCATTGCTGGCTGAGATTGTATATCAACCAGACATTTAATTGGAACATAAGATGCAAAGTTACAAATATTGGGGCAAATTTTGCCCCAATAACTGCCCTTTTGAATCCTTTCCTACAGTCTCTAAGTCAGCAGAGAACTTAAACATATGTCCTTTGGATGGGGTAACCTACAGCCTTGGCTCCAACATTCATATACCTACATTACCTAATCACCAGATCTAGCTTCCACCAAGGTTACTAATTTAAACTTGTTTGGATTCAGGACACCTGGGTGGCTCAGTGGTTGAGCATCTCCCCTGGTTCAGGTCATGATCCCAGGGTCCTGGGATCAAGTCCTGCATCAGGTTCCCTGCAGGGAGCCAGCTTCTCCCTCTGCCTTTGTCTCTGTCTCTCTCTCTCTATGTCTCTCATAAATAAATTTTTAAAAATAAAAATAACATTTTTTTTGGATTCAACTAATCTAGTCTAATATTTTATTTCATTCTGAATGATTTTCCATGTCCTTTCTACCTGGTAAGACAACATTTTTAGATAGTTAAACGACATTGGAATGATTGTGCAAATTTCTTACGTCTCTGCATGACTTTGTTTTCACAAATCTAACAATATTCTAATGACATGAATTAAATGTGACTATAAGGCAATGGTTGACGATCAGAATTGTATGAAGAAGAAGAAAATAGTCAAGTTAAAAGAAAATCTACTGAAAAATCTACTGGTAGCCTTATGGGGTCTCCCTTGTATATAACTGTTTTCTTTTCTCTTGCTGCTTTTAAAATTCTCTCTTTATCACTACTTTTCCCCATTTTAATTACTGTGTATCTTGGTATGGGCTGTTTTTGTTGGGAGCTCTCTGCCTCCTGGCTCTGGATTTCTATTTTCTTCCCCCAATTCAGGAAGTATTCAGCTTTTATTTCTTCAAATAAATGTTCTGTCCCTTTTCTCTCTTCCTCCAAGATCCCTATATTATGCTTGATGGTGTCATTGAGTCTATTTTCATTTGTTTTTATTTTTTCTCTCTCCTCTTCAGCTTGATTGCTTTCCATTACTCTCTCCCCCAGGTAAATGACTGCTCTTTATTACTTCTAGTATATTCTTAATTCCAGTGATTGAGTTCTTCATCTCTGATTGGTTTTTTGTGTTTTCTATCACTTTGTTGAGAGTCTTACTGAGGTTTTCCACTCATTTCTCAAATCCAGTGAGTGCCTTTATGATCATTTTAAGTTCTCTATCAGATATTACTTATCCATTTTGTTTAGCTCCCTTGATGTGATTTTGTCCTATAATTTCATTTGGGACATATTCATCTGTCTCCTCATTTCATCTAACTCTCGGTGTGTGTTTTTACATGTTAGGAATGTCAGCTACCTCCTGTGCTCTTGAAAAGAACGGCCTTATGAAGAAGATGCCCTGTAGTGTCGTGTGGTACAATGTTCTCTGTTCATCAGAACCTGGCACTTCCGAGGTGTCTGCTGTGTGTGTTGTACATGTCCTACTATTGTAGCTAAGCCATTTTTGCCTTTAGTCCAATCACCTACAATGGCTCTCTTTGCCTGTTGTGGGCAGAGTCCAGTCCCTCTGTTAGTGAGCCAGTCTGGGGCTATCTTGGACTTGAGGTGAGCCGGACCAGGCATTTGCCAGAGATGCAGTGGCACCAAATTGCATAACACTTTCCCTGTGTTGTCCTCTGAAAATCTTGCATTGGTGGGTGGTACCTGCAGTCAGATGAGATGTCTGCTCCCGGCCTCCTGCTGGGAGACAAAACTGGTGTGTGTCATCATCTTCTCCTGCCTCCAAGGAAAGAGTGACTTTGGAGTGGTGCTGGACCTGGCCAGGCTTGTGGCACCACTTTGGATGGGATCTGTCCAGGGCCGTATTGGAGGAGCTGGGTCCACAGGAGAACATGCAGTAGAGTGCATGGTGCCAGCAAGATCTGAGCCAGTATGCTGCAGAAGGGGACCTAGAGCCACCCAACACTCCTGCCAAGAATACAGGTTGGACTGGGTAAATCTGCAGAAGAACATGGAGGCAGATTTCATGGTATTAGTAAGGCTTACATAGTCTGCTGTGGGAGGGGACCTGGACCTTCTGGCTGGAAGGCCTGTGTCCAAAGAAGAATGTGTGGGTGGGGCCTGCTATGAGCAATTTAGGTAGTGAGTATTAGCACTGTGCTGGTTCCCATAGTTGTCTAGGCTGGAAGGCAGGGGAGGGAAATGATGCTCACCAGTTCTGTTCCTTTGTTCCTAAAGAAATCTCCCAGTGATCCCTGCCCCTCCAGCACTTGCTAAGATTTGCAAACAAATCTCCCTCCTGTATACTCCAGGTGTTTTTTAAACTGCTGCCTCTATGCTGTATCTCAACAATGTTGTTCGTTGTGCTGTCTCTATAAGGGCAGGACTGTTTCCTATTGTCCTCTGGTCCCAGAGTTGAGAAGACTGATATTTAAATTTCCATATGTTCAGACCCACAAAATGGAACCAATCACAAAATTATACCCTTCATGGTAATGCCTGAGACTTAACCAATTATTCTGCCAAGCATTGCAAAGTGTCCCAGTTCCCTGAGTAAAAGAGTGACCACACAGACACACACACACACACACACACACACACACACACACACACGATTTCACAGATGTAAATGTTGGCAGAGTGCAGGATAAAAGGGATCCACTCCCTCTGCAAAGTTTTCACTGTCTCTCTGCCTCACACAGTCATTTGCCCGGACAGTGAATTCTCTTCTGGGAATTAGTGCACTCTTGGAGAGGGATACAGGTGGGCCAGACTGTCCCCATGGTTGCAGATGACCTGAGATTATTTGTTCCATAGCTGATTTTATTGTATAGATTATAGCTCATATTTGGAAAACCTGGCTTTCCTGATTTATCAATTCATCCAATAAACAGCTTTGGCACATGTACAATGTGGCTTTGTGTACTTTCTTGACATATTCCCTGTAAGTGACAGTGCAAGATGACCTAAGAGTGCAGTTTTCTTCCATAGCTCCTATAAATAATCTCTTCACAACCTCCATTGCTGCCTATTGGGATGCACTGAAAAACAATTCTCTTGGGAATAGAGGTGAAAGAAAACATTGTCTTTGCCCTCAAGAAGCTCCTAGTGTGCAGTGGATGAAAACAGACCTGAATAGCTAATACCATAAGGTATGTGCTATAATAGAGGTAGCATCAGAGTACTTTAAGAAAACAGAAGAAGTGACTAGTTGCATACAGATAGGAGATGATCATTATCAAGAAATTATTGTGGAGGATATTATATTTGAATAGCATTTGAAAGGTTGTTAGAATTTCTACTACATAAACAAATGCACAGGCCCTCTGAGAGGGCTAAGACTTTTAAGGGTGTGTTTCCTAAATCTGTAAGCTTTAAATTTTTATTTAGTCACAATGCAAAACTAACAAACTGTACATATCTATCCTGTTCACTTTCGTCATTTCCCTTTTACTAGATATAGAGATAATAAAGGATTAATTGCAAGAAAACTGTGTCAGCATCTCCAGATTTAATAAGGGAAGCAATGACAAATCTAAATCAGGACAAACTTTTCATGCTCAGGCCAGATTCTGAACTAGGTTGTCTCCTGCATAGCCTATACAGTCGTATATCAAATGATCTAAAGGCTGAGGGAACTCAGAAAAGCCAGAAAGGGGATCTGATGCCTGAAAAGCAGGAAGGTTGGGCATATTAAATAAGCCTGGTGCCATTCCCCAGATTTTGAATATGTATTCTTTCATGAAATCTGGAATTCTTGAAAGCAGTGATTCAGATTGAATAGTCTGAAAGAAAAGGCTGGGATGTGAGAGGACTTGGAATCTTCCCAGGGAGTTGACTTTCTCCTGCAGGCACAGAAGGGAAGGGTCATCAGAGGCTTCTAAATAGGAAAGTGGTCAAATTTGTATTTAAGATAAATATCTGTGGCAACAGAACTAAGGATGGAATGGTAACCACAGGCAAGAAGGACAATTTACCCTACTTTTCTCTTTGGGTCTTTGCAACTATATTTTTTTAATGCATTGCCCTTGTGGTAAGTATTTTTTTTTTAAAGATTTTATTTATTTATTCATGAGAGACACACAGAGAGAGAGGCAGAGAGAGAAGCAGGCTCCATGCAGGGAGCCTGATGTGGGACTCGATCCCAGGTCTCCAGGATCACTCCCTGGGCCAAAGGCAGGCGCTTAACCACTGAGCCACCCAGGCATCCCTTGTGGTAAGTATTTTGTCTTATCGTTCCATTCTGTGGTGTAGTGGAATGAGCATTGAAACAGAGATGAAGAGGGATGCCTGGGTGGCTCAGTGGTCGAGTGTCTGTTTTTGGCTGAGGTCATGATCCTGAGATCCTGGGGTCGAGCCTCACATTAGGCTCCCCTGTGGGAAGCCTGCTTCTCCCTCTGCCTATGTCTCTGCCTCTCTCTCTCTGTCTCTCATGAATAAATAAATCAAATAAAAAAAAAAAAGTACCAGAGATGAAGAGAATCAGGTTCTAGAACTGGCTCTGTGATCATTGATAGGAATGTGAGTATCATCGATTGAAACTCCATTAGAACACATTTTTATTTCAGCAAAAGTATTCTGAAATTAACAGATTTAATTTTACTTGTGCTGTACAACCTCATTCAACACGAAGCTCCTATGACTGGAATCAAAGAGTAAAAAGAGATCCAAGAATGTTATGAAATGACCTGTTCTTTATCATTTTATCAGTGAGGTAGAGTAGACCAAAAATCTGCAAGGTATATATGTTAACTAACTAGAATGTAACTAAAAATTTGGAAGGAATTTTAAAAGGAAAAAGGCCCCATCCTGTTATTTTACATCACCCTGGAAGGAGCCCTTCACCCTTTCCCATGTGAACAACTACCTAGTTAGATGAGTGCATAGACAAAACCCTGATTGGGTGACAGGTACATGGAGGATTAATCAGATTAAAACAGCCTACCAACATTCTCATAAAAACTCCTAGACTTGAAGCCCTAACAACAACCCCCTCAGGTCCCCTCCCTCTTTGGGAGCTTTGTACTATCACTCAATAAACTTCGCTTTGCTGTCCACCACCCTTCATCTGGACTACCTCTTCATTCTTCGAAGTGGTGTGATCAAGAACCAGGCATCAAAGGAAAATAAATCGTGAAACAAACCAACTCAGCCACTGGGGCACCCCTGAATCAAGTATTTTAAAGTAAAAAGAGTTCAAATGAAATGTTGCTATTTCTCTCTCTGTGACTATCATAAATAAATAAAAATTTAAAAAAAAAGGAAAACATATGTGTTAAAGTGAATGAAACAACTGGGTTTTAGAAAATAAACATTGTAAATGGAAACATGCATTCAACATATTGATAGGGTTATTGGTCTATGAAGAAACCACTTAGATGAAATGATGTTTTTTTTTTCTATCAGGTATATTTGTACAAAAAAAATATACCTGAAAAGATGTGATAGCACATAGAAACCACTCACCAGAATTATGAAGGAGAAGCACCCATAGGTGGCTATCTGCTTTAGGAATGGCGATTTACACACATCATAAAGGAAAAACATCCACCTACAGCAGGCAGATATTTAGCAGTCCCATCAGGCATCCCGAGTTACCTTCTCCAGAGCCCATCTTTAGAGGAAGCATGTATATTATTGAGGATACAGTAAACTGGCTTCCAAATCCTCAGTTCCCATGGGTACTACTTCCTAAAACTGATATAAACCTGAGAAAGCTCCCACAGGCAAGGTCAGTATACTTTCCTTTTCACTGTCTTCCTTCTCCAACTTTACGAAAGAAAGGCTCACTTGGATCTGACTCTGGTATAATACGCTGCAGTGTAGAAACCTATGGAACACCTAGCAAGGGCACAATTTGTAAAGCCTCCTTAAGTAAAGGCATGATGAATCCATAATAGGGCATTGTGTCCCCTCTGGTCTTATACATTTATCTGGTAAGGCAGAAAAATGGCATAAAAAAGAGGGTATCTCAGGCCATGTTGGGATACTTTTGAAGAAAACCTAAATATGTCTCCCGAAAATACGTCTTTTTGACTTAAGTAGCAAGTGAAAGCAAAGCTCTCTGCCCTCCTCCATTTGAATAAAAGCAGGACATAAATTTACAAAGGTGTCCCCGCACCCCTCTCTAGCAGGAAAGATCAAAGTTAATCCCAGGAGACTTTAGATTCTAATCAGTCTGGAGGTGGCACCAGAGGAATCTATATGACAAACTTGACTAACTAGCCTTAATCTACTGTTAGCCTCCCCTACTTTTGCCTTCACAGTTGGCCCTCAGAGATTCAAGGCTCTTTTCCTTTGTCTCATCACTCCTCTAGAAATTGATTGTTCCTTTGCTGAGAAGCAATATAAACTCAAGTTCTAACCAAACCTTTGAGTTACTCATCTCCATGGACTCCCAGGTCTTATGTACCTGACACACATGTTTATAGACTTTTTGTTTTTCTCTTCTCTGTCAGTCCGATGTATGGGGCAGCTGGAGGACCCACGATGGGTGGGTACAGGAAGAGATTCTTCCTCCTTTATACTCTGAAATCAGACAACATTGCAAAATAGAATGCTAGAAATAACTCTGATATTTGTTTAATGACCTTGTCTTTTCCTTCCTCCAACTAGGATTTTGTCAAATATGTCACTTTCCAGGGAGAGGACATAGAGAACAAAGACAATAAGAAATGCAAATGCAATGGTGCATTATTTAATCCAGGCGTCAATTCATGGCTGGACTCTGTGCACTACCTATTAGATATTAAGAACTTTTTATTAGTGTTTAGGAGTGACAATATTATTGTGGTTATGTAGGAAATGTCTGTTTTCTTAAGAGACATCTAATGAAATACATAGAGGAGAAAGGATTTGATGTCTTTATTATGCCATAGAATACTTCAAAAAATTAATTATTAAACCCACGATGGACATATAAATGTTTATTATAGATAGTAATATGATGTTCAAATGTCATGCAGTAGTATCATTTTGTAGAACTAAACCATTTTAGAGGCACTTGGGTGGCTCAGTGGTTGAGCATCTACCTTCGACTCCGGTCGTGATCCCGGATCCTGGAATCAAGTCCGCATCAGGATCCCTGCAGGGAGCCTGCTTCACCCTCTGCCTATGTCTGCCCCCCTCTCTCTCTCTGTCTCTCATGAATAAATAAAATCTTTTTTTTTAAATAGAACTAAACCACTTTAGACAACCAAAAAATTATTAGTTTTACCTAGACTTATTAATAGCCTATGAGAAAAAAAATCCTAAAATGAACATTTTTCAGTTATGGCTTATTTTAACCATAGTTTCTCTTCCTTTTAGCTCAGCAAAGCAAGGCACTTCTAAGTCAGTAACAGCGGGTAGGCAAAAAAAAAAAAAAAAAAAGGGGGGGAAGGTTTTTTTGATAAGCTGTCTAGTCATCGAGTAGATGAATGCTTTCAACAAGTAAGTCAATCTTTTTGCAAGTCAGATGATTTCCAATTATTCATTAACAAAATTGGAGGGTTTAATTGAGTTGCCAGCTGATACCTTATCAAAAATAATTTTCAGCAAAGATAAACTATATGATTTTTCAAAAACAACTCAGAAAGCATCCAGAGTTGATTGGCATTGCTGTAACAAAATTCCTTCCATTTTCATCTACATATTTATGTAATCACGTTTTCTCAGTGTTTATTTCTAGAAAGATGAAAAATAGAAATAGGATGCATGCTGAACCTTCTCTCATTCTAGCAATAAGTGGCAATTTATAAATGAAGTAATTGGGGATGAAGCACCATCCATCTTATTAAGAGATGCCTTCCCATTAATGTTTTATTTTTTATATTTCATTATTATTCATCAAAATATAAAATATTTATGTTGCTTTGATTAATGTGAATTTATGGTTGTTGTAATAACCCAATCAAGAAGAATTTTTTTAGCATTCAGAGCCAAATTGTCAGGAAGTTTTTGGGAAAAAAATGTATGTATGTATAATAAAGTGATCAATAAAAGGTTTTAAAGGTAAAATATATTACATTAGTCTAAATTCTATGGATAGTTCTGTTTCTATGCAGACATAGAATGACAAGAATACATGGAGAAAAAGGGAATGATTTAATATTTTGACTGTTAAAGAAATGTTTAGTCCTGTATTTTTAATTTATTTTTAATGATTTTATTTATTCATGAGAGACACACACAGAGAGAGGGAGAGACAGAGGGAGAAGCAGGCTCCATGCAGGGAGCCCAATGTGGGACTCGATCCCAGGACTCCAGGGAAGGCAGATGCTCAACCGCTGAGCCACCCCGGCATCCCAAGGTCCTGTATTTTTTAAATGAATGATTATGGTACATCAAATTATAAAAGATGTTTATATTTTATTGGACATGCAGTTTTTAAAAAGGTAATATAAATGTTCTATTTCAAAACACATAAAGCATGCTGGATTTTTTTTTTTTTTTGCCACAGGAGAGCCAAGTGTTCTGGTAGCTGTCATGCATCAGCTGTTGACTAGGGTACAGTGAAGTTAAGAGAGAAGGTACTGCATCACACACCCAGTTTGACACCCTGCCCTTCCCCCTTTTCCTTGAATGTCTCCCACCCCCAATGGTGGAGGAGAAAGAATTGAAACAGAGAATGAGGGAAGGAGAGAAAGAGTGAAAAAGAAGATCCCACTGCCACCACTCTGCAGATTCCTGAAACCAAAACCAGGTTGAAGGAGATACTGCTTTAGTTGAAAGATGAAATGGAAGTTTTTACCTGTGCTAGAATTGATTTAATAACTGAAATTGGAAAGAAAAGTATAGGGCCTTTCATGATCTTTTTAAGGGACAGGAAAAAAAGGTCTCAACATAGTATGGGCAGGATTTTGACTCCACCAGACTCATACTGTTGAATAAATTGGCTCCCCAAATATTTATCCATACAGAAAAGATAAAAGAGCACACTGAGACATTAATAGTAATTATCTATGTATGATAATTTTCTTCATTGGGCATATATATATATATATATTTAAGATAGTATGTATTTATTTATTTTATTATTTTTTTAAGATTTTTATTTATTCATGAGAGACACAGAAAGTGAGGCAGAGACACAGACGGAGGGAGAAGCAGGCTGCATGCAAGGAGCCCAATGTGGGACTCAATCCCGGGACTCCAGGATCACACCTGAGCCAAAGGCAGACGCTCAACTGCTGAGCCACCCAGGCATCCCTGTATGTATTTATTTTAGAGAGAGAGCACTCTTGCATGGGAATGGGGGAAGAGGCAGAGGGAGAGAATTTTAAGAAAACTTCCCACTGAATACAGAGCCTCACCTGGGGCTCGATCTTACAATACTGAGATTATGATCTGAACCGAAATCAAGAGTCAGACACTTAACTGACTGATCCACCCAGGTGCTCCTATATTTTTTTATTTCATTAACAAACATACTACTTTTCTAATGAGAGAAAAAGAAGTATTTACGTATTTTCATTCCTGAGAATCTCTAATCTTGGGGATCCCTGGGTGGCTCAGTGGTTTAGCGCCTGCCTTTGGCTTAGGGTGCGACCCTGGAGTCCCGGGATCGGGTCCCACGTTGGGCTCCCGGCATGGAGCCTGCTTCTCCCTCTGCCAGTGTCTCTGCCTCTCTCTCTCTCTCTCTCTCTCTATGTCTATCATGAATAAATAAATAAATAAATAAATAAATAAATAAATAAATCTTAAAAAAACTTAAAAAAAAAAGAATCTCTAATCTTATTCTTACTATCTATACACAGAAGTCGAGGGCAATTTTTAATATTTATAAAAGTACTACATGTAAGTAATTCAAAAACTCAAATCATACTAACAGGCTAATGTATAATCCAGCATCTCCTTGTTCCTCTCTGCCTTTCTCCCTTCATCCCACTCCACAAAACAAAGTACTTTCAATGCAATTGACTGTTTCTTCTGGTACTTACATCCATATTTCTAAATAAAGACATATAACCTCTGCGTTATCCATTTTCAGTAAGATCCATGACCTCATATTATAATAAAGATTTAACCCATTCTCAATTTCCCTTTCCTCCTCCACCTCATTCCTTTATAATTTTTACCCCCATTTTCATTTTTTCCTTCTTATGACTCTGACTATGTACATATTGCTCCCTGGTGAGTCAGAGTTATATTAAAAGTGTATTTTGGGGGAGCGTGGGTGGCTCAGTCAGTTAAGAGTCTGAGGCTTAGGTCATGATCTCAGGATCATGAGATGAAGCCTGGAGTCAGGCTCCATGCTCAGCAGGGAATCTGCTTGAGGCTCTCTTTCCCTCTTCTTTTGTCCCTCCCTTAGCCCCGTGCTCTCTCTCTAAAATAAATAAATAAATCTTTTTTTTAAGTAAATTTTCTTTCTTCTACAGTTTTTTTTTTAAGATTTTATTTATTTATTCATGAGAGACACAGAGAGAGAGTGAGAGGCAGAAACACAGGCAAAGGGAGAAGCAGGCTCCATGCGGGGAGCATGATGTGGGACTCGATGCCAGGTCTCCAGGATCATGTCCTGGGCTGAAGCCAGGCACTAAACCGCTGAGCCACCTGGGCTTGCCCACTTCTGCAGTTTTCTATTTCATCTGGAATTTGCTAATTTTCTTTGAATGTCTAAATCATCTTACAATTTCCAATAGTTCTGTGAAACACCTTCAGTACATTTTTTATGTGGTTAACCAGCCCCTCTTTTTTTAAAACCCAGAGGTGGAGCTCAAATCTAGACTGGTTGTTCTTTGGGTATGCAGCACAGCTGATAGCTTAAGTCTTCTCCTTGCCTCTTCTGCACAGACTCCTGCGTTTCTTGCATCCTGCTTTTTTCTTGGTTTTTATAGAGCATCTTTCAGTACTTTGTTGGAAAAGTTTACATAGGAGATACATCTTTTTCAAATTTTTCTATTTTGAAAATATTTTTATTCTACCTTCATACATGACTGGTAGTTTGGAGGATATGTGAAATTCTAAGTTGAAAATTATTTTCACTCAGAATTTTGTGGCTTTCTATTATTATCTTTAAGTTTTCATTGGTGGCAGGATGCCAAGATGTCCTTTGACTCAGGTCATGATCCGGGGATCGAGTCCCACATCGGGTTCCCCACAGGGAGCCTGCTTCTCCCTCTGCTGTGTCTCTGCCTCTCTCTGTGTGTCTCTCATGAAAAAAAAAATCTTAAAAAATAGTTTTCATTGGTGGTATTGAAAAGCCTGATGACTTTTTAATTCCCATTTCCTTGTAAGTGATTTGATTTTGTCCCTCCCCCCTCCTAGACTTTGTTTCTTGTTCTCTTTATCATTTGGGGTAATTTTCTAGTTGAACAGTTTTGAATATAACAGGATGTGTGCTGCTCATGCCTTCTTGAATTTCTCTTCACCCTCAGCCCAGGGACTCATGGCAGAGGTCAGAGGACAGCTGTTTCCCCTAAAAATCTTTGAACAGCAATAAAAGAGTGCAGGGAACCTGCTCGTTAGCTTGGGTAACATTGGATGGCATAAATGGAGGCAAGAGAAAGTTCTCCCAGTTCCAGTAATCTTCTGCTCTGTAACCACTATAGATTGAATGTTTGTGTCTCCCTCAAAATTCACATGTTGAAATTCTAACTCCCAAGGTGATGATATCAGAAAACAGGGCCTTTGAGAGATACTTAAATTATGAGGGTTTAGTGCCCTCATGCATGAGACTAGTGTCTTTATAAAAGAGGTGAGAGAAAGCTCCCCTGTCCCCTTCTACCATGAAGTTACAGTGAAAAGATGCTGCCTAAGAGCCAAGAAGAATGCTCTCACCAGTCATGGAATCTGCTAGCACCATGATCTTGATTTCCCAGTCTCCAGAATTGTGAGGAAGAAATTCCTATTGCTCATAATCCACCCATCCACCCATTTGATGACATTTTGAATAGACTAAGATCGATATAAGCCACCTAAAACTTAGTGACATACAGCAACAATCATTTCATCATGTTCCTGATTTTGTAGCTCATGACTTAAACAGAGCAACTGGGAATAGCTCACCTCTGCTCCACAATAATTTAATCCATAGGTGGCTCAAATGACCAAGGAGAGTTGAGATGTGGTCACACAACTGCGGCTTTAGTTTCTACTGTCAGCTGATTCCTCAGTTCCTCTCCATGTTAAATCTGCTGTAGCTGAATAGCCAGGTGACTTCCTTATTCATGTCTAGTGACTAGGCTGGTATGGATGGAACAGTTGGTCATAGAAATATGTCTTTCCATGCAGCCTCTCCATATGACTGGCTTGGGCTGTCACACAGCATGGTAGTTACAGTTAGGATGGACTTCTGCAGTAGCTGACTTACCTCAGAGTAATCATTTCAAGATGTCCACTTGGAAACTGCAAAGCTTATGACCTATGCCCAGAAATCCCAGAATGTCCTTTCTGCCACATTTTATTGGTCAAGAAGGTCACTAGAGCTGGCTCAGATTCGAGGGGAATTAGACTTTACCACTCAATGGAAGAAGAAACAAAAAAGTGTGAGACCTTCTTCAGTTGATCACACTCCCACTTAGTACTGTAAGCATATTGGAGTATAGAATATAACTTCTATATGAACAATGATCCAGAAAGGTCTAATTCTGAATTAAGAAGTACCAACAGGGCATATCACCATGGCAGCTAGAAAGCAAGGAAAAAAGATACCAAATGGAGGATACCATATTAGAATTAAGAGAATATGTCTCTGAGGACATATTGCAGGAAATGGCACCATGTAGGACTGCACTCAAAGTACACACAAGGCACCCCCTGGAGAACTCCTGAATAGTTGTAAAGAATTTGAAATAGTTCTTAATATTCTGCAAATAAAGAAGAACTCAGAGAAACAATACCCTTTTATTATCATCATGACCTCATTTCACACATGCGTGCACACATGCACACAGAGTAATGGCCAAAGGAAACATCTATTACAACAATAAGATATCTGCAGTGACTGTGTCGCTTTACTGTAGAATGTTCTCATCATGAACCGTTCAGTCCCCCTATGAAGAACATATCATCTAGAATTTATGGGTCCTACGCTTTGCAATCAATGGGTATTAAATATACTAAGGAAATTAAAAATTGATGTTTGTTTTGACATCATTCATACACTGGAGAAGAAATAAGCCAATAGCTCTTGCTGCTACAATAAGTATTTCAGAATATAACAACTGAAGTCATGCATCTAAATGCCATAATACAGTAAACAAAAGGAAAGATTTGAAAGACAATAAATATCTAGAGACTGCAAGAAGAACACCAGGCCAAGAATTAATTCATTACCTGCACCACTAGAAAATAAATCTTTAAATCTCTCCTTAAATGGATAGGAATTGTTCCTTTTTAAAAAATCCTATTTTATGAGAGCTATCTATTACCTGCTACCCTGGCCCCCCCTCTTCACCTTCTCCCTTGGAGAAAACTACTTTGGATGAGCTAAGTTCTCCCATGACTGTCTCATCTTCCTCTCTCAATTTCATCCCCAAAGAACATTTCAGAAGCTGCTGTTATACTGCAGACTGTCCAACTCTGATGAACCAACCCTATTCATTCATGTTGATATCATCCAAGTAACATATGGCAATAAATGACATAATGTGTACAGTTAACATTTTTCCAGATTAGAATTCCTTTTCTGGAATGCAACAGAATGGGGTTCTAAATGAAAAGATTTCACCTTCATGAGCCATAAGAATATCTGCCTTAAAGAACCTAGGTTTTTTAGACTACCGATTCACTTATTTCTAAATCTTTAATTCATTTCTTTTCCAACTGTATGGAGAAAAAAATATTGTTAGAAGAAAGCAGGAACCAGATATGTTTGTCTCTTTTAATTCAGAGGATTGATTTTTTTTTAATTTTTCCATGTTTCATCAAGAAGATCTGGTTCTTTGCATCTTTATTATTAAAGAATATGGTATCTTATTAAATGAGTATTTCTTGCCAGGCTGTGCAAGATTTTTTTCTTCATTTGTAGGTGTTCCAAATTCTGATAACTAATATTTCTAGAGATCTCAATCCTTAGATAAACAATGAGATTACTAAGTCTCTATTCTTAATCACTGCAGAAGGAATACTGCATGTCCAAGGGCCAATCTTCTACATAAGTAAATGCTAAATTGTATTCTGAAAAATATTGTCAAGTGTGACTTGAAAAATAAAGATTTCCATGCAGATAAGTTTAGAAACACTGAGTTAAGCAGTTAAACAGGTGTATTTTCACCAAAACTTCTCAAAACTTTAATGTGGCATATTAAAGAAGACTCATAAATCTTCAAACGAGGAGTGTTCTATATGGCCTTTCTTTTTTTTTATAAATTAATTTTTCATTGGTGTTCAATTTACCAACATACAGAATAACACCCAGTGCTCATCCCGTCAAGTGTCCCCCTCAGTACCCGTCACCCACTCACCCCCACCCCCCGCCCTCCTCCCCTTCCATCACCCCTAGTTCGTTTCCCAGAGTTAGGAGTCTTTATGTTCTGTCTCCCTTTCTGATATTTCCCACACATTTCCTCTCCCTTCCCTTATATTCCCTTTCACTATTATTTATATTCCCCAAATGAATGAGAACATACACCGTTTGTCCTTCTCCGATTGACTTACTTCACTCAGCATAATACCCTCCAGTTCCATCCACGTTGAAGCAAATGGTGGGTATTTGTCGTTTCTAATGGCTGAGGAATATTCCATTATATACATAGACCACATCTTCTTTATCCATTCATCTTTCGATGGACACCGAGGCTCCTTCCACAGTTTGGCTATTGTGGATATTGCTGCTAGAAACATTGGGGTGCAGGTGTCCCGGCGTTTCATTGCATCTGAATCTCTGGGGTAAATCCCCAACAGTGCAATTGCTGGGTCGTAGGGCAGGTCTATTTTTAACTCTTTGAGGAGCCTCCACACAGTTTTCCAGAGTGGCTGCACCAGTTCACATTCCCACCAACAGTGCCAGAGGGTTCCCTTTTCTCCGCATCCTCTCCAACATTTGTTGTTTCCTGCCTTGTTAATTTTCCCCATTCTCACTGGTGTGAGGTGGTATCTCATTGTGGTTTTGATTTGTATTTCCCTGATGGCAAGTGATGCAGAGCATTTTCTCATGTGCATGTTGGCCATGTCTATGTCTTCCTCTGTGAGATTTCTCTTCATGTCTTTTGCCCATTTCATGATTGGATTGTTTGTTTCTTTGGTGTTGAGTTTAATAAGTTCTTTATAGATCTTGGAAACTAGCCCTTTATCTGATATGTTATTTGCAAATATCTTCTCCCGTTCTGTAGGTTGTCTTTTAGTTTTGTTGACTGTATCCTTTGCTGTGCAAAAGCTTCTTATCTTGATGAAGTCCCAATAGTTCATTTTTGCTTTTGTTTCTTTTGCCTTCGTGGATGTATCTTGCAAGAAGTTACTGTGGCCAAGTTCAAAAAGGGTGTTGCCTGTGTTCTCCTCTAGGATTTTGATGGAATCTTGTCTCACATTTAGATCTTTCATCCATTTTGAGTTTATCTTTGTGTATGGTGCAAGAGAGTGTTCTAGTTTCATTCTTCTGCATGTGGATGTCTACATGGCCTTTCTAAGACTTACTGATTGTATATTTAGTTTTGTTGTGAATATGTTTTGAGAAATGCTAATTTAGAAATTTCTAAATAAATCAAAATGGAAAAATCCCTAGGCAAAATTTATCCATAACATAACCCACCAGAACTTACAAATGTTGTGAATGATGACTTCAGAACAAATCTATGAAAAACTTTATGTTTTTTAACTAAAGACCAGTGTTGCTTGATGGCTACTCCTTACTGTCATAATCTGAGGTCTTCAAAAAAAATGACCACTTCAACTTCATCCCTACTCTAAGTTTAATTTTATCACTAAACAGTTTTCCCCATAATTCCTACTGGCAGAGTATTGACTGACCACTTCTGACTATGTCAAATTAAGGCAAATATGTCAACCTTTTAACTCCTAATTTTAAAAATACCCAGAGGCAAATGAAAGGAGGGAAAGGAAGAAGAGAAAGGCAAGGAGGAAAAAAGGGAGAGGAGGAGAGGAAGGAAAGTAGTGTCAGATTGTTTGCAAAATGTTTTGCAACAGAGCCACAGTAAGTTCTCAGATCCCAGTTTCCACTCTTTGCACTAAGACGTTGGAGGTCGTCCCATCAAGAGGTAGAGGCTATATTTCCATACCTGAATATAGGTTTGGCCATGTCGTTTGTTTTGGTCAATGGGCCATTACGAATGTGATGCAAGCAGATATTTGAGAAGTGCTTGTACTTTGGAGCTTGCCCTCTGTTTTATTTATTTTTAAAAAATATTTTATTTATTAATGAGAAGCACGGGGGTGGGGGCGCAGAAACACCGGCAGAGGGAGAAGCAGGCTCCATGCAGGGAGCCCTGACCTGGGACTCGATTCTGGGGCTCCGGGATCATGGCCTGGGCTGAAGGCAGTGCTAAGCCGCTGAGCCACCCGGGCTGCCCCCTCTCTTGCAATTCTTTGGAATCCTGAGTCTACCATGTGAAGTAACCCAGACTAGACTTTTGGTAAATGGAGCCCATGTGAAATAGGAGTGAAATTTTTTGATTTACTTTTAATTATAATTTATTGATTTCCTGCAATAATAGATGAAGATTAACTCCTATCCAACCCATCCTTCCCATTGAACTTGAAGAGATCCAAAGAATGTGGACGGAGACTTCAAAGATGGGACATGAGCAGTCAACATGGAAGAAGCAAAAATGTGGGAGGCCCTAAATCAGGAAAGTGTTGGAGCACAGAGAGCAGGGTGGTGAAGAGGATGAGGTGGAAGGAAAGGTTGACACAGACATGCAAGATTGTTGCAACATGCAAGACATAGAACATGCAAAACTTTGTAACCCTACAAGAACTGGATTTTATTTTGGGTACCTTTTTTTCTATCAGACTCAAAGGGTTTTTTGTTATTGTTGCTGCTTTAATATTAAAGTATTAAATACTGTTGATACATGAGGGAAATCATTGGGAGAAACTCTAAATAACAAGCATTTTAGAGGGCCATTTGTCTATACAAATCAAAAGACTTAAATTTTTGTAAGCCCTTTGACCCAGAAATTCCACATTATTTTAAGAAAGGATAATGGCCATGCAAAAATCTTTTTTTTTTACTGGTTCATCTCACTATTTTTGATAATACTGAAAAACTGTACATAACCAAAATGTCTAATGGTAAATTGATTAATGAAATAAATTACAGTATCTCATAATGGATTACTATTGAGCCATTAAAAATTATTGTAGAAGTCTAAATATATGGACTTAGAAAGCATGGAAAAGGGCAGGTTACAAAGTAGTATATTTGATATAATCCCAATTATCTAGAAGGAAAAATGTAGACAAATAAGTGACTGAAAAAATATAGAGCCTAATGTTAATATTGGTTATATTTGTAGGTGGAGTTGAGTATTTTATTTTATTTTTATTTATTTATTTTTTTTAAAGATTTTATTTATTTATTCATGAGACACAGAGAGAGAGAGAGAGAGAGAGGCAGAGACACAGGCAGAGGGAGAAGCAGGCTCCATGCAGGGAGCCCGATGTGGGACTTGCTCCCAGGACCCCAGGATCACACCAAAGGCAGGTGCTAAACTGCTGAGCCACCCAGGGATCCCTGAGTTGAGTATTTTAATAGAAAATTATTTGGGGCAAAGTTCTTTAATCCCCAAAGGCCTCAAATCTTGTATCTTCCTTATTCATCCATGACTGCATCCCTGGGTCAGAAATACAGTACAGAGACTCTTGTAAATTTGGGATATTGGGTGTTAAAATCAAAAAAGAAAACTGTACCGGTCAAAATATATACAGTATAAATTTAGCTCTGTAACAGACTACACTAAAATGATTAGAAAAAAATATGCTTGCCAAAAATTTAAACCTGAGTCTAGAACTAAGAAAGTACCGAAGGAAAAAACTACTTGTAGTGCCAACTTAAAAGCCAAATACAAGGAGTCCAGGCTAGGGCACAAGCAGAGGAAGATGGGCAAAGACAGGACTTCCACCTACATGAAGATCCAACAGCTGCATCTGATAGCCTAGGCTTCTGCCCATCACGTCATACACAAATCAAACCCAATTAAGAAGAAAAAAAAGAAAATCAAGCATCTCAACGTTCAGGTCCCTGTAAAGAAGAGCTGTTTCACAAACTACTTTTTCCTCTTCAGGATTCCATGAGAACACCCTTCCAGGTATGCTCGTCTGCTCAAGAGTCCCCAGAAGTCATCCAAGACTTAAATCTGGGATTTATCTCCCTGGGGGGAAATATCTTTATCTTCCTTTGTTAAGATTCTCTGAGTAATTAAAGGTGGAAGAAGGTGTGGATTTAGGGGAAAAAAATTTTATTTTACTTTGCTTATCATTGTCTTTCCCTAAGTAGTCTTAAGGGGGCATTGAGGGGAGGATGTTGTCTGTTATCAAGAAGTTGTGATTCTTAATTAAAGTTTTTTGAAGTTCATACTCAACATTGCTGATTTTCTTTTTTTCTTTTTCTTTTTTTTACCTTATCTCTATTTTCTCAACTTTCTTCAGTGATTATGTAATTACTTTCAAGGACAGAAAAATAAATCTCATTAATTTTTATATCTCATAACCAATTTTTATTGCTTTATTTTTAAAATGGAGAAAAGAGAATTCAGGAGGCTGGAGTCCCTGGGTTTGAATGCAGAACTAATAATAAAGGTGGTTTGGCAATTGCTAATGCCCAGAATATGAATTGAGTAAAAAAAAAAAGTTCTCCAGCACACAGATTTCTAACAGTGTTCATAAGGCCTATTTCTCCTAGTTTTGTAGGCCCTGGACAAATGCCTGCAATTTTGTAAACTCTCAGAAACAAGGGAGAGAATCTACAGTTCCCAGAGAAAATATAGGGGCAAAGAAGCATTTCTATTTGTGGATAGAAAAGACTACAGCATATTAAATCAGGATGCCTGAAAAGTGGATAATTGTAGCAAATTGCATTTCCCCAAAATGGTCACAACATTATCTCCCATTCCTCAAGCTCATCTACAATGTGACCTTGACATTCTTCCCCATCATGAAATGGGTCTGCTTCCCCACCCCCCGCCACCCCCCCTTACTCTGGGTGGATGTGTGACTCACTTGGAACATTTGTAACATTTTATTTAGAATTCAGTGGAAGGGATACCACTTGACTTTCAAGGCTAGATCTGAAAAGGCACTGTGGCTTCTGCCCTCCTCACTGGAATACTTGTCCCTGAAGCCTGCAGCTGCCATGTAAGGAGTCCAACCATCCTGGGGCCCAGACCAGCCCCAGTGAGAGATCACAGAGTAAGACCCCAAGACAACAGGAAGAGAGGAAGTTGCCCAGCCAGCCCTCAGCCCCCAGCAGCTCTAGCCCTCCGCTGTCCCAGCTCCAGCCACTATCTAACTGTAACCTCATGAGGGACCCTAAGTCAGACCCAGTTGGTGAGCCCTTCTGTATTCCTCACTCACAAAATCATGTGTTTGCTAAAGGAGCAGTATTGAAGGATGCCAAGGGGTGGGACTAGGCCATCTAACTCTGCTAACTGGTCCCAGCCATCTCAGTGATTACATCTTTTAAAAATGTCTCCCAAGTCCTTGAGAAAGAATTTGCTGGGTTGTAGAAGGTACATATACATCATAAAGAGACAGAAAAAGGATTTATAATAGCAAGTTTTCTAAAGCAAATGCTCAAAGGAGAGGAAAAACATGTTCCTATCATCAGGTTTTGGCTGGAAGAAACAGTTCATTCTTTTGGCAGCCTTGAGATTTTCTAAGCTGGAACTTGGGGAGTGGGGCTGGGTTGTCCCAAGGACAAGGCTTTAGTCAGCTTGATCAAGACTGTTAGTGGGGATTCTGAAAGATGAATAAAAGAAAGCAAACTGCCTAGGGACCTGAGGACTGGAAGAACAACAAGTCAGTAAGTTCCCTGGGTTTTCGATTTGTTTCCCATATGTCTCAAACTGAGCATTGGAGAGAACTACAGGCTGGAATGCCAATAGGCATTGACCAAAAAGAAGCTCCAAGAACACCGTTCTCCTGATGCAGGTAGACACGTCCAAGGAACTAGAGGGGGTCCCACAGGACAAGTTGAGAGGGTCACTGGCTTCACACAGGATGGAAAGCAATTGTGAGCAAGCAGAAGGTGAAAGCAGAATTTTATTGAAGATATAGAGAGATATAAATGGAGCATCCAGGAGACTTGGAAAGGAAAGGAAAGGAAAGGAAAGAGATTCACCCTTGTTTGGGGTCTTGAATTTTTATTAGTGATTGTGGTCTGGTGCATGTGTCTTCTCAGGCATCCAAGAACTGGTTGCACAAGGGATGAGTGCTCAGGTGCCCCCTATAAGTCACTCATGCCCTGGAGCCAGGGGTCTTGGCATCAAGGTACTTACTTGGAGTCAGGGGTCTTGAAAAACACTAACAGCAACTACACCCAGATACTCCTTAGATATCATCTATTGTGCTAGAAGACTCCAAAGAAATCATTAACTCCTTGACCTTTACAAAGGGACATATATCAAGCCATATGTAAGGTGGGGGTGCAGGTCCCAGCAAGACTAGAGGCAGAAAAAGGAGCAAAGGAAAAAACAGCACTTTTTTTTTCATGAGGTCCCTTCAGTTTCCCTGTCTCAGTCTTCTGGCACAGGGACCTGGGAAGGGGCAGCCCAGCAGACACCTGGCAGAGACCTTGTCCATCGCTCCAAACCAACCAGCCACAGGCCAGCTGCCAGGACTCCCTGGCCCTCCATTTTGGGCAGAAGGCAACCCAACTGTGCCATTTCACAGCCTCTTTTCCCCAGAAGGAAACCATAGTATGGTACCCCAAAATATGCCTTTTTGACCTAAAAATTACTTTGAGCTGAAGGCTATTAAGAAGCAGGAAAGGCAGTGAAAGATCCTCCTCTTCCCCCTAAAGGAGATTTGATTCTCTCACTGAAGACAGACTCTTCTCAGCCCAGAAACGAACCAGAAGAATCTGCAAATAGACCCACTCCATTGGTTTCCTCCCACATATTTAACTTCCCACAATTTGCCACTCTGAGAAGATTAAAACTGTTCCTCTTTGTCCTTTATCTACAAATGCATTGTGTGTTGAAGATGCTATATGCTGAAATTCTAAACTGCCAGTTTAACTTACTTTTGATTTAGTTTTTTTCCCCTGTGATGTGCAATGCACATGTTAATAAACCATTTGTCTCTTGTTAATTGGTCTTTTTATTAGGGTCCCAGTTAAAACTAAGATGGGTAGAAGTGGTTTTGCCTCCCCTGTATCCCTGTAGGTAAATCAGGTAGGCTCTTCCCTGTCCCAGGCACCAACAGAGATCAGGTGAGAAGCCCACCAACAGCTGGCAGCACAGAGAGCAGAAGTAGGAAAACACTCTCCCTCTCCTGGGCCCCCAGCATCCTCCATCCCCTGGCTAGAAGCCATGGTAGGCTCAAGGAAGTACCTTTCATCCCCGTGCATGGTACCAGCAGGGACTGAGTGGGATCTTGCCAACACCAGCCAGCCCAGTGACTGCTCTCCTCCTGGGGGCCAGTGGGTGTCTCTCCTGTCTACCTAGCAGCACCAGGACCAGAGAAGGGTATTGGGTAGGCCCCAGCAGAAAGTACCAGTGGGGACAACTGGAGCCCAGCAGCCTCAGGTGAACTAAGTAGACTAGAATAGCACTGTGAACGCTCTAAAAATTAAATTGTCACTGGAACCACAGCCCACAAAAGTAAGCCAAGACCTACATCCTAATTGCCTGCTAAAATATAAGATTTAAATAGGATTCAGAGTCTCCTAACAATATCCCAAATGCCTAGGATACAATAGACAACATTCATCATACCAAGAACCAGGAAAATCCCAAACTGGATGAGAAAAGACAATCAGCTGCCAATACAGAGATGAATCAAATACTGGAATGATCTGACAAAGATTTTAAAGCAGCCATCACACAAAAAAGAATGTACTTAGAAGTAATTACAAGTTTTCATGGAACAAATAAGACAATAGAAAATATCAGCAAAGAAATATAAGCTTTAAAGATAGAAATTATAGAGGCACCTGGGTGGCTCAGTCAGTTAAGCATCTGATTTTTTATTTTTGCTCAGGTCATGATCTCAGGGCCATGAGATCAAGCCCCATGATGGGCTTCACACTGGGCATGGAGCCTGCTTGAGATTCTCTCCCTCTGCCCCACCCCTCCCATCTCTGCTCACAATGATCTCTCTCTCTCTCTCAAAAAAAAGGAAATTATAAAACTAAAAACTATAATAACTGAAATAAAAACTTACTGGGTGGACTCAGTAGTAGAGGGCAAACGACAGAAGGCAAAATCAGAAGATCAGCTAATAGAATTTACTTACTGAGCAACAGACAGAGAGAGAAGAGAAGGGTACTAAACAGAGCTTGAGGGACTCATGGGATGATAACAAAAGATCTAACTGCTGGATGCCCAGAAAAAGAGAGTAATGGAGGGCTAAAAAAAAAAAAAATAGCCAAAAGAATAGTGGCCAAAAACTTGCCAAGTTTGCCAAAAGACATAAACCTACAGATTTAAAGAAGCTGGGCAAATCCCAAGTGAAAGAAATCCATATCAAGGCACAGGACAATAACTTCTGAAAACTGAAGTCGAAGGTACTGAAGTTAACAGAGTATCACACAGGCATGAAAATCTGTAATTACATTGTGGCAACACAATGAAAATCCAGAAACAGACTCATGTATATGATAATTGAGTATATAAATGAATAGATACATATCCATGTATATATAAACACTCATGTATATGATAATTGAGTGATGAATGGTGGCATCCCAAATAAATAGAGAAAGGATCAATTATTTAATCTACAGTTGGAGACAATGTCTTTCTTTTGGAATAACAAAGTTTGATCTCCCTCTCACACCATAACAGTATGATCAAAAATTAATTCTGGTCAGATTAAAAAGTTAAACATAAGATATACACAGTAAAACTATAAAATGAAAAAAATTCAGGCAAATGTCTGTCACAATCTTGGGATGGAGAGCTTTTTAAACTTGAAACCAGTTCAAAAAAACACTCAAAGAAATTTTGTTTCATTCTCCATCTGACAGAAAATGAGTGGCAAGAATAGAGCATTTCTTGAGATTGCTTTTTAGCTCTGTGAATCTTAACACTTTTCCTCAGATAATTTAAAGAGAATTTATCACCTACATCATGCAAGTAGGGTCTTCATATTGAAATCTTCATGAAAGAGTTCAGCTGCCTCCATTTTGACCTCAAACTTTCCAGCTGGGTTCTTCTTTCCAGCTGGTCTCAATTCTGGCAAAAGAACCTGCAGGCAAAGCATCCTGGGATGGCACCCGAAACTACCCCCAGCTAGACTGTGCCCATGATTGATCCCAAAGCAATTATCAACTTGATCTTCACTGCCCACCTGCACTTACTCACTGACCTTTGTCCCACATTTTCCTTTTATAAACCTAGAAATATTTTCAGCACTTTAGAAACAGTCTTTGAGATGCTAGTCTACTGTCTTCTGGTGGTAGCCTCAATGAAAGAAATTTCTTTTTTGTTTCACCACCAGTTCTTTTCTCTGCCTTTGGATTCTAAGGATGGTGAGTGGCTGAACCTAGTGTGCTTGGGATCCTGGGAGCCAGATGCTCTTGCACTCCTGTGCCTCGGTTTCAAGATGTGGTTTCACCACATCTATCCCTATCTTAGGGGGCTTGGGCTGCTATAACAAAAATATCACAGAGTGGGTGGTTTTAACATTTATTTCTTTTTTTTTTTAATTTTTTTTTTTTTATTCATGATAGGCACACAGTGAGAGAGAGAGAGAGGCAGAGACACAGGCAGAGGGAGAAGCAGGCTCCATGCACCGGGAGCCCGATGTGGGACTCGATCCCGGGTCTCCAGGATCGCGCCCTGGGCCAAAGGCAGGCGCCAAACTGCTGCGCCACCCAGGGATCCCTAACATTTATTTCTTAACAGTTGTGGAGCCTGGGAAATCCAACATCACGGCATTGGCAGATATGGTATCTGGTGAGAGCCTATTGCAGATGCCTGTCTCCTTATTGTGTCTTCACATGGCAAAAGGAAAATATTGCTCTCTGTGGTCTCTTTTATAAGGGCACTAATCTCATTCACTGGAGCTCCACCCTTATGATCTAATTACCTCATGGAACACCATCATATTGAGGTTTGATTTCAACAAATGAATTTGGAGAGGATACATTCAGTCTGTAGCATTTTCTTTCATCAGAAAATAACAGTCTCTGTGTTACATCAGTCACAACTGACTACAAGATTAAGAAAGTCAGTATTTGGCTTTCCCAGTCTCATTAGTATAAATTGCCTTGGACTGTCTGCAACAAAATTGCCCCTGAAATCAACCCTAAACTGTAGAAAATTAACCTCTGACCCTACAGGAAGAGGCAACCTAGTGTCATTTTCTTTTGTAGTCTTATGTTGATACTCTACAGATGCTCAAATCTTCTGTTTTCTTTAGAGCGATAGTTCATTTTGTATATCACTAAAGGGAAGTTAATACTTATAATTATGGCCAAGTTGAATCTGTTGGTCAAAGATTTTGGGCACAGCTCCACATACTTCTGTTACATCATGGTACTGCTCCTTCTTGGAGCCCTGTGGCAAAATTCAAACACTTTGTCTTGTATTTCAATCTTTTTTTTAAACAAAAATTATAAAAACAGGAAAGATAAGACTATACAGGGAGAAGGGTGGTGTAGAGCAATAACAGGATAGACTCTTCTATGATTTATCCAGATAGCAAAATTTAATTTTTTAAAAGATTTATTTATTTATTTTAAAGAGAGAGTACACATGTGTGCACAACTGGAGGGAAGCACAGAGGGAGAGAGAGAGAGAGAGAGAGAGAATCCCAAGCAGACTCCCCACTGAGTGCAGTGCCTGATGCAGAGCTTGATTTCATGACACATGAAATCATGAATGACCTGAGCTGAAATCAAGAGTGAGATGCTCAACCAAATGAGCCACCCAGGAGCTCCATCCAGATAGTAAAATTTAATATTAACAATTTCAAAGAACTACAGGAACAGAAAAAGTGATAATAATGGTCATATAGTAACACCAATATCCATTTTATTGTATTGTTAATAATAATAAATGCCATAATGTATTTTAGTAATAGTGACAAAAATGCTGTAGTTAAAAGCTATTCTTTCTCTTTTCCCACTTTTCATGAATGAACTTTACAAACAAGCTATGAGAGATCTGTACCTACTACCTCCATTTTATTTAACTTTCTTTCTTTCTGTCTACAGTGTGACTTTATTTGGCATTTAGATCCTCACATGACATCATTACCAAAATTGATTCCAGATGGAATAAAAACTGATGTATGCAATGTCTTATAAAGAAAAGTAATTTAAAAGGTTTGGTCCTAATGCACAAATAAACAGATCAAGAGAATAAAATATAAACTATAGATATAGATCTAAACGTATATGGGAATTTAGTATAGGATAAAGGCAACACATCAAATAGTAGGGAAAATTGATTTGTAATAAATGGTGTTGAGACGCTGAGAAGCCATCTGGAAAAAAATTAACTTGGCTCCCTATCTCATTCTTTCCGCCAAAATAAGCTTTACATGAATCAAAATTTTAAATGTAAAAATGAAATCTTAAAAGTAGTAGAAAAAAACATAAATTAATCTTGGTATATATCTAAACAAGAAACAACCCCCAGAAACTAGAAAGGAAGAGATTAAAAAATTGGACTCCATAAACACTTAAATTTTCACTACGACCAAAAGTACCACAAATGAACTTTAATGACAAACCAGGAAAAAATAATTAGGACATTATGTGACAAAGTACTAATTTTCTTAATATAGACAGGGTTCTTAATAAACAACTGCTTTGATGTAGCAATTCAAGTTTTGAAAATTTAACCACTGATGTTCTTGCATACATGTAAAAAACATATTTACAAGACTGTTTATTATAGCCTTCTATGCAACCCAGTAGACTGGATTCATAGCTTTTTATTCTGAAATGTTCAGTGGAAAACTATGTGGCTATTTTTAAGATGGGCTACAAATCCACAGACTAATCTAGAAGGGGCCTAGGTATATCATTAAGTAAAAGAAACAAGGGACAGAAGACAGTTTGTAAGAGGCTAACCTTGCTTAAAGGGTATACACCTATATGTGCATAGAAAATTCTAAAAGAATACTTGAGACCCATTGGTGTATCTGGAGATCTGAGTTGAAAAGGAATCTTCTTTTCATTCTTTTTTTTTCTTCTTTTCATTCTATATTCTTTTGTACAATTTGACTTTTTTAAAAATAGGAATGTAATATATAAGCATGTACTTCTTTTCAAATAAAAAAAATTGATTACATAATTAAATAAATAAATAGTGACCAAACTTCTGAAGGAGAAGACCTCTAAGAATAAAAGCAACAAAAACAATTAAGAGGAAAAAGATCGTTTTGACAACATAAAATTAAAACCATCTATATTATAAACTACAAAAAATAAGCTGCAAAGAAAAATACACACAGGAAATTTGACAAAAGTTTATATCTTAACTATGTTATTAGCTCAAATAAATTAATGTGACAAACACTGAGAACCCAATAGGTAAATACTCAAAAGGTATAAACAATTCACAAAAGCACCCTTACACTTTCCTTCATAGCACTTAGCACAATTTTAATTATATTATTGTATGACTATTTGTTTAGTGTCTGTCTTACAGACCTATAAGATCTCTGAGGGCAGAGTAGGTCTGTTTCGTTCACTATAGTGATCTCACAACTGGCACACTATTTGACACATCACAACAACACAATAAATACTGATGTGCTGTATAAATCACGTCCCCTTCATCTAGTTGGTGAGGGAGGGAGTCCTACCCCTAGGGTCATGAAGATGGCTGGGAACGCAACTCCTGACCCTGGACACCCTCTTTCACCTGAACAGGTGACACTGAAAGCAGTTCACTAGTGTCACAGCAGCCCGGAGAAGGAAGACATACCAGGCAAGGACCACATGGAGCTTGTTCTTAGGAACAGTGAATAAAGAGACGCCAAGGAAGGCAGGCTTTGCAGTATCATGCAAAGAGGATGGCATGCCTCTTGGCTCCTGTGGGAGGATGTAATGGCTTCTCTGAATGATTCCACTCATTGGCTGGGAATTGAAGCCCACTACTCAAGGATGTGTGGGAACTGCACCTACTCCCTCTGATAAGGATTGTTTGGCTAGAGGACCCTATCCTGAGAGCAGAATGGAGTTGGAGAAGTTAAGCTTAGTCCATGGAAAGCCATCCTGATTTCACCAGATTTCAAGGCACCACATGATGCTGGACCTTAACTTTAGGTCCACATTTGATAGATGGAATATTTAAAAGGGGAAATGTGCTTAAACTTAAGCGTAATCTAAGTTTAAAATTAAAACAATAAAATACTAAAAAATAAATAAATAAAACAATAAAATACTACTTTTTTTTTACTCAAATAAGCAAAGTTTTCCCAATATAATAATATTTAATGTTACCTTCAATAAAAGGATCTCATCACACCCATGCATGCTAGAAACTTCACACTTATGAAAGAAACTTAGTTGACTCCTTAAAAACTGTCAGAGGGACTCCTGGGTGGCTCAGCGGCTAAGCGCCTGCCTTTGGCTCAGGGCATGATCCTGGAGTCCCAGAATTGAGTCCCACGTCGGGCTCCCTGTATGGGGCCTGCTTCTCCCTCTGCCTGTGTCTCTGCCTCTCTGTGTGTGTGTTTCTCATGAATAAATAAATAAAATTTAAAAAAAAAACTGTCAGAAAATTGGAAGTGTCTAGGTGGCTCAGTTGGCTAAGCTCTGGCTTTGGCCCAGGTCATGATCTCAGGGTGCTGGGATGCAACCTCCCCAACCCTCCTACCATACCCACTCCCCCGACAACACTCCCCAGCACCAACACCCTGGGTCAGGCTCTGCACTCGTGGGAGTCCACTTGTCCTTCTGCCTTTGCCTCTCCCTGACCCCCCTCACACTCATATCTCCCCTCCTCTCATGCTCTCTCTGTCTCTCTCTCAAATAAATAAAATCTTTTGGCAGGGGCGGGGGGAGGGAACTGTCAGAAACTCCTATTAGGTCAAGGGGGGAGATAATTTTATTATACTTCCTACAATGAGTCAGAACATGACCTTGCCAGAGTCTCAGCAGCTGCTCGGAATGGGAGATTAAGACAGGATGTATTCAGGATTTTAGTGCCTGGTCTGGGAGATATTTAAAGTAAGCACTGCAAAGGGCAGCCCTGGTGGCTCAGCGGTTTAGCGCCGCCTTCTGCCCAGGGCCTGATCCTGGAGACCCGGGATCGAGTCCTGTGTCAGGCTCCTTACCTGGAGCCTGCTTCTCCCTCTGCCTGTGTCTCTGCCTCTCTCTCTCTCTCTCTCTCTCTCCCTCTCTGTCTCTCATGAATAAATAAATAAAATCTTAAAAAAAAAAGTAGGCCTTGAAGACTGGGGAACTGTTCAAGATTGGGCACAGATTATTGCATAACTTTGAACTGGTGGGTAGAGTGAGGCAAAGGAATCTTGATTTGTATTTTTTTAAAATTATTTTTTAAAGATTTTTTATTTATTTATTCATGAGAGAGAGAGAGAGAGAGAGAGAGGCAGAGACACAGGCAGAGGGAGAAGCAGGCTCCATGCAGGGAGCCTGACGTGGGACTCGATCCTGGGTCTCCAGGATCAGGTCCTGGGCTGAAGGCGGTGCTAAACCGCTGAGCCACCCAGGCTGCCCGATTTGTATTTTTTTTTAAGATTTTATTTTTACATAATCTCTACACCCAGTGTGGGACTTGAACTCACAACCTTGAGATCAAGAGTCATGTGCTCTAGCAATTGAGCCAGCCAAGTCCCCCTGATTTGTGTATTTTAGTCTTAAGAAACACTTAATTGTTGATTCAGAAAGTATGTTCTAGAGCAAGCAGCTAAGTTATTTTTACTTGTTTCCAGTATCATTTAGCAAGAAGGTGAGCATATTCCTCATCCTAGAATTGTTTAGTTCAGGGACAGGAAGTATGTTGATTTTCAGAACTGTTTACCTTGTGGGGTGGAAAATATGCCTACTCCAGTGCTGTTTGACAAAGGGACAAGGAAACACTTGGATTTCAATCTTCACATCAAATATACCTGATTTGGTAGACTCTTAGGGTAGAGTTTACATAATCTCAGCCCAGGTTTTATCTACACTACTTAATACTATGGTAATGTGAGACAATGTGTATTCTTCTAGGATTCTATATCAACAATGTAATTCAAGAATTAAACTGTTCTGGGCAGCCCCGGTGGCTCAGTGGTTTAGCCCCGCCTTCAGCCCAGGGCCTGATCCTGGAGACCCAGGATCGAATCCCACCTCGGGCTCCCCGCATGGAGCCTGCTTCTCCCTCTGCCTGTGTCTCTGCCTCTCTCTCTCTCAGGAATAAATCAATAAAATATTTTAAAAAGTTAAAAAAAAGAATTAAATTGTTTTAATGAAGAAATTAATATTCTCCACATTCAAAATGTACATTACAATAGTGCACTATGCAGTGTGCATTTTCCATTATTTTTGGCCAGCCACAGAGATGATATTCAAAATTTAATAATAATCAGGGCATGGGCATTGAATAAGCAGAATGTGAATAGGCTGTAATAAAACCAGTTGGAGGGGATCCCTGGGTGGCTCAGAGGTTAAGCACCTGCCTTCAGCCCAGGATGTGATCCTGGAGTCCCGGGATCGAATCCCACGTCGGGCTCCTGGTGCATGGAGCCTGCTTCTCCCTCTGCCTGTGTCTCTGCCTCTCTCTCTCTCTCTCTCTCTGTGTGACTATCATAAATAAATAAAAATTAAAAAAAATAAAAAAAATAAAACCAGCTGGAGCATATTAGGAAAATATCAACCCAGCTATCTACATCCAGACACCAAATCCAAAAATTAATGGGAAAGATGATTTTACATCCCACTACAGAATCCTAGGGAATATAACACAACTGTGTTATTTATCAGTAATGCTATATTTCCATTGAATGTTTGTAGGTTCTGCTTTATGTCAACAATCTCCACACTCAGGACCCAGGCTAATAGAGCAGCCATTATCTGAAATACCAATCACTGCACAAAAATGAAAAAAAAAAAAAAAGCTTTTGAGATTCACAATTCATCTGTCAGTACTAGTTACTTAAATAGTAGTTTCTTAAAAAAAAAAAAAAGTAGTTTCTTGACACAATCACAAAGGGCCAGCAAATGCAATTCTACTATATGCTTGGAAGGCGGGAAACAACATACAGGGAATAGCATTAATGACTACCATTGTGTACTTTATGGCCATTAAATACTTAATGTACTCTTCCTCAGGCACATTCACCACATCCTCAAATTAACAACCCAAAAGTCTCATCTAATTATTTATCTAGATCAAATCATGACAGACTACATCTGGAATGTTATCTGTGTTCACTACATCATGCCCAGATGTAGCATTTCTTCATCTAAAGAATTAGTGCATTAGTCAGCTATGAATGCAATAATGATGTGTAACAAATAACTCCTAATCTCAGTAGCTTGATGAAATAGACATTTTTGTCTTCTCGGGTTTGATTCAGTGCTTTTCCAGGTGTCTCCACACATTTTTGGTTCACGAGACGTGCTCATTCTGTGACAGTTTATAGGAGCAGAGGAGTGCAAGCCAAATGCACAACATTTGAAGGCTTTACGTATATCATATACATTTACATGCCATTGGCCAAAGCAAGTCACATGTTCACATGTTCACAAGTCACAAAGCAAGGACATGCATGTTCAAAGTCATTAGGACAGGGAAATATACACCTCCATGAGGGAAAAGTGGAGAGGAACAATTATTTGAGGAACAATAATCTGATTCATCATACTTGTGAGTTAAAAGCATAGAATGCCTATCCCTTATATATCCCTTATACAATGGTGAGCAGGTACATGATACACACAATATATTCCCATTTCAAAGGGAATGATTAGGTGATACACTGCAGACACTTGTCCATTTTAGCATCAAGTGGCTCTTTGACAAGGTTCTACAGTCTATGATTTACTGTGACCCTTGGTTCTACCCTTTCAAATTTCCTACCTTTTCTATTTTGCTTTTCAGCTACTTTTGAAAATTCTTTGGAGATTATGCCTCCCTTGGGGACTGAGGTGCTTTCTTAACCTGTTTCCTGCTGACAGAAGATTGGAGACTAAGTATGATTTCATATCTTTAGCAATCTTATCTTTTAGTCTAACTAAGATGGTGGTTCTTTTGGCACCTACTCTAGTCAACCTTTTATTTATTTAGTTTAGTTGAATGAAAACACCAATAATCCCATCCCCTACTTCTAGCTATATTTTTTTTTGGGGGGGTCTATATTTTTTGGCTTTCTTGCCCCATGATTCTCCTGGGCTTAAATGAGCATTCATAAGCGTATTAAGCTACAGTAGAAGAATACCACCTTAATATCCCTCCCCTACCACCCCCCACCACAACTCCAGGCGATTCAGTCTAACTAAAAGGATTTATTTGCCTTTGTCTTAATCCATTAAAAGGTTTTATGAAGGCATGTGATGGTCACACTCTTGATTTAATCCTTGCCAAGAGAATAAATTCTTATTGGCCCCTAACCCAAAAGTTCTCTGAATTTTATATTGTAGGCTGGGCTTGAAAAGTAGTCCCTTCATCTAACCCTGCAAATTCTCAAATTTCTGGACTTTCCATTCCCTTTCATTTTGGCAGGAACATTTGAATACCACAAAGGGTATCACTATCATTTAGTCCAGGAAAGGGAGTCAGAGCAAGCAGTGGCTTGAATATATAATTTGACTATTTATCTGTCTTTCCTAAGAAGGGAGCAGGGCTGTGGGGGCAGGAGAGATAGTGAGAGTTGTCTTTACTGTTAGAATTTTTTAATTAAAACAAACAAACAAACAAACAAACCTCACCAAAGAGTATTGTGGGACAAGTACAGGTAACTTCTATTTATGGCTTAACATTAGGCTAAAAAATATTCTTCCAAAAAATCCTTGTAACTCATGTCTACCTCCTTGAATTCTGAATGTTTTCTGCACTATCTTATAAAATGGGTCCATTACTTTCACGTGTATGAAAAGGAAATGGAATTGATCTGTTTTTTGCCAAATTATTCCTTCACAAAAGAGCATGCAAGGATGGCATATTTGGCTGGAAAAGAATCAGTATTTAATACCAAGGTTATGCAGTAGAAGTCATATTCATATGGGTCTGCCTAGAAAAGACCTGTAGGAAGTAAAAGAGATGTTCGATGAGTAAGTAGTTACCAAAAACTACCACCACTGCCTACTTTCTTCAGGTAGGCCCTCTTTCTATTCCAGGCCCCCTTCCTCTTCTTCTGGGATTCTAACAAGTTATTTCTGGTCAACTGCCAGAAATAACTGAATTTGCCTTCAGTTTGCCTTCAATTCCTGCATATTTTGATCTCTCCTAATTTATTAGTGCAATGAATGCCTCAAATGTCACTTTCATCACATGAAGTTACCCTAATAATCTACTGTTAATTGATTTTTTAAAATTTTTTTAAATTTTTATTTATTTATGATAGTCACAGAGAGAGAAAGAGAGAGAGGCAGAGACATAGGCAGAGGGAGAAGCAGGCTCCATGCACCGGGAGCCCGATGTGGGATTCGATCCCAGGTCTCCAGGATCGCGCCCTGGGCCAAAGGCAGGCGCCAAACCTCTGCGCCACCCAGGGATCCCCTGATTTTTTTTTTTAAAGATTTTACTTTTAAGTAATCTCCAATACCCAATGTGAGGCTCAAATTTACAACTCCAAGATCAAGAGTCTCATGCTCTACTAACTAAGCCAGTCAGACACCCCAGTAGTATAGCTTTAAAAGCTCTATGCATTCACCATCATGTTATAAATTTGAATTTTACAGCTTGGTTAAGGCTACTATGAGGAAGTATTAACAATACTTTAAAAAAAAGAGCAAAGTACAATATAAAAGTGATCCCTAGTTATATTGTTCCTATAGAAGAAATTCATGAACAAGTCACTTAATCTCTCTAAATTTCAAATTTTTAAAAAATCTGTAACATGTAGACAGAAATGGGTTCCCTTCACCCCTGGGAATTAAAAATATGGAAAACCTTTAGCAGAGTAGCACACATATAGTAATTACCCAACAAAAGTTCTTCATTTAGAATTTATTTAAAAACTTAAATATTAATTATCAGCTAATATCTGTACAAATATAAAATAAAATTACCTAGGTACTAACAATTACTTTCTTAACAATCTTAAACTGCTTGATCTAATGATAGTCTAAGCCTAATGAAAAAAAAACTTACTTTGATCTCCATTCTTGATTCCCATAAGTGAAGTATATCTGTAGCTAGAAGTTAAAAGTTCTTAAACTACATTCCAGTTTAACAGGAGTCTTATAAGTAATTGTGCCTCACTTCAGGTGGACTTTTCCAGTCAACTTTGGCCCATTGAGTTTGCACTTAAACACTTTTAGAGTTTGGCCCTCTGGTTCCAAATTATAATCTTAAATAGCCATTTTAAAACTGTCCTTTTTAGAGCCAAGCAGATGAAGAGTATATTACAAAAGAAGAGATCACAGCTATACCAAGCTTAGGTCGACAATGTATGATTGTCCTCTTTCAATCCTGAGAAGGTTGTCCTAGCAACCAGCTTTACTGACTTGCTCTATTTTTCTCTCTTAAAGCCTTTGAAGATAATTTCTCCTCCCTTCCAGCCTTTGAAGTTATTCTGAATAGAAAACTAAAGATTATCTATTAACTGCCCTAGCAGATTTCTGAACACCCTGGAAAAGCCTGGGACTCCTTCCCAAGCCACAGTCACAGTCACTGGAACATGGCTTTATGTAATTACAGCCTAATCTCTAACATGACCAACCAACCAGAATTTCTTGAACATTTCCTATTTTCTGGACATTATGGTACGCTCTACAAATATAAGAGTGAAACAAAGCCTCTGACTCCATACCTTCAATCTAGTGTTGTCCAATCCTCTAAACCTGTACTATCCAATATAATACCCATGGCCAGACATGGTGATTGAGCATTTGAAATGTGGTAGGTCCAAATTGAGGTGTACCATAAGCATAAAATACACACTGGACTTCAAAAAATGTAAAATATCTGATAATAATTTTTATGTTGATTGCACATTGAAATGATGCTTTGTATATGCTGGGTTAAATAATACATATCATCAGAGTTAATTTTACCAATTTCTTTTCACTTTTTTTTGAAGTGACTACTAGAAAATTTAAAATTACATATGGCTCACAACACATTTCTTTTGGATAGTGCTATTCTAAACATATTCATCAAAATTATTTGAAAAACTTGTTAAAATATAGATTCCAGGTCCCATCCATATCTATAGAATCATAATGTCTGGGTAGTGGAGTCCAGGAAAAAGAATTTTCAACAAATGTTCTAAGTGATTCTTATGCACACATAAGCTTAAGAATCACTGGTCTCTTGACAATAAACCAGGAGCCATGAATTATTCCTATTTTAAATAAAATTATTTTCATTGTTTAAGCAGATAAGGCAAATGACTGATAGTTAAGAGAGGTTCTCTCCATTGAGTCCAAAGTGGTTTTTGGAATGATCCCAATAAAGAAGAGGAACAAAAACAAAACACTCTTTAGCTGGGCAACTGCATAATCACTCTCACATACATTAGCTGACATTATTATGCAAGGGGCAGATACGTTAATGAGAGAAAAAGAAAACGTAAGCTTGGTCTCCAGGCAATATAAGGACAGTCTTAGCCATCTGTTTTTCCAACTTGATGGGTCAAATTGAATATAAAACTTGAAGATATAACTCCAAATTTCTCTCTCTCTCTCTCTCTTTTTTTTTTTTGGAGGGGAGGGGGGCAGAAGAAAAGGCAGAAAGAAAATACCAAGCAAGCTCCATGGCTCAGCACAGAGCCCATCACAGGACTCAATCTCATGACCCTGAGATGATGACCTGAGCTGAAATCAAGAATCAGACGCTTAAATGTCTGCATCACCCAGGCACCCCCAAACTTCTCATTTTGAACTTTCTATGTCAATGCACTCAGTAAACACCATCAACAGTTGTTCCACAAATACTGAGATTCTACTGGGTCCCAGGAAGTATGCAAAGTGCCAGCTATGGCTGAGACTGATGGTTGCCTTTCAATATCTGCTCTCATCTTTCTTAGTCACAAATGTTCTTCTGCCAAATAGCCAACCAGAATATGAAAAAGAATTCTGCACTTTTTATATCTTTTTTCAACTAGATGTTGGCAATGTGAGCAAATTCTAGCTACTGGTATATAAGCAAAAGTATTGCATGGCAACTCACAAGAGCTTCCCTTAAAAGATAGTTAGCACTTTTTCTTTCTCCATTCTTCTCTTCTTCTGTCCTGCTGCCTAGAAAATGAATGGATCCATCTTTGACCATGAGGTCAAGGTTACCATTTAGATTCAGTGGTGCAGAAAGGTGGAAGTAGCTTGGGTTCCAGAGGGTTTTGTGTAGAGCCACCATACCAGCATTAGACTGCCTTCCTTTGGATAATGATATTATATAGATAGATAGATAGATAGATAGATAATAGATAGATATAGTTTGATATTTATATATACATGTTTTTATATATTTATATATTTATTTATATATATTTATATATTTATATATATTTATTTATATATATAAACTTGGTACAGCTACTATATATTTATACATTTATATATATTTATATATATAAACTTGGTACAGCTACTATAAAAAAACAATATGGCAGTTCCTCAAAAAATTAAAAATAGAAATACAATATTATCCAATAATGCCACTACTTAGTATTCACTCAGATAAAATGAAAATGGTAATTCAAAAAGATATGTGTATCCCTACATTTATTGCAGTGTTATTTAGAATAGCCAAGATTTGGAAGCAACCTAAGTGTTCACTGATAGATGAATTGATAAAGAAGTTGTGGTATATATGCTCTTTCTGGCCAAGGACCAAACACCACGGGCAGGAAAGCCTCTGTAGACAACTGGCCTAAGGGATAGGGCAGCCAAGACACAACAGTAGAGTGCACACAGCACACGCCAGAGATACTCCCTGAAGTGCTAGGCCCTGGACACTACATGATCTCTTCTTCATAAAGCCATTACTTTCAGGAACAGGAAACATAACAGACTTTTCTAATACACAGAAGAAGACAGAGACTAGATAAAATGCCAAGTTGGAGAAATTCCACCAAAATGAAAGAACAAGTTAAGGTCATGGCAGGGATCTAAGTGAAACATATGTAAGTCACAAGTATGATGGAGAATTTATTTTTTAAAAAGATTTTATTTATTTATTCATGAGAGACAGAGAGGCCGAGGCACAGGGAGAAGCAGGCTCCATGCAGGGAGCCTGATGTGGGACTCGATCCCAGGTCTCCAGGATCACGCCCTGGGATGAAGGCAGCACTAAACCACTGAGCCACACGGGCTGCCCTATGATGGAAAATTTAAATCTTACTGTGGATACTTATTGTGCTTGAGAAAATAATGGAGGACCTCAGGGATTATCAAAGAGATTAAAGAGTTAAAAAAGAATCAGTCAGAAATGAAAAATACAGTAACTGAAATTGAAAATGGAATTGATATACTGAACACAAGGCAGGAAAAAGCAGAAGAATGAGTAATTAATACAGAGGACAAAATAATGGTAAATAATGAAGTTAAAAAGAGAGAAAGAACTATGGGGCACTAGGATAAATTTAGGGAACTTGGTGACTCCATCAAACATGATAACATTCACATCATAGGAGTCCCAGAAGAGGAAGAGAGAGGAAAGAGGACAGAAAACTTATTTGAAGAAATAATAGCTAAAAAAATTTCTAATCTGGGGAAGGAAATAGCCTCCAGATACACGAGGCACAGAGAATTCCCATCAAAATCAACAATAGCAGTCCAACACCAAGACAAATTGTAATTGAATTTGCAAAACATAAGGACAAAGAAAAAAATCTTAAAAGCAGTAAGAAAAAAGAAGTCCTTAATCTATAAGGGAAGACTCAAAATGCTAGCAGAAGATTTCTCAACAGAAATTTGGCAAGCCAAAAGGGAGTGGCATGATATATTTAAAGTGTTGAATGAGAAAAATCTGTAGCCAAGAATACTACCTATCCAGCAAGGCTATCCTTCAGAATAGGAGAAATAGAGAATTTCCCAAACAAAAACTAAAGAAGTTCATGACCACTAAACTAGCAACGCAAGAAATATTGAAGGGGTCTCTTTCAGTGGAAAGAAAAGACAAAAGAAACAAAGATAAGAAAGGAACAGAGAAAATCTCCAGAAAGAATGAAAAATCAAGTAATAAAATGCCACTAAATACATATCCATTAAGTGTTGTTCAGAAGGTAAGTGGACTAAATGGTCCAATCATAACAAATAGAGTGTCACAATGGATAAAGAAAAATAAGACCCATCTGTATGCTGTCTACAAGATACTAATTTTATTTAATTAGTTAATTAATTGATTGATTAATTCTTTTCTTTTTAAAAATATTTTATTTATTTATTCATGGGAGATACAGAGAGAGAGGCAGAGACATAGGCAGAGGAGAAGCAGGCTCCCTGTGGGGACCCCAGTGTGGGACTTGATCTTGGGACTCCAGCCAGGGTCATGTGCTGAGCCGAAGGCAGATGCTCAACCACTGAGCCACCCAAGCATCCCAATTGATTAGTTATTTTTAAAGTAGGCTCTGTGCCCAGTGTGGAGTCCAATACAGGATTTGAACTCATGACCCTAAATTAAGACCTGAGCTGAGACCAAGAGTTAGATGTTTAACCAACTAAGCCACTTAGGCACCCCCAAGACTCATTTTAGACCCAAAGACACCTGCAGATTGAAAGTGAGGGGATGAAGAAACATTTATCATGCACATGGATGTCAAAAGAAAGCCAGAGTAGCAATACTTCTATCGAACAAATTAGATTTTAAACCAAAGACTGTAATATGAGATGAAGAAGGGCACTATATCATAATAAAGGAACAACCCAACAAGAAGATATAACAATTGTAAATATTTATACATCCAACATGGGAGCATCCAAATATATAAAGCAATTAATAACAAACATTAAGAAAATCATTGGCAATACCATAGCAGCAGGGAACTTTAACAGTCCACTTATGTCATTGGACAGATCGTCCAAGCAATCAACAGGGAAACAGGGCTTTGAATGACACACTGGGCCAGATGGACTTAACAGATATATTGAGAACATTCCATCCTAAACTAGCAGAATACACATTCTTTTCAAGTGTACATGGGACATTCTCCAGAATAGATCACATACTAGGTCACAAATCAGGTCTCAACAAGTACAAAAAGATTGACATCATACCATGCATATTTTCTGACCACAACACTATGCAACGTGAAGTCAACTACAGGAAAAAATTTAGAAAGACCACAAATACATTGAGGTTAAACAACACACTAGTAAACAATGAATGGGTTGGCCAGGAAATCAAAGAAGAAATTTAAAAATACATGGAAACAAATGAAAATGAAAACACAATGGTCCAAGGGGCACCTGGGTGGTTGCTTAGTGGTTGAGCATCTGCCTTTGGCTCAGGTTGGAATCCCGGGGTCCTGGGATCGAGTCCCGCGTTAGGCTTCCCATAGGGAGCCTGCTTCTCCCTTTGCCTATGTCTCTGCCTCTCTCTCTTTGTCTCTCATGAATAAACAAATAAAATCATTAAAACACACACACGCATAATAGTCCAAAACCTTTGCAATGTAGCAAAAGCGGTCATTGGAGGGAAGTTTAGGGCAATACAAGCCTACTTCAAGAAGCAAGAAAAATCTCAAACAAACAACCTAACCTTACAACTAAAGGAGCTAGAAAAAGAACAACAAATGAAACCTAAGCCCACAGAAGGGTGAAAATAATAAAGATTAGAGCAGAATTAAATTATATAGAAACAAACAAACAAAAAGAAAAACCAATAGAACAAATGGATGAAACCAGCAGCTAGTTCTTTGAAAAAATTAATAAAATTGATAAACTCCTAGCCAGACCAATCAAAAGAAAAGAGAAAGGACCCAAATAAGTAAAATCACAAGTGAGGGACAAGAAATAACAACTAACACCACAGAAGTGCAAACAACTTTGAGAAAATATTATGAAAAACTATATGCCAACAAATTAGACAAACTGGAGGAAATGGATAAATTCCTAGGACCATATAAACTACCAAAAGTGAAACAGGAAGAAATAGAAACTTGAGCAGACCAATAACGAGCAAGGAAATGGAAACAGTAATCAAAAATCTCCCAACACACAAAAGCCCAGGGCCAGATGGCTTCCAGGGGAATTCCACCAGACATCTAAAGAAGAGTTAATACTCGTTCTTCTCACACTATTCAAAAAAAAGAAATGGAAGGAAAACTTTCAATTTCATTCTATGAGGCCATTATTACCCTAATAACAAAACCACATTAAAACTCCACTAAAAAAGAGAACTACAGGCCAATATCCCTGATGAGAATGAATGCAAAAATTCTCAATAAAATACTAGCAAATGGAATCCAACAGTACATTAAAATCATCTACCACAATTGAGTGGGATCTCTTCCTGAGTTGCAAGTGTGGTTCAATATTTACAAATCAATCAACGTGATACAGACATCACATTAATAAAAGAAAGTGTAAAAACCATCTGATCCTTTCAATAGATGCAAAAAAAGCACTTGACAACACCCATTCATGATTAAAACCCTCAACAAAGTGGGGTTAGAGGGAACACGCCTCAACATAATAAAGATCATAGGTGAAAAACACAGAGTTAATATCATCCTCAATGAGGAAAAATTGAGAGCTTTTCCTGTATGGTCAGAAACAGGACAGGGATGTCCACTCTCACCACTGTTATTTAACATAATACTGGAAGTCCTAGCCTCAACAATCAGACAACAAAAAGAAATAAAAGGCATCCAAATCTGCAAGATAGAAGTCAAACTTTCACTATTTGCATATGACGTGATACTTGTTATAGAAAACCCAGAAGACTCCATCAAAAAATTGCTAGAATTGATATACAAATTCAGTAAAGTGGCAGGAAACAAAATCATTATATGGAAATCTGTTGTTTTTCTATACACCAATAGTGAAGCAAGAAAAAGAGAAATCAAGGAAACAATCCCATTTACAATTGCACCAAAAAGCATGAGATACCTAGGAATAAACCTAACCAAAGGAGTAAAAGATCTGTACTCTGAAAACGATAAAATACTGATGAACGAACTTTAAGGTGACACAAAGAGAAACATTGCATGTTCATGGATTAGAAGAACAAATATTGTAAAAATATCTGTACAACCAAAAGTTATGTATACTTTTAACACAATCCCTATTGAAATATCGTCAGCATTTTTCACAGAGCTAGAAAAATCTGAAAATGTGCATAGAATCACAGAAGACCCTGAATAACCAAAGCAACCTTGAAAAAGAAAAGCAAAGGTGGAATCATCACAATTTAGGACTTCAAATTATATTACAAGTCTGTAGTGATCAAGACAGTATGATATTGGCACAAAAACAGACATAAAGATCAATGGAACGGAATAGAGAACCCAGAAATGGACCCTCTGCTATATGGTTAATTAATTTTTAATAAAGCAGGAACGAATATTCAATGGGAAAAGTATAGTCTTTTCAACAAATGGTGCTGGGAAAACTGAACATCACATGCAAAAGAACGAAGCTCGACCACTTTCTTACACCACATACAAAAATAGATGCAAAATGGATGAAAGACCTAAATATGATCGGCCCTAGCAACTTCTTACTAGGTATGTCTCCTGAGGCAAGGGAAACAGAGCCAAAATAAACATCATCAAAATAAAAAGCTTCTACACAGCAAAGGAAACAGTCAACCAAACTAAAAGGCAACCTATGGAATGGAAGAAAATATTTGCAAATGACACATCAGATAAAGGGTTAGTATCCAAAATCTATAAAGAACCTATTAAACTAAACACCCAAAAAACAAATAATCCAATTAAGAAATGGTCAGAAGAGATGAACAGATATTTCTCCAAAAAAGACATACAATGAAAAAAAAAAAGACATACAAATGGCCAACAGACACATGACAAAATGCTCAACATCACTCATCATCAGGGAGATACAAATCAAATCTACATTGAGATATCAGTTCACAACAGTCAGATTGGCTAAAATTAAGAACACAAGAAATAACAGATGTTGTCAAGAATGCAGAGAAAGGGAAACCTTACCCTGTTGGTGGGAATGCAAACTGGTGCAGCCACTCTCAAAAGGAGTACAGAGTTTCCTCCAAAAGTTAAAGATAGAACCACCCTATGATCTAGCAATTGCACTACTAGGTATTTACCCAAAGGATACAAAAATACTGATTTCAAGAGATACATGCATCCCAGTGCTTATAGCAGCATTATCAACAATAGCCAAATTAGAGAAAGAACCCCTGTGGTCATCAACTGAAGAATGGATAAGAAGATGTGGTCAATACATGTATATAATGGGATATTACTCAGCCATAAAAGAGAATGAAATCTTGCCATTTGGAACAGTGTGGATGGAATTAGAGATTATGCTAAGTAAAATAAGACAGAGAAAGGTAGATACCACATGATTTCACTCATATATGGAATTTAAGAAATAAAACAAAATTTAAGAATGTAGGGGAAAAAAGAGAGGCAAACGAAGAAACAGAACAAACTGAGGGGCACCTGGGTATCTCAGTTGAGCATCCAACTTCTGCTTTCAGCTCAGGTCATGATCTCAGAGTCATGGGATTGAGCCCTGTACTGGGGTCCATGCTCAGTGCAGAGTCTGCTTGCACCTCTCCCTCTCATCCACCCCCTGTGCTTGCACTCCTCTCTCTCTCTCAAAAATAAATAAATAAATAAAATCTTTAAGAAAAATGAAAAAGAAAACATACTGTTGGTTACCAGAGGAGAGATGGTTGGGGGGATGGGTTAAAAGGTGATGGGGATTAAGGAGTGAAATTATTGTGATGAACATCCGGTATTGTATATAAGTGTTGAAACACTAAATTGTACACCTGAAAACAACTTTACCTTGTATGTTAGCTAACTGGAATTTAAATTAAAACCACACATACACATAAAGATTCCACTGTATATATACAGTGGAATATTACACAGCCGTAAAAGGATGAGACTTTTCATTTGTGACGACATGGATGGATCTTGAGGGTATCATGCTAAGTGAAATAAGTCAGACTGATACAAATGGCATCTGATTTCACTCATGTGGAATCTATTTTTTCCCCCGTCTTCCTACCTTGCTAGAAACAAAAACCCTTCTCTCTAGCGTTCCAGCTGTTCTCTCTTTAAATCTCAGGTCAAACTTGTAGGTGTTCAGTATGATTTGAAAGTTATCCAGGTAAGGGATCCCTGGGTGGCGCAGTGGTTTGGCGCCTGCCTTTGGCCCAAGGCGCGATCCTGGAGACCTGGGATCGAATCCCACATCAGGCTCCCGGTGCATGGAGTCTGCTTCTCCCTCTGCCTGTGTCTCTGCCTCTCTCTCTCTGTGTGTGACTATCATAATAAATAAAAAATTTAAAAAAAAAGAAAGTTATCCAGGTAAGTTGGTGGGACCAGGTGAGTTGAGGACCCCTACTCTTCCCCATGTGGAATAAGTCATGGAAATAAAAGGGAATAGGGAATATAGTCAATGATATTGTAATACCATTGTATAGTGACAGATAGTAGTTATACCTGTGGTGAGCAAAGCATAATATGTAGGGATGTAGAATTGGGATGTTGTATACATGAAATTTATGGAACATTATGTGTCATCTATATTCCAAAAAAAAAAAAAAAGGAAGGAAGAGAGAGAGAGAAAGAAAAGAAGAAGAAAGAAAGAAAGAAAGAAAGAAAGAAAGAAAGAAAGAAAGAAAGAAAGAAAGAAAAGTATTAAGTCAATGTTGTTTTGGGATTTTTCTGTTATGTGGAGCTGACATGGATCCTAATTAATAAATAACTCAATTTAAAGCTGTAATACTGGGATGCCTGGGTGGCTCAAAGATTGAGCGTCTGCCTTCAGCCCAGGGTGTGATCCTGGAGTCCCAGGTGTGATCTGGAGTCCCAGGATCGAGTCCCACATCAGGCTCCCTGAGCCTGCTTTTCCCTCTGCCTATGTCTCTGCCTCTCTGTCTCTCATGAATAAATAGATTTTAAAGATTTTATTTATTTATTCATGAGACACACACACACACACAGAGAGAGAGAGAGAGAGAGAGAGAGAGAGAGAGAGATGCAGAGACACAGGCAGAGGGAGAAGTAGGCTCCATGCAGGGAGCCCGATGCAGGATTCAGATCCCGGGACTCCAGGATCATACCTTGGGTCGAAGGCAGGTGCTAAACCGCTGAGCCACCCAGGAATCCCCTTAAATAAAATCTTAAAAAAAATAAAGCTTAATATTATAAGTTTTCCAGACCAATACGTCAATTTCAGCTTCCAATTCTTATCACATTTTTATTGCATCTCTTCTATGGAGATCTTTAGCTCCCTTTCTATGCTATGTTTTCTAGTTTTACAGGTTAATCACAGAAAGTTTCTCATCTTTTTCTTGTTAATACTGTATCCACCTCTCCCAAGCTTATCTTTCTCAGCAAAATATTAAAGCTTCTCATTGTAGGCCACCTGTAAATTTCTCCTTAGATTTCTTGCAACTATATTTTTAGATGACATTTCATACTTTTCTAGCTATGCTATTAGACTTAAAAAAACAAGTGGTCATGAAGGTTATGTGAGGTACTTTGTGAATTATAAACATAAATAACACTATTTTATTTGTTCCTTTTTGCCTTGCATTCAACTTTATTTGATCCGAATATGACAACCCCTCTATTCCTCATGTTACTTTGATTTTTTTTTACCTGATACATTGTTAGCCATTGGGGGTCCTCTACTCTTCCCCTTTCTACACCTACTTCAGGATGCTGAGCAATACTGATCAGTCAGTGGGGAAACTGACCATAAGTCAGTATGTAGAACAAGTGGTCAGAGCATTTATTGCCCTGGCTCCCTCCCTGCAAGGTCACTAAAAATGTGATCAGAGCACAGGATCCTGTCAAGTGTCTTCTCCACTCTACTCTCCCTCTCTGTCTTGACATCCTGGTACCACTCATCCCTCTGCCAGGGTAGGTTCCTGCACTTATTATTCCCAGGGTGTGTGGTTTCACTCTACTTTGTCATCACATTTGCAAAAAAGTCCATTTATAAATCCTTCTCAAATTTTTCTAATTTGAGTGTGACATCTGTTTCCTCCTGGGACTCTGAGTGACAGAATTAATTGGTGCCAAGAGTGACCCCAGAAAACATATCCTCAAAATAGACTTCTAGATTAGATTCACTCATGTATTTAAGGATAACGTCCTTGCTGCGGTGTGGGAGGCAGGAACAGAACTTGAATGAAGCACCTGGAGCACAAAACTTAAGGAGACATTCACTCTCAAGGTTAGGCCAATTGAGAATGCACCCTAAATGTCTCACATGCTTACCCCTAGTCCCATTCTTAATGTAGAGAAGAATGGGAGATGGCAGGTGTGGAACCCATGTAAGTCATTGCATTCTATGGTATCAAAATGACTCAAATTACCACCAGTGGTAGATTGGGATTAATTAAGAAGCCATTATTAGAGGTGGCTCTCATGCCATACCAGCCTATGTAAGCAAACCAAAATCTATCTCATAAATACCTCAATGTTGTGAAATCAAAACACTAGTGACAACCAATCACAAACAGCCAAGTAGACTTTAAGCTATGGCAAATCAAATAATTTCTTTTCTTTGCTTCTGCATTTTCTCTACATGAGTCTTTCCACTGGTGCCTTTGGGTGGAGAGTTTTTAATCCTCTCTGCTTTGGCACTGCCTGTTTCCAACCAATTTTTGCTTAAGGAAATTAAAAAAAAACTTAATATGCCTCAGTTTATATTTTAAAAATATGAATCCAGGTGAAGGGAAAGGTATTGGGAACTCTAGTTATGATGACAATAATGATCATAAAGATGGTGGAGTTACTTAGCATCTTTTGATGCCAGAAAAGAGAGAAATGAAAAGTTATGCATAGGCAACAAAGAGCACATATAGAGAATTAAAAAGCCTTCATGACAGCTTTGAGGATTTTTTTTTTCCTTCACAAGTCACTGCCAACAACCAAGGCCAGGTTCTAACTATGATGGTTACACCAAGGACTATTATACTAATCAATGGCATTGCTGGGGAATGGGGGAGATTCTGAGACAAGATATTGGGGCATTTTAGCAGATACAGAGGAGGCTGGAAATTTTTTAGTATCAGAATTCTAATCTCTTATCATGAGAGACAACTCTATCCCACTGTTGAGGGAACAAACCCATTTCCAGAAAAGCAGAAAAGCATTTCAGTGTTACTTTCAATGAACCCATTACAGAAAAATACTATATTTATCATTCCTTATAATAAAAATAATACACCTATTCTTATCACTCCAGCTTTCTTGGCTAGTTTACTCTGACATTTTTGTTCCAGTTCATTATAATATACTATTATACCATGCAGAGTAGTTTTTTCATTGACTCAACAAATATTTATTGAGCATTTACTATGTCTTTTAGCATACAACAGTAAACCAGATCTATGAAAATCTCTGCTCTCATCCATCTTATATATTTTCAAAATCATAACACTTTCTGGTTTTTATGTATTTATTCATTTTTTAAAAGATTTTACTTATTTATTCATGAAAGACACAGAGAGAGAGGCAGAGACATCAGCAGAGAGAGAAGCAGACTCCATGCAGGGAGCCCGATATGGGACTCGATCCCGGGACTCCAGGATCATGCCCTGGGCCGAAGGAAGATGCTCAACCACTGAGCCACCCAGACGCTCCTGTTTTATACTTATTTAGACAGATTCCATAGGTAAGTGCCTTCATTACATACATCTCCTCATTTCTTGTAACTGTTTCCTCATTCATGTGTTATTTTCTTTTTGATTTTTCACCCTGTTGTTGGGTTACATCATTTATCCACTCTAAAATGTGCCTCTTTGGCATAAGGATTATTTTGAGCTGATTATTCTGAGAAACTAAAGACACAGAAGAAGTTTTGAAGAGAGAGTAGAAGTTACCCTTTTGTAAAGGAGGTATGTATTTATATAGAAAATATCCATTTGTAAGTGTTTCCCACTCTACTAGGAAGAGAAGTTCTACTCTAAATCTCCAAATAATATGGTGAATAGAGAAGGCACCAATTAAATCTCCATATCAACTTTATCCTTCTTTACCGTATTTTTCCTTGTAAGCTCCTACAACTGTCCTCTCCCCTTCCTCAACTTCTTTTTGTTTTTAGCTGAAATGGTATTTAAGGTGGTACCCTGAGGCCATCTTGGGGAGTAATTCAGTTTTCCTGGGTATCAATAATATGTATATAAGGTATACATGTTATTAACTTATATATAATATATAAATGTATAATTTATACTACATAAATAATTTAAATAAGTTATTTAATTTTATTTCCCTACAACATGCTTGAGTTTTTATTGTTCCCTTAGGAAAGGTTCTGGGGAACTTTCCAGAGGATTTTCACATGAGAGAATGTCTTTCTAAAAAAATAAATAAATAAGAGAATGTCTTCCTGTTGCTTTTACAGATTAATAACTACTGAGCAGAAAAGAGAATTTTTTTCTTGGAATTTTTAATGTCTTCAGATGTTACTTGAGAAACCTCAGTCCAGTCTGAAGGATTTCCACATAAGATGACTTCCATTTGGCTGCAGGTAGAATTTTTTTTCTTCCTTTGAGTAATTTAATTGACAAGATAGAAAAAACAATAGGTCGATGGAGGCTAAATGGAAGAGTAGGGGTCCTCCTTTCATCTGGTTCCTTGAATTTAACTAGATAATTATCAAACCATCCTGAACACCTATGAATTCAACCTGAGAAGTGAGAAAAGAATTGCTGGGAGTCTACAAATAGAGAAGCGACCACTTTTTTGTAAGGTAGGAGGTGCAGAGAAGTGAAACTGAGGGAATATACTGGAAGATAAATGGCAGGAGTAGGGAGCCTCCCTAAGCTGGCTGCTAGAAGGGGGATAGAGCCAGCAAGTGCAAAATGGAATTTTTAGGGGTCTGCTTCAGTGAGAGAGGTCCCCGCCTGAAAGGTGCTCAGGTGGTAAAGCAGGGTGGAATCTGAGGTGGGACAGTGTGGTATCAGGATCCCCAGGGTCACAGAAAGAACAGGGTGCCTGACCCTGCAGAGTTCCCAAGCACTGGAGTGTGGGAACTGAATGCAGTCAGTGAGCCCAGGAGGGGGCTCTTAGTTCCACTGGGCATAAACCTTGAACCACAGTTGGATGAGGCAACCACTCTCCATACTGGGCCCCGCAAAGGGCAAAAATGGGGTGACCCTTCACTTTCCCCTGGAAGGATTGGTTTGGGTGTGCAGGGCAGGAGTCTGCAGAGTTTGACACACACAAAAGCAAAGACTGTTTATCCCTGAAGGTTTACCGAAGAGATGGAGCCTCCAACTTTCAGCCCTGGGGCTGGAGATCCTTCTGGCCATTTTTATTTTCATCCTCCAAAGAGGCAGAAGGCCCTCAGGGAACAAAAGCCATACTCTGCAACCAGCTTACACTGAGCCCGACTCTACCTGGGCAAAGACACCTGAGAATCAACATGGCAGGTCCCTCCCCCAGAAAACCAGTTGGAAACACAGGTGAATACTAAGCTTACAGAGCACATGTACAGCAAAACTCCAGCCCTAGGGGAAAAGAGTATGCAAAATTTGAGGGGTTTTTCTCATGATTCATTTATCTTTCAGTTTAAATTTTTCCTTCTCCTTTTCTCTTTTTTCCTTTTCAACTAGTTTCTTATTTTTATCAACTCTGTTTTTATGTCTTTTTTTTAACTTTAATTTGTTACATTTATATTTTATAGATTTATTCTTTATTTTTGGCTTCCTTTCACTATATTCAATTTCATTTTGTATATGTTTATATACAAGTTTTACTTTCTTTACTATTTTGGGATTTAGTGTCTTCTAACAAACATACCAAAATACACCCAGGACCAAGTGGACCACCCTGTTATCTCCACCAGGGAGATTATATTCTCTATCCCCACTCCCTTTATTTTCCTTTTTTTTTTCCTTATTTTTTATTTTCTGACCTCTTTGGATTTGTCTAGTGTCTATTTCACTTGGGTGACAGTTGATATTTTTTTCTTTTGTTTTCTTGTTCATCCACTCTTCTCTGGGCAAAATGACCAGAAAGAGGAATTCAAAAAAAAGAAAGGACCAGAGGTAACACTCTCTGCCACAGATCTAATCAATATGGATATGAGTAAAATGTCACAGCTGGAATTCAGGATAATGATTATAAAAATACTAGCTGGACTTGAAAAAAGCATTAACGATACTAGAGAATCTCTTAGTGCAGAAGTAAAATCTAATCAGGCCAAATTAAAAATGCTCTAACTGAGATGCAGGCTAAATTGCATGCTGTAACAGCTAGGGTAACTGAACAGAAGAGGCAGTAAGTGACATAGAAGACAAATTGATGGAAAGGAAGGAAGCTGAGGAAAAGAGAGAAAAACAACTAATGGACCATGAGAAGAGGATCCAAGAAATCACTGATGCTGTAAAACAAACCAATATTAGGATTATTGGGGTCCCAGAAGAAAAAGAAAGAGATAGGGACAGAACCTATAGTTGAGCAAATCATAACTAAGAACTTCCCTAATCTGGGGAAGGAAACAGGCATTCAAGTCCAAGATATAGTGAGAATCCCCCTAAAAATCAATGAAAGTAGATCAACATCCCAACATGTAATAGTGGAGCTTGCAAATTTCAGAGATAAAGAGAAAATCCTGAAAGCATCTAGGGACAAGAACTCCTTAACTTCTACTCCCTTAAGGGAGTAGAAACATTAGGTTGGCAACAGACCTATCCACATAGACCTGGCAGGCCAGAAAAGGCTGGCATGAGATATTCTGGGCACTAAATGAGTAAAACATGCAGGCAAGAATACTTTATGCAGCAAGGCTGCCATTCAGAATGGACAGAATGAAAACAAACAGAAACTCAAAGAATTTGTGACCACTAAACCAGCCCTGCAAGAAATATTAAAGGGGATCCTGTAAGCAAAGAGAGAGCCCAAAAGTAACACAGACCAGAAAGAAACAGTGATAATATACAGAAATAAGAACTCCACAAGTAATACAATGGGGCTAAACTCATATCTTTCCATAGTTACTTGAATGTAAATGGGCTAAATGTTCCAATCAAAAGACATAGGGTGGGCGCCTGGGTTACTTAGTCAAACATCTGCCTTCAGCTCAAGTCATGATCCCAGGGTCCTGGGATTGAGTCCTACACTGAGCTCCTTACTCAGCAGGGAGACTGCTTCACCCTCTGCCTCTTCACCCTGCTCATGTTCTCTCTCTCTCTCTCAAATAAATAAATAAAATCTTAAAATAAAACCCACAGGTATCAGATTGGATAAAAAAGCAAGAACTATCCATATACTGTCTACACAAAACTCATTTTAGACCTAAAGACACATCCAGATTGAAAGAGAGGGGATGGAGAACCATTTATCATGCAATGGACATGAAAAGAAAGCTGGGATAGCAATCCTCATATTGACAAATTCGATTTTAAACCAAAGACTATATCATAAGGGTAGAAGAGGGAGACTATATCATATGTAAAGGGTCTATTCAGCAAGAAGATCTAATTATAAATATTTATGCTCCTAACTTGGGAACACCCAAATATATAAAGCAATTAATAACCAAATTAAAGAAACACATTGATAATAATACAATAATAGTAGGAGACATCAACACCTCATTCACAGCAATGGACAGATGATCTAAGCAGAAGATCAACAAGGAAACAAGAGCTTTGAATGACACACTGGAACAGATGGACATCACTGATATATATACAGAGCATTCCATCCTAAAGCAACAGAATGCACATTCTTCTTGAGTGTACATGGAACATTCTCCAGATAAGATCATATACTGGGTCACAAATCAGGTCTCAACAGGTACCAGAAGACTGGGATTATTCCCTGTATACTTTCAGACCACAGTGCTTTGAAACTTGAACTCGGTCACAAGAGGAAATTTGGAAGGAACGCAAACATTTGGAGGTTAAAGATCATCTTACTAAAAAACGAATGGGTCGAATAAATAAATAAAATCTTAAAAAAAAAAAAAAAAAAAAAGGGCAGCCCCGGTGGTGCAGCGGTTTGGCGCCGCCTGCAGCCTGGGGTGTGATCCTGGAGACCCGGGATCGAGTCCCACATCGGGCTCCCTGCATGGAGCCTGCTTCTCCCTCTGCCTGTGTCTCTGCCTCTCTCTCTCTGTGTCTATGAATAAATAAATAAAATCTTAAAAAAAAAAACAAAACAAACAAAAAAAACGAATGGGTCAACCAAGAAATTAAAGAAAAATTTTTAAAAATCATGGAAACAAATGAAAATGAAAACAACAACTGTTCAAAACCTTTAGGATACAGCAAAGGTGGTCCTAAGAGGGACATACATAGCAATACAAGCCTTTCTCAAAAAATTAGAAAAGTCTCAAATACACAAGCTAACTTTATATCTAAAGGAGTGGGAGAAAATAGGAAATAAAGCCTAAACCAAGCAAGAGAAGAGAAATAATAAAGGTTAGGGCAGAAATCAATGAAATAGAAACCAAAAGAACAGTAGAATAGATCAATGAAACTAGAAGCTGGTTCTTTGACAGAATTAATAATACCAGTAAACCCCTAGCCAGACTTATCAAAAAGAAAAGAGAAAGGACCCAAATTAATAAAATCATTAATAAAAGAGGAGGGATCATGACCAACACCAAGGAAAGACAAATAATTTTCAGAATATATTATGATCAACCATATGCCAACAAATTAGGCAATCTGGAAGAAATGGATGCATGCCTGGAAACTTATAAAAGTTTCCAAAACTGAAACAGGAAGAAATAGAAAACCTGAACAGACCCATGACAAGCAAGGAAACTGAAGCAGCAATCAAAAATCTCCCAACAAACAAGAGTCCAGGACCAGATGGTTTCCAGGGGGCATTCTACCAAACATTCAAAGAAGAAATAATACCTATTTTTCTGAAGCTATTTCAAAAAATGGAAAGGGAAAGACAACTTCAAAACTCATTCTGTGAGGTCAGTATTACCTTGATCCCAAAACCAGACAAATCAAAAAGGAGAATTACAGACCAATATCCCTGATGAACATGGATGTCAAAATTCCCACCAAGATACTAGCCAATAGGATCCACTAATACTTTAAAAGTTTTATTCACCACAACCAAGTGGAATTTATTCCTGGGCTGCAAGGGTGGGTCAAACATTCACAAATCAATCAACGTGATACATCACATTAATAAATGAAAAGACAAGAACCATATGATCTTCTCGATGCAGAAAAAGCCTTTGCCTTTGACAAAATACGCATCTTTCCTTGATTAAAATTCTTCAACATATAGGGATAGAGGGAACATACCTCACATCATAAACGCCATCTACAGAAAGCCCACAGTGAATACCATTCTCAGTGGGGAAAAACTAAGAGTTTTCCCTAATGTCAGGAACAGAACAGGGATGCCCACTCTCACCACTATTGTTCTAGGATTTCACTAGAAATCCTAGGCTCAGCAGTCAGAAAACAAAAAGAAATAAAAGGCATTCAAATTGGCAAAGAAGAAGTCAAACTGTCACTCTTTCCAGATGACGTGATACTTTATGTGAAAAGCCCAAAAGACTCCACTTCAAAATTGCTGGAACTCATACAGGAATTCAGCAACGTGGCAGGATACAAAATCAATGTACAGAATTCTGTTGCATTTCTATACACTAACAATGAGACAGAAGAAAGAGAAATTAAGGAATTGATCCCATTTACAATGCATCAAAAACCGTAAGATACCTAGGAAGAAACCTAACCAAAGAGTTAGTAAAGGATCTGTACTCTAAAAACTACAGAATACTTAAGAACAAAATTGAAGACACACAAAAATGGAAAAACATTCCATGCTCATGGACTGGAAATATTGTGAAAATGTCTATGCTACCCAGAGCAATCTGCACATTCAATGCAATCTCTATCAAAATACCTTTGACATTTTTCACAAAGCTGGAACAAATAATCCTAAAATGTGTATAGACTCAGAAAAGACCCCAAATAGCCAGAAAAATGTTGAAAAAGGAAATAAAAGCTTGAGGCATCACAATGCCTGACTTGAAGCTCTCTTACAAAGCTGTGATCATCAAGACAGTATGGTACTAGTGCAAAAGCAGACACATAGATCAATGGAGCAGAATAGAGAACCCAGAAATGGACCCTCAACTCTATGGTCAACTAATCTCTGACAAAGCAAGAAAGAATATCCAAAGGAAAAGGACAGTCTCTTCAATAAATGGTGCTGGAAAAACTGGACAGCCACATGCAAAAGAATGAAGCTAGACCATTCTCTTATACCATACACAAAGATAAACTCAAAGTGGATCAAAGAGGGATGCCTGCATTGCTCGGTGGTTGAGCATCTGCCTTTGGTTCAGATCATGATCCCGGGGTCCCACATCGGGTTCCCTACAGGGAGCCTGCTTCTCCCTCTGCCTGTGTCTCTGCCTCTCTCTGTGTGTCTCTCATGAATGAATAAATAAAATATATTTTTTAAATGAATGAAATACCTAAATGTGAGACAGGAATCCATCAAAACCCCACAGGAGAGTATAGGCAGCAACTTCTGTGACTTTGGCTACAGCATCTTCTTGCTAGACACATCTCCAAAGGCAAGGGAAACAAAAGCAAAAATGAAATATTGGGACTTCAAGGTAAAAAACTTCTACACAGCAAAGGAAATAGTCAACAAAGCTAAAAGGCAGCCTACAGAATGGGAGAAGATATTTAAAAATGGCATATTAGATAAGGCCGAGTCCCCAAGATCTAAAAAGAACTTACCTAACTCAACGCCTAAAAAATGAAGAATCCAGTCAAGAAATGGGCAGAAGACATGAACAGACATGGCCAACAGGCATGAAAAAATGCTCAACATCCCTTAGCATGAGGGATATACAAATTAAAACCACAATGAGAAACCTCCTCACACAAGTCAGAATGACTAAAATTAACAAGACGGGAAGCAAATGTTGATGAGGATGTGGAAAAGGGGGAACCCTCTTTAGACTGCTGGTGGGAATGCAAGCTGGTACAGCCACTCTGGAAAACAGGTTGAAAGTTCTTCAAAAATTAAAAATACAACTACCCTACCACCCAGCAATTACACTACTAGGTATTTACTCCAAAGATAAAAATGTAGTGATCCAAAGGGGCACCTGCACCCCAATGTTCATAGTAGCAATGTCCACAATAGCCAGAGTGTGGAAAGAGCCAAGATGTTGATTGACAGATGAATGGATAAAGATGTGTTGTATATATACAATGCAGTATTACTCAGCCACCAGAAAGATGAATATCTACCATTTATATCAACCTGGATGGAACTGGCAGTACTATGCTGAGTGAATGAAGTCAGTCAGAGAAAAACAATTATATGGTTTCACTCATATGTGGAATATTAGAAAGAGCACAGAGGATCACAGGAGAAGGGAGGGTAAAAATGAATAAGAAGTCATCAGAGAGGGAGAAAAAGCATGAGAGACCCTTAACTATAGGAAACAAACTGAGGGTCCCTGGAGGGGAGATGGGTGGGGGAGTAGGGTAATTGGGGGATGGGCATTAAAGAGGGCATATGATGTGATGAGCACTGGTTGATATACACAACTGATAAATTATTGAACACTACATCTGAAACTAATGATGTACTATATGCTGGCTAATTGAATTTAAATTTAAAAAATGAAAAAAAGGGATGCCTGGGTGGCTCAGTGGTTGAGTCTCTGCCTTCAGCTCAGGACATGATCCTGCAGGGCCTGGGATCAAGTCCCACATCAGGTCCCTTGCAGGGAGCCTGCTGCTTCTTCTCCCTATGTCTCTGCCTCTCTCTCTCTCTCTGTGTCTCATGCATAAATAAATAAAATATTCATTTAAAAATAAAAAAAAAGAAAACAATAACTTCAGCTTTGTTCTTTTTTCTCAAGATTTCTTTGGCTATTCAGGGTCTTTTGTGGTTCTATACAAATTGTAGGATTGTTTATCCTAGTTCCATGAAAAATACTATTGATATTTTAATAGGGATTGTATTAAGTCTGTAAATTACTTTGGGGAGTGTGGACATTTTGACAATATTAATTCTTTCAACCCATGAACATGGCACATCTTTCCATTTGTTTGTGTCATCTTCAGTCCCTTTCATCAATGTCTTACAGTTTTCAAATAGAGGTCTTTGACCTCCTTATTAAGTTTATATCTAGATATCTTACTCTTTTTGATGCAACTGCTAATGGGATTGTTTTCTTAATTTCTCTTTCTGCCACCTTGTTATAAGTGTAAAGAGATGAAGAAACAATTTCCCAATATTTATCCAGGCTCCAGGCCAGACTTTCTTTCTACTCCATCAATCTCCTTCTAGCAAAAAATTAGGTCTAAGTAAGTCTAATAAACCCAGTGGAAATAAAACATCTTCTGAGAAACTTTAAGTATTTATCTAATAAGTTGACTATCAATTAATATTCTGATGAACTTTACCTAAGCATTATTTTTTTCTCTTGTCTAATCTAAGGATGTTCAGAATGGTTTGTTTAATTCTTCTCTTGTAGAATCTCACTGCTAAGAGTAAATCTTTGGTATATTGAGGTTACTTCTTTTATGACAAATGTAAATAAAAACTTCACAGCTACATATACTAAATTATCAGGAAAAAATTAATAAAAGCAAACCTAAATTAGGTCAAAAGAAGCAAATAAAGATAAAACAGATTTTAATTTGTTAAAGATTTTAAAAATTAAGGTAATAATAAAGTTGATAAATCCAAAAGCTTATAATTTGGAGAAAAAGAGAAAAATACTAAACCTGATAGCTCCAGAATTCTTTAGTTAAAATAGAATTCACTCAGAATGAAGTATGTAGGAAGAGACTCATGTTCTGTTTTACAAGAAATTCTAGTGCTAGGAATATACCCTTTTAAAAAAATGAGAGGTGTCAAAAAGATTGATGTACAAGAATATACATTTCAATATTATTTATAAAAAATAGTGAAAAATTGGAAGAAAATAAAATGTTCCACAAGAGTGTGATTCATTTTTTATCAATAAATATTTTTAGGGTATCCCTGGGTGGCTCAGCAGTTTAGCGCCTGCCTTTGGCTTGGAGCGTGATCCCAGAGTCCCAGGATCGAGTCCCACATTGGGCTCCTTGCATGGAGCCTGCTTCTCCCTCTGCTTGTGTCTCTGCCTCTCTCTCTGTGTGTCTTTCATGGGTAAATAAATAAAATCTTTAAAAATAAATAAATACATAAATACACAAATAAATATTTTTAATATTTATTGTGTATTGGAAAATGCTAGGTATGGAAATTGTCAAGTAAATGCATTATGGTAAATGATTGAGCCTATTATCCAATCATTAAAATTGATTTACTAATCAATATATACTAAAAATGAATATTTTGCTTTACTCAACAATTCTATTTTTTTTTAGAAATGTTATTTACTTAAGTAATCTCTGCACCCAACATGGGGCTCAAACATACTACCTTGAAATCAAGAGTCACATGCTCTTCCAACAAAGGCAGCCAGGTGCCCCCCCCAAGAATTCTGTTTTGAAAAATATATCTCAAAGAAACAATCAGAAATGAATACAAATATTTATATAAAAAATCTTTACTTATACTTGTAAAATCTTATGCGTTTTAGTTATTGGTGTAAAAATGTGCCTATGATAAGGGATTATGTTATACTTCCCTAAACAAAAATAGATTTTTTTAATGGTGTATAATTCATTTTGTGTTAATTTTTTATATGATATAAGAGAGTTCAAATTCATTTGATTGTATGTGAATGTCCAATTGTCCCAGCACCATTTTGAAAAACCTGTTTTCTACAATAGATTATTTGGCACCCTTTTTGAAAATTAATTGATCATCATTGTATAAATTTATTTCTGGACTCTCAGTTCTAGTATATTTATCTACATGTCTATCCTTATGGCAGTACCCCACTGTCTTGATTGTCAGTCTAAATATAAGAACTAAAACTATAAAACTGTTAGAAGAAAACCTAAGGATACGTTTTTGTGATCTTGGATTAGGCAAATCCTTTTCGGATATGACACTAAAATTACCAGCAACAACAACAAAAAATATGTAAATTCTTCAAAACTGAAAACATTTCTGCTGCAATGGACACATCAAGAAAGGGAAAAGATAAGTCACAGAATAAGAAAAAATATTTGTAAATCATACATCAGATAAAGCCTTGTATCCAGAATATATAAAAAGAAACTGCTATAACTCAATAATAAAAAGACAAATAATCCAGTTAAAAATGGGCAAAGTATCTGAGAGACATTTTTTCCAAAGGATATATACAAATGGCCAATAAGCACCTGAAAAGATGCTCAGCATCATTATTTCTAGGGAAATGTAAATCAAAACCATACACCCCCACTAAGATGGCTATAACAAAAGTGAGAGATCGTAAGAAGTTTTGTCAAGGATGTGGAGAAACTGAATCCCTCATACATTGTTGGTGTAAATGTAAAATGGTTGAATTCCTTTGGATGATGGTCTGTTAGTTCTTCAAATTGTTAAACACAGAGTTACCACATGACCCAGCAATTTTACTCTTAGATGTCTATCAAGATAAATGAAAATATACGTCCACACAAAAACTTACCCACAAATATTCATATCAGCATTATTCTTAACAGCCAAAAAATGGAAACCTAAATGTGTGTCAGTCAATGAGTGGATAAATAAAATATGGTATGTCCATACAATGGAATATTGTCTGTCAATGAGAAGAAATGAAGTATAGCTACAATGTAAATGAACTTCAAAAATATGCTAAATGAAAGAAGTCAGTCACAAAGAGACCATGTTATATATAATTCCATTTATATGAAAGGTCCAGAATAGGCAAACCCATAGAGACAAAAAAAAGTAGATTAGTTACTGCGTAGATCTGGTGGGGTAAATGGTCATAAAGGAACAAAGACAGGACTGAGCTTTGGTAGCCTTCTCCATTCCTACTAATTTGACTTGGTGTATAATTTTTTGCTGTCCCAGCTACATATTGTTAAATATATCAACAACAACAAAAAAGACTAGAAAGTAATGTAGAAGAATGTTCACAGTGATGGTAACTCTGGATAATGGAGTCATTCTTTCTAAATTTTCCTGATTATCCATTTTTAGCAGCACATATTTTTTTCATAACCAGTAAAAACATATAAAGTTATTTCAAAATTTCAAAATAGGAGACAGCAGAATTTGTCACCATTTCCTGAGGAAGTTTTCTATATCTGTGAAGCCAAGAGAGCAATCTTTCAATGTTCCTATCACAAATATTGAACCTGGCCATCTGCATGGGCTGTCTTGACCTGAAGCAGTCACCTCAAAATAAAAGCTACTTTGCCCTGAGGATTATTTTGAGAATGAGAATCAACAGGTATGGGAAGAGTTCTCTACCCCCTTTATCTGCCTGAATGCAGTACACAAATTTCCTTTTGAGGAAGGTGGCTCCAACCTTCACCAAGGAGGCTCTTACTATTGAAGACAGGAAGTCAACAGCATGATGAGTTTGCATAAACAGCCCTAAAATAGCCCTTATGTTCCATTAGTTCCACCATATATTTCCTAGTCATTTTCCTACCATTTATCATCACTTGAAGCCCACAACGTTTTTCCTTTGTTAAAGGGGTATATGAGTTGATGAGTCTAACCACTTCTTTGAGTTTCATATCTTTCCTGTGAACATCTGTGCATGTAAATATTAATAAAAATTGTGCACCTTTATGCCTATTAATCTGTCTTTTGTTAGTTCAATTTGCAAGGTTCCAGAAATAAATTTAAAAAGGTAGAGGAAAAGTTTTTCCTTTCAGGAAGTCCCTTGGGTTTTTAAAATTTTGTATATATTTAGTTTTATTTGCATAAAAATATTTTAAGAACTAAAATTTCATTGACACTGGTTTTTATGACCTTTATTTGTCTAGTATTGCATACAATTCATTGTATTTTTATGTGTGCTGTTTCTCCATCAACTAGATTCCAAGCTTGAGGGAAAGATTATGTCATAAAATAATATGGATGCTCTAATTCCCCTAAAATAGTCCTTTACACAGTGCAGGTAATCAATAAGCAATTTTTAGACCCCACTAAAACATTTTTTAGTAGCAAAAAAGCATGCATTGAAAGTTTTTTTTACATAAGTATCTTTACCAGTTATTTGGTTCTATAGCTCATTTTTCCTGTGGTATATCACTGTTAATAAATCATTGTTTTGTTTTTATAGCTTATTTTAAAATTGCTTTTGAAGTTTTGTTTTTTTATAAAAGTCATCCTATATTCTACAAAAAAAATGACACACTTAAAGTGCAAATGTGTTTTCATTTATGGTACATCTTTCTTGTATCTTATCTTTCCATATCTCATTTACCCAAGCTTGGATTTGAGTAGATTTTTCTAGTGTTTTTAGCAGAATTTTACAGCTATTAAAAGGATTTTAACTTAACAATGACTTGTTAGGTATGTATTTAATAGTAATCAAATATCTTTAAGCAAACATGCCCAATAATTAAAATGTGCTGTTCTAGCTCCTAACTATCCTTGGGCAAACCCCTGCCCCCCGCATATGAAAAAGATTATCTTTCATTCTATCTTCACACTGATTATTTGATGAGATGAGGGTCCATGAGAGGTAATCCTATACTCTATCACTTGGCTAACAGAAAGGTCAACTCTCACAGATTTCTTGTGAACTATCAGATCCAGATATAGTGTAATATTTCTATCATCCCTTTCCCACTTCCTTCTCCTTGCTTTCCTTTCTCCCTCCATCCACCAGTCTGTCTCCATTCATCTCTTCTCTTCTTTCAAACTATCACCAGATCAAGAGTCAATCAGAACTTCTCTGTACAAATGTTTCTAATGGATTATCAGTTGCTGGACAAAGTCCACTGTGAAAATGAAAGAAGAGGATGTAGTATGTAGTGAAGAAGAGGATATGGACTGGCAGCTGGCTTGTCAAGGTGCTATTTGCCTTGCTACTGTCATCACTCTCATGATGGACCTTCATATGAATTAATTTTGTCCATTTGCCCAAACTCCAGGCTCACTAAAGTAACAGAAAGTATGTAAGCAACATTAGCAATGTATTTAACTACAATGAGAAATTGTACAGGCAAGAGGATGGGCTATTCTGACCAGTCCAGTCCTGAATTCTTAGAGAGAAATGTGTGAGAAACTATTATAATTGAAATTATGACACTTAGAATCAGGGCAAGAAGTGGTATGTTTTTGATACCTGTTGGCAGTAGGCTCAATAATTCAGTAACAGATTCCTACTGCAATTCTTATACTGCCTAATGGATCACTCAGTAGCCATACTTCAAACAGACCCATTCTTTCTTTATATATGCCAATATTATTGATAAGATAAGAGACATATTCTTACTTTACTTGCTTCTGCACTAGGAAAAATTTTATCTCTAAGACATCTTTGGCACGCCTCTCATATCTTACATCTGACCTCATTTCATCATTTTACATTCCCAATCTCAGATTCATTTGGTTTTGTTCAGGCTACAAATATATGATATGATATGATAGCAAAAAGATTGTATATAATTAGTACCGGCTATGTACTAATTGGGCTCACTGCAAAATGAAAATGTGGAGACCCTTGTTTAAAAATTATTAATTTCAAGACAGTGACAGCAGAGCATCACACCAGGGCAGGGCCCTTCTGAGCTCAGGGTCCTGAGCCACTGCTGAGGTCACACACCAATGAAGTCAACCTACATACAAGAATGCTCAGATACAAGAGTCATAAACAATGAAATCCAGCTGCTCCCAATTTCTGTAAGTAAAGTTGTGTTAGAATGTAACTATGCCGGGATGCCTTGGGTGGCTCAGCAGTTGAGCGTCTGCCTTTGGCTCAGGTCATGATCCTATGGTCTTGGGATTGAGTCCTGCATCGGGCTCCCTGTATGGGACCTGCTTCTCCCTCTGCCTGTTTCTCTGCTTCTCTCTATCTCTCATGAATAAATAAATAAAATCTTAAAAAAAAAAAAAAGAATGTAACCATGACCATTGGTATTGTCTGTGGTTGTTTGTGCTCTATAATAGCAGAGTTTATTTATTTATTTATTCATTCATTCATTCATTCATTCATTCATTCATTCATTCATTAGAATAGCATAGTTCTATACTCGCGACAGAGATTGTATGGCCCACAAAGACTAAAATATTCACTATCTGGGTCTTTAAGAAAAAGTTTGCCAATTCCTGCTCTAGTATCTGGTGATAAACTCCTGTTTCATATTTGCTATTCAAACTGAGCACTCAGCAATCTACAGTTTGATCCACTCTAGTTAGCCTGCCATAGTTTCATGGATACTGGTAGAAGATTTGAAACTCCTGGGTAGGAAATGAAGGACAGTCTAGTACTCATGGCTAGCCCAGGAGTCAGGATAATAGCATTTTTGCACCATTTCCCCATATCCCAATTCCCCCCAATTCCCATAGGGTTACACAAAGTTCATCTGACTAATGACACTACATATACAGTGCATTCTTTTACAGAAAAGTTACCTTGAATTGAAAATAAGAATTTTTTTTTTTTACAATGCATTATAGGATCGTAAACACATGTGTCCTTTGCTATAGTAGCAAACATTTTTACTACACTAGACAGTAAGCCAACTTGCTCTTTGCTCTGAAGGGACACTATCTGTATCTTCAAAGGTAATTTGCTATATAAACATCACTGAAAGTACAGTTTAGAACAAAAGACAATCAGTGTCCTTGTTGCAAGTTGTGTAGAAATCCAGAAACTCTTGGAGAACTGTCTCTCAATCTCCCCTATTTGGACTTGATCTTCTTCTTCTTTTTTTTTTTTTTTGGACTTGATCTTTTATGGTGATTCCTCCCACCCATCCCCATTGCTATGAGTCCCCCTTTTCCTGTGAGTGAGTTGAATCTTTGCTATGAGTGTGCCCCAAGCTTTGATTCCTTCTCTTCTAGTTCACAACTGTAGAGCTGGCATTTCAGAGGAATATACTTTACCCATCCTATTGCCCCAACGCCAACACAGAACTCCATTGTCTCTCTTGTTTTGTAACTTTTCAGTCGTTGTTGTCTGTACTCAAGTACCTTACTATGTTTAAAGCACTTAGCCACTCCCCCAATCCACCGTGTTCTTCTCAGTTTCCTGAAAGTTTATGTGTGTGATGGTACACAAAAATGATATTAAGGTCAAGTGCCAGAGTATTCTAGCCCTCATACCAAAATGTCGGGATGGCTGTTGGAATCATGCTTAGCATGTTCTGTGCAAGTAGTCTACAGTGCAAACAAGAGCGGATGAAAGGGAACAGGAAGAAGAATCAGGAACTGACTCCAAACAAAAACGCCATCCGGAGGAAACAGGATAAGCCTGTCCAGACACTGGAAACTACAATGAGGAAGGAAAAGCAATTACCAGAACAGATGGGCGGAAATGGGGCAACTAACAGAGGTGGAGCCATGTTTCTTTGTGTCCTGAGATTTGGGGTGCAGAATTTGTGCTCATTTTCCATAGCCCCTGGATCTATGATGATACTAGGGGTAGATAATGAAGATATGCCTGTAAACAATCAAGGTGTTTCTTAAGTTTGTAATTCTCTGTCACTTGTGACTTCCTGCCTTTTTTGTTGGTGTATGTTTTTATTTTAATGGGTACTAACTTGATTTATTCACTTCCCACTTGCCAAAATATTTAAAATATTTGAATTCCTAGAGAATTGTACAAATTTATGGAGATGATTGGAAAGGATATTAAAACCAGGTCTGTCCTAGAAAATACGGGACAGATGGTTGCAGGGCACTAAAAAAGAGAATTGGTAAACCAACAACACAGTATCTTATTGTCTGCTGTATTTTTTAAAAGCTTGCAGAGCGAGGCATATGTTATTGTTTCATCTCTTTTGATACAACTAAATTCCTTCAAACACATACAATTAAAAAATAATCCACTCTTGAGTAAATTGCATGTACGTGAATAAAAATGCAATCCCTTTTAGATGAGTTTTGTGTTTCCCAGCTGTCCATGAGATTATTATGTATAATAAATTATATACTCTGTACTCCACATTCCATCAGAACTACAAATGAAAAGATTTAGCCACTTTTTAAATTCCCTTTTGAAGTAAAGCCCTCACCAATTATTCATCAGCTATAAAAACTTTATAACCGCTAAATATCTTGAGGTGTTTGGGAGCATAAACTAACCCTGATTTTAATGGTTTATGCACCTAATTGCCTTAAAAAAGAGCACCTCTTTCATTCATACTCTAAATATCAACTAGAATCATTGAAATTTAAAGTTGAGGAATATTTGAATATTAAATATTTAATTTTAATTTCAATATTTAAATTTCTCAGGGTAAATAAGAAACTGAGACTCTGTGACTGCCCAAGCATTAAATTCCCAAAAGATCCACTCAGCTAGGGATGCCTGGGTGGCTCAGTGGTTGAGCATCTGCCTTTGGCTCAGGGCATGATCCCAGAGCCCTGGGATTGAGTCCCGTATCATGCTCCCCACAGGGACCCTACTTCTCTCTGCCCGTGTCTCTGCCTCTCTCTGTGTGTCTCTCATGAATAAATAAATAAATTTTTTAAAAGATTTTATTTATTTATTCATGAGACACAGAGAAAGAGAGAGAGAGAGAGAGAGAGAGAGGCAGAGACACAGGCAGAGGGAGAAGCAGGCTCCATGCAGGGAGCCCGATATGGGACTCGTTCCCGGGATTCCAGGATGACACCCTGGGCCAAAGGCAGGTGCTAAACCACTGAGCCATCCAGGTGTCCCTGAATAAAATATATATATATATATATATATATATATATATATATATATATATATATAAAGATCCACTCAACTAGAAGTGCATTAAAACCACCTATTCAGGCACTTGAGGGCACATGCTCTTTCTACAACATGCAGACTTTTCTGTGATTCTCGTAAGGAGTTGGTTTTAAATGTATTCAGTTAAATAGTGCCTGAACTTATTTTTGGATATCTCTCATCATCTGACCAGTGGACATTTCTTTTTTACTCAATTTTTTATTCAGTATGAGTATACATTGCAAAATGATCACCACAATAATTCTAGTTAACAACCATCACCATAGTTATAATTTTTTTCTTGTAATAAGAACATCTAAGATCTACTCTATTAGCATCTTTCAAATATATAATACATTATCAACTATAGTCACCATGCCCTACATTACAGCCACATGACTTATTTTTCTATAACTAGAAGTTTGATCCCCTTTGCCTGTTTCACTCATCCCTCACACCCCAACTCCCCACCTCTGGCAGCCATGGATTTATTGTCTGTATCTATTACCTCGGTTTTGTTTTTTGGTCTGTTTGTTTAGGTACTACATGTTTGTGAGATCATATGGTATTTGTCTTTCTCTGTCTGACTTACTTAGGAGAACGCCCTCAAAGTCCATCCATGTTGTCACAAATGGGAAGATTTCCTTCTTTTCTTACGATTAAATAATATCCCATTGTATGTATGTACTACATTTAGTTATTCTAGGATTTTATTTGGTATTACTATTTCAGATGAATATTTTAACTTTCAATCATTCTTATAGTAAGAAATAGGATTTTTTTCTTTGGGGTAAGTCTGTTTTTCAAGTCAAAATGTGGGAAGCTGAAGCACCAAATTGAACATAAGTTAAAACTTAAATTTTACCATACTATGTTATGTGGCCAAAGATCTCTGATGGTTTTTCAAAGTCTTCATGGATGTTGGTGAAAAAACCCTCCATAGCAAATGAATCTTATTACTTATTTTTATAATGTCTTCACTTAGGGTGTTTCTGGAATGCTCATGAGCCTGAAATACTTAGAAATGTCCATCTGGTTATGTTTTATCATATTTTCCTCTTTTTATTATTCTTATTAAATTAAGTGCCCTGGATATCTTATTGTGGTTCTGTTGTTGTTTTTAGGATCACAAATCCCTTTGTGGAATCTTTTGCAAATAAAATCTCTTCTTTATGTAGAAGGAATTCTAACGGGAGGAAAGTCTCAGCTCCTCTGTATTGACAGCTTTCTTTGTTGCCAAGCCAGGCTTTGCTGCCACTTTCAACGTGTGAGCTTTTCCCTAAGGATTCCGCTATACATATTTTCAAGTACTACTCTGCGCTCATATTGCTATTATAAAGTGCAATTGTGTCTGTCTCCCATTAGCGGTTTTTTGTTTTAGTTTTGAGGAAACTCCATACTGTTTTCCATAGAGGCTGCACCAGTTTACATTCCTACCAATAGTGTAGTGTTCCCTTTTCCCCACATTCTCAAAAACTCCTATTATTATTTGTTGTTTGGGTTTTTTTTTTTTTTGCTTTTGTTTTTGTTTTGATAACAGCCATCCCAATGTATGAGGTAATATTTCATTATGGTTTTGATTTGAGTTTCCCTGATCGTTGATTAGGTGAGGACGTTTTCATATACCTGTTGGCCATCTGTATCTCTCTTTGAAGAAAATATCTAGTCAATTCCTTTGTCCATTTTTAAAATCATTTATTTGATTTTGTTTTTGCTATATTTTGAATATTAATCCTTTACCACATATATGGTTTGGAAGTACTTTCTCCTGTTCTGTAGGTTTTTATTTGTATTGATTTTTATTTGTATTAATTGCTTTATTTGTATTGTTTCCTTTGCCATGCAGAAAATTTTTAGTTTGTATTAATTGTTTATTTTGTAATTTTATTTTATTTGTATTAATTGTTTCCTTTGCCATGCAGAAACTTTTTAGTTTGTGACACCTAGGTGGCTCAGTGGTTGAGCATCTGGCATTGTCTCAGGTCATGATCCTGAGGTCCCAGGACTGAGTCCCGCATTGCGTTCCCTGCATGGAGCTCTCTCTCTGTGTCTCTCATGAATAAATAAATAAAATCTTAAAAAAAAAAGGTTTTCGTTTGATGTCATTCCACTTAATCCATTTTTGCTTTTGTTGCCTGTGTTTTCATGGCATATCCAGAAATCATGGCCATGGCTATTGCCAAGAAGTCTTTTCTCTCTGTTTTCTCCTAGGGTGTTATGTTTAAGTCTTTAATCCAATTTGAGTTGATTTTTGTGTGCATGGAGTAAGATAAGGGTCCAGTTGTCTTCTATTAGCATTTTCTCTGTGGTCCTTAAACTAAAAATTCTGGTTATAATGGCCCTAAGTAAGCTGTGGGATATTATATTGATATTATGTATAGATGATCTTTCCTCCAAAGCCATTTGCTCTTCATCAGATTTTTTTTTATGCTAGTTACATTTTTGTATCAGTTGGTTCATATTAAATATTTATACATTTACCCTCCTTTTCTCTTTCCAAATATTTCCTTATTATCATAGGCTAAAATCAGGTGTTATTTTTTCTTTATAAATCATGCATTTTTTTAAAAAGCCAAATATATAGAGAGTCTTTGGTAAAACTTTGCGTTAATTTTGGTTAATAACCAAAACAATCATGGTAAAACAGACATAAGATTTACCATTTTATTCATTTTTTTAAAAGATTTACTTATTTATTTTAGAGAGGTGGGGAGGGGCAGAGAGAGAGAGGGAGACAGAGTCTTAAGCAGACTCCATGTTGAGGGCAGAGCCCAGCATGGGCTGAGATCACAACCTGAGCTAAAACCAAGTCAGATGTTTAACCAACTGCACCACCCAGGTGCCCCACGATTTCATTCATTTTTAAGCATACAATTCAGAGAAAACAAGTACATTCACAATGTTGTACAACCATTACTGAGTAACTTTTAAAAAGATAATAGTGATACTATTTGTTGAACTTCTTCCATATGTACTTATTTCACTCATATTTCAAAATTCCTATGAAATCATAATTGGTCACCTACCTAAGGTTATGTGACTAGAAAGTGGCAGAATGGGTTCTAGCCCATGTCTTTCTGACTAGTTCAAAATCCTGTTTTTTTTTAAATTTGTATGTGTATAAGTTTAAATTTTGTATTAATGTGGGAGATAAACATTAAAGAGCACACTTGATGTAATGAGCATTGGGTGTTATATGCATCTGATGAATCACTAAATTCTACCCCAAAATTAATAATACACTATGTTAATTAACTTGAATTCAAATAAAACCAATAAATAAATAAACAAATCTGTATTAATGTAATGCAAGCACACAGTTGAAAAATCAAATAAAAAAGAAAATGATAATTTTTTTAAGTTTTCTTTTTTTTTTTTGAAGATTTTATTTATTTATTCATGAGAGACAGAGAGAGAGAGAAAGAGGCAGAGACAGAGGCAGGGGGAGAAGCAGGCTCCATGCAGGGAGCCTGACGTGGGACTCAATCCTGGGTCTCCAGGATCAGGCCCTGTGCTGAAGGCGGCACTAAACCACTGAGTCACCCGGGCTGCCCAGAAAATGATAATATTAATGGAGGAAATAAATGGAATAATTTGTTGATAGCCTAAAGTAAGAAAAGATATTCGTCTTAAATAAGATACAAAAGCAAAGGACAAAAAAAGTGATATACTGATAAATCTGACTACACTAAAATTTTTTAATTTCTGTATGATTAAAAAAAATACCAGAACCAAAGCTAAAGAAATAGAAAATGTTGTACTGTATATAACCAGTAAAGGTTTATAAGCCAGAATATATATATTCATATATGTATATATGTATGAATATGTTTATATGACTATAAACATATTCATATTCCTATGTCAATAGGAAAAAGAAAAACAACTTAATTAGAAAGTAAGAAAATGATATCAACAAACAATTCATAGGAGATAAGATACAAATAGTCAATAAACATATGAGAAGATGTTAAACCTCACTGGTAATCAGGGAAACATATGAAATGTATTCTTAACACAAGAATGAAATGTCATCTTCTATCAACATATTGGTAAACATTACGAAGTTGACCATATCAGTTTTGGTGAGGTTATAGCAAAGTGGGTGTTCTCCTGCACTGATGGTGAAGGTGAAATTGGTCAGTCAACTTTGAGTGTAATTTGAAAATTCATATACCACATGACCCAGCAGTTCCATTTCTATGTATGTAGGCTAGAAAAGCACTAATACACATGTGGGAAAACTCATAAAAAGCCAATCATTGTGGGGTGCCTGGGTGGTTCAGTTGATTAAGCATCTGACTCCTGATTTAGGCTCAGGTCATGATCTCAGGGTTGTGAAATCGAGCCTCACTCGGCTGCACACCGGGTGTGGAATCTGCTTAAGATTCTCTCTGCCACTCCCTCTGCCTCTCCTTTATAAAAAAAAAAAAAAGCAATTGTTGTATCATTTTTACAATAAAACATGAAAAACAAGTAACATCTCCACTGAAAGAGGAATGACTAAATAAACTGTAGTGTATTATGCAATATTATGCAGCATTTAAAAAGAAGGTAGTTTTGGAGCACCTGAGTGGCTCAGTAGGTTGAGCATCTGACTCTTGATTTTTGGTTCATGTCATGATCTCAGGGTCATGGGATTGGCCTCACATCAGGTCCTATCCTCAGCCCGGAGTCTGCTTATTCCTCTCCTTCGCTCCTCCCTGCACTTGTGCTCTCTCTCTAAAATAAATAAATAAAATCTTTAAAAATAAAAATAAAAAGGAGGTAGTTTTATATATAGTAGGCAGCATTCATCCCAGTTTACCCAGGATAGCCCCAGTTTATACTGAATCTCCTAAAATTTCCTCATTGGATAGATCTCCAACCTATTTTTTGGATGGGGGAAGAAAAAAAACCAAACAGGAAACCTAAAGACACAGAATAGTGGATTGGTTTTACAACAAACTGGGTGGCTTAAAATGACACAAATTTATTGTCTTGTAGTTCTAGGGACTAGAAGTTCAAAATCAAGATGTGAGCAAAGTTATGCTCCTTCTGAAAACTATAAGGGAATCCTACTTCCTTCTAGGAGAATACTCTTCCTAACTTTTGGCAGCTCCAGGTATTCTTTTGCCCTGGCAGCATGACTTCTGTCCTCCATCTTCACATGACATTCTCCCCATGTCTGTGCAAATTTCCCTCTTTATAAAGACACCATTCATACTTCAATAAAAAAATAAACATTTCTACCTCTTAGTTCCATTTCCAGAGGAAACCACTTTTTCACTGTTAGGTCTTTCTCTTACTACTTACCTTTGCTTATTTAGATAACATGCTTAAAGGAGATAGATTAATTTCTACCTTGTAACATCACTGAGAGGAGCAAGTGAATTATTACATGTCAAGAACTTAGAACTCTGCATGGCACATTAATACTTAATATAGGTTGGCTATTAGTATTTTCATTATACCATTGTTTTGTCATTTATCAATTTTAGACATTACTTATTGACTTCAGCAGTGACAAATGAGGATGTAGAGCTCTTATACCACCCCTCTCTTCTCTCTCATCATCTCAATTGCTTAATCTTTTCAACCACTGATTAACTCAGTTTGAAGATTTCCAAGTTGATCTAATTCTCCCTTTGATTTGGCTTCAAACTCACCAGTGTCTAACAGGCTCTTGTCAGAATTACTGCCCTAAAATTTGAAAGAGAATCTGGTTGCCTTGACTGTGGAGAAGTGGTTTTTAATTTCTTACTGAAGCTTGCTCTTTTTTGGCCTTTTCTTTCACAAACTGAACTAGGCTATTCCTGGGCTTCTATTCAGTTTTCCTTCAGCTTCTAAAGATCTAGTTACAGAGTACCGACCTAGATGATACTGTCAATAATACATATTTGTTACATAGGGAATATAATCAATAACACAATAATAACTTTGTATGGTGATGGGTAGTACCTAGGCTTATTGTGGGAATCATACCAAAATGTATAAAAATATGGAATCACTATGATGCATCCCTGAAACTAATAAGATTGTATGTCAATTATACTTCAATTTAAAAAGTAAGTATTTGTTGATGGGTTGAAGCCTCTTCTATTAGTGTTTTGTAATGTATGTACTGTAATGACATATTTTAGTTTTACCAAGTTAAAACTGAATTCAGAGAAAACCTACTCAGAAGACACATATCATTTTTTTAAAAGATTTTATTTATTTATTCATGGAGACACATAGAGAGAGGCAGAGACACAGGCAGAGGGAGAAGCAGGCTCCATTCAGGGAGCCTGACATGGGACTCAATCCCAGATCTCCAGGATCACACCCTGGACTGAAGGTAGCACTAAACCGCTAAGCCACTGGGGCTGCCCCCACATATCATTTCATCTTCCTATTAGCTTCTTAATGAATTTAGTGCCATCAAATTAAATGGTTTTTTTTTAGATTTTATTTATTTATTCATGAAAGACACAGAAAAAGAGGCAGAGACATAGGCAGAGAGAAAAGCAGGCTCCCTGTGGGTAACCTGATGCAGGACTTGATCCCAGGACCCTGGGATCACCATATGAGCCAATATCAGATGCTTAACCACTGAGCCACCCAGGTGCCCCTTTTGGGTTAAAACTTTACATATGACTTTACTTACAACTACCATAATCCTGTCAGGACTACTCTGCTTCCATGTTAACTTTCTGGATCAAGAATGGACAAAAGCCCTTTCTGGTTACCATCAAATAGAGTTGAAAAGGATTAAAAATTTTTAAATGATTAAATATAGAATACAAGGGAGATCAAAGATCTGGCTGGCAAAGAAGAAATGTCATATTTTGCAAGCCACAGTTTCATATTCATTTTGCCTCCCATCTGAAAGATTGATTTTCCCCTAAATGAACAGAATTGAGTTACCTTATAACAGCCTCTCATGCATGAAGTAATCTTGCCTGTACTAAAGTTCTAGTGATATAACATTACAATGTGTGATAATATAATGATCACATATAGAATGACTTACAAAGAGTAAGAGGAAGATTGTTCTTTCACTGTGCATATCTCAAGTCAAATGAACAGCACCAAGCTAAGAAAAACAGGATGATGCAGAGACTTTGCTTTCTGTGGGGTTGAAATCACTGACATCTTCCTCCATCAAACAAAGAAGTGAGGGTAGGGGAGAAGCAGTTGGTGCAGAGGAAATAGCACTTGACTAAGTACTACATTACCTGGGTTTGACTAGACATTCTTTGAATTTTTCAAGGACAACTCTTTCTCCTTCAGAAAGTCAACTTTTCGGAATCTCAGTTTCCTTATCTGAAAAATAGGCATGCTAATATTTTACCTCTCAGGGTTGTTCAAATAATTGGCAAGGCAACAGCTTATTGCAAGCATAGTCAAAGTTACCTTCAGTCTTGCTCAAGTCACTCGGTGATATGCTATATGTTGGCAAATTGAACTCCAATAAAAAAAATAATTAAAAAAACCTTGCTCAAGAGAATTTGAAGAAGGTCAGTTCATAGATATCTTTCATAGACAGTTTTTTCTAACAAGAATAGGTGGGTAGATAACCTTTTTAGACTGAGTACCAGGAAAATATCTGGACACAAGTTATTAGACTTCTTATGTCCAAGTTACTCTTTACAACATTGTGTGGGAAAATCTAATGTTTATAAGAGCTCTTTATTTTAACACATTTTATTGTGGTTTAAGTATATACAAAATAAGAGAGAATAATATAATGACCTAGTACCTATCACCTTGATTCAAAAGGTATCAACATATCACCAATCTTATTCATATATACTCCTGTATACTCCCCCTTCCAAACTGGGTTGCTTGCTTATTTATTTATTTATTTATTTATTTATTTATTTATTTATTTTACTAATTTCTTTCAAACTGGATCATTTTAAAGTAAATTCCAAATTTCATCTATGGATATATAGAAGATCAAAATATGCCACCCAAAATATGCCACTCTTGGCATAAGGATTATTTTGAGCTGAAGGCAATGGGGAAAAAGCAGACACAGGATGAGCTTTCTGCTATCCCTCTACCTTCCTGAAATGATCATAAATCCTCCTTTTGGAAGGTGCATGCCCCTTTCCCATACCAGGAAGAGAATAACAACCTTGTGACATGAGAGGAGAGGGCACCAAGAAAGAGTTTACACAAACTTTGCTAACTAGCCTTTATTTAACACTAGTTCCCTCCATATGCTTGCCTTCCTACAATTTGCCACCTCTTGAGGCTCAAAGCCTCTTTCCTGTATCTTGTCACTCTTTTAATTTTTCCTCTTGTGCCAAAATGGTATAAATGTCTCCAAGCTTCTCTTCTATGAAGTCCCCTCATGCTGTGCAAATCTTTTTTTTAAAATTTTTTTTGTGCAAATCTTTTAATATCAAATAAATGTGTGTGCCTTTTGTCATGTTAATATTTCTGTTGTCAGTTTATTTTGCAGATCCAGCTGGAGAATCTAAGAGCATAGAGGGAAATTATTCACCTCTACAGAACTTGAGTTTGGGGGATCCCTGGGTGGTGCAGCGATTTGGCGCCTGCCTTTGGCCCAGGGCGCGATCCTGGAGACCCGGGATCGAATCCCACATCGGGCTCCCGGTGCATGGAGCCTGCTTCTCCCTCTGCCTATGTCTCTGCCTCTCTCTCTTTCTCTCTCTGTGACTATCATAAATAAATAAAAATTAAAAAAAAAAAGAACTTGAGTTTGTATTTCTAAGATCTCTTCTCTCTCTCTCTCTCTCTCTCTCCCCTTCATATCACTAAGAAACATTTACAATACTTCTTTAATATCATTAAATAATATAATATCCAGCCAGGTTACAATTTATCTCATCATGTTTGATTTTTACAATTGTTTTGTTCTACAGGATACAAAAAAGTTTTTCCCATTGCACATGATTGACATATTTCTTAGGTTTCTTTTAACTATAGTCTCCCTTTCTCTCTCTCTCTCTCTGTCATGTTGTCGTAGATGTTGAAGAACCCAGGTTATTTGTATTTTTTTAAAGATTTTATTTATCCATGAGAGACACACAGAGAGAGGCAGAGACATAGGCAGAGGGAGAAGCAGGCTCCCTAAGGGATCCCAGAATCACCACCTGAGCCCAAGGCAGATGCTCAACCACTGAGCCACCCAGGTATCCCAGTTATTTGTATTTGTATAAAATTTCCCTTTTTCTGAATTTTGCCAGTTGCATCTCCCCTCTCTCCTTCCTGCAATGTTCTTCCAACAAACGGCAAGCACCCGTTAATAAAGGTCTTAAATTAAAAAAAAAAAAATTGAGACACCTTTACTTCCCTTAAACAGTAAAATGTTTCATAAATTATTTAAAGAATCATATAGAAGATAAACTTATAGTTATGCATAGTTCCAATGTTTTAAAGAAGATATAATTTAGAGAGTAAGAAGAGACAAGCAGGATAGAGATGATTAACAAAATCAGGAGATTAGTTACTGGATCTATTATGTTACCCAACACCAGTACTAATGCTTTGACTTCCTCCCCTTTTATTCCCTATTTATTTATTTGTATTTATTTTAATAAACTTTCATTTTTAGAGCAGTCTTAGGTTCACAGCAAAATTGAGAGGAATGTACAGAGATTTCCCATATACTCCCTACTCTCACACATATATAGCTTCCCCCACTATCACCACTCCCTACCAGAGTGGTACATTTATTATAACTGATGAACCTGTAATGACACAGCATTATCATTCAAAGTCCATAGTTGACATTAGGGTATGCTCTGGGTTGCTTTGCATTTTTACTTAGAAAATCTGTTGCCTAGTATTGTCTAGAGTCTTAGAAAAGCAGAAAAACATCTAGAAGAAAATGAAAATCACCTGCACTCTCACTCAGGAAAAAAACAGTGAAATATAAACTTCTGGTATATAGACTTTCAGGTCTTTCCTTCCTTCCTTCTTTCCTTCTTCCTCTTTTTGTTTGTCTTTTGAAACTTAGTATTTCACCTATTGACAAGAGAATATTTAAAGGCTACATAGCATTTTATTACATGATCACAACACATTTTATTTAAGAAAACTTAGTACTGGTTTATGGGTTATTCCTACTTGCTTGGCTATCATAACTACTGCTATGATTTTTTTTAAAAAAAACTGTACATATGCAATTATTTAAATTTGTGCATACTTTTCCATAAAATAAAGTTTAAGAGTAGAATTTTGAGGTCAAATGTCTATATGCAATTAAAATTTTTGCCGTGGGGTGCCTGGCTAGCTCAGTCAGAAAAGTATGTGACTCTTAACCTCAGGGCCATGAGTTTGAGCCCCACATCAGGTGTAGACATTACTTAAGTGAATAAATAAATGAATAACTTAACAAAAGGATTTTTGCTACATATTTCAAATTGAACTGATTTATACTTTCACCAGCACACTCATACTTTTATAGTACTACGCTTTTATAAAAAGAAATGGCAGATAGCACCTTCTGGTCATGCAGTCTAGAGAAGCTAAATGAATATACTTTTCCAATTCTAAGGAACAAATGCTCACCAGTATGAGGGTCAACCTGGATTTGTTCATTGCACAGTTTAGAACAAGAGTACACTTGAAGCTCTGAAAAGTTCTGAAATCAACTATTCTGATAGAAAGCAAGACTTCAAATTGCATATTTTATTACCAAATCTCATTTGGAGTGATTCCATTCAAATATTTATGAGCAATGAATAATGAATTTAATGTAATAAATAGTTATTTCTCTTAATGATTGATACATACATGAAAGAAGGAAAATATTATCGGGGATGAAGTGTGATCAGACCTCAGGATTTTCAACATTATTTTTTTTTCCTATGCAACAAATTGTAGGAAATCATGGGTTTAAGAGAAATTTTTCTCTTTTTACCTTGAGATAGGAGTAGTGTTGGGGAGGAAGTCTGAAATAATGGAAAAGTTTTTAAACAGATTTCCAAAGATAAAAAATAACTCCAGGTATAGAAGCATTCAACTCATGGCTATTGAGCACCTACCGTGTTCAAGGTCCTATGCTAGGCAAGTGGGTGTAGTAAGATGATTAAGCTGAGCTTCTGACCCTTACAATATAATGAGGAGACAATTAATCATAATACAAAATAAGTGACATTGAAGTTCTGAAAAGGAGAATGAGTTCTCCTCGAGAGGCAGGAATGAGAGGGGTAGGGCTACTCCAGGAAGACCTCACAACCTTCTAGGGCATCCTGTCATAAAGCAGTATTTTACTATGATTCTAACGTTAAAACAGGGCAGAGACAGTTTTCCTATGAGATTACTTTTCAGGCTTGTGAGGGGTTAGGAATACATATAACCACAGAGCTATGGACTGATGTTCTCTCTCTCTCTTTTTTTTTAAGGATTTCAATTATTTATTTATTCATGAGAGACACAGAGGGAGAGAAGAGGCAGAGACAGAGGCAGAGGGAGAAGGAGGCTCCATGCAGGGAGCCCGATGTAGGACTCGATCTGGGACCCTGGGATCATGCTCTGTGCTGAAGGCAAATGCTCAACCGCTGAGCCACCCAGGCACCCTGATGTTATCTTTTTGAAAATCAAGTGAATCTAGAAACAATTTCAGGATTGGTAATAATTTTTCTTTATAATTATTTTTTTAAATAATAAATTTATTTTTTATTGGTGTTCAATTTGCCAACATACAGAATAACACCCAGTGCTCATCCCGTCAAGTGCCCCCCTCAGTGTCTGTCACCCATTCACCCCCAGCCCCCGCCCTCCTCCCCTTCCACCACCCCTAGTTCATTTCCCAGAGTTAGGAGTCTTTGTGTTCTGTCTCCCTTTCTGAGATTTCCTACCCATTTCTTCTCCCTTCCCCTCTATTCCCTTTCACTATTATTTATATTCCCCAAATGAATGACACCATATAATGTTTGTCCTTCTCCGATTGACTTATTTCACTCAGCATAATACCCTCCAGTTCCATCCATGTCGCAGCAAATGGTGGGTATTTGTCGTTTCTAATGGCTGAGGAATATTCCATTGTATACAGAGACCACATCTTCTTTATCCATTCATCTTTCGTTGGACACCGAGGCTCCTTCCACAGTTTGGCTATTGTGGACATTGCTGCTAGAAACATTGGGGTGCAGGTGTCCTGGCGTTTCGTTGCATCTGTATCTTTGGGTTTTGGAGGCTTTTCACCACTGTCTTCCAGCTTTCCATGTGGCCTTTGAAAAGTTTGATTCCATCTGACTCTTAGTCTTTTATATCTGACTTGTTCATCTTCTCTTTAGAGGCTTTAAGGATGGCTAGTTCCCTTGTATTCTTTTTTTTTTTTTTTTGTTCCCTTGTATTCTACATAGCCGCCCCCTCTTCTCTCCTCTTGCTCCATTTCAAGTGTGGGCATGCACACTTCCTTCCATTCCCAATGATGGCAGCTAAGACTTGGCTGGAACATTTGATAAGACTTTTCTAAATGCTTAATGATTTCATGATGGAATTTTAACACATCAGGCTAAATTTTTTGTATTTATCATTCTTGACCCGTAGTGTCAATTCAGTATACAACTTTCCACCATGATAGCCATAATGTCACTTTTCTGATAAGTCATTTTTCCAGTACAGCGTATTTTCACTCAAAAACATTAAACAAATATTCTATAAGCAGCAGTATTTTGAAATTTTCATTTTAGACAAAGACCCACTCACCAATTTACTTGACACAATTTCTAGGTAAAGAGTATCATGTGGAACAGATCCTGTGTGCTATGTTTAACCTGTACTGTGTTTTTCACACGCATTAAGTGAGAGGAATTCTTCAGTGTGTTTGAAGTGATTTTCTGTTTAGCCTTCATTTTGTCCTAAAGGGTTTTTTTTTTGTATTATGACTTTATTTTTAAGAGCATTGCAAGTACAAAATAGTATGAGCCTACAAAAGCTCAAATATTGGTGGAAAGGAAATGGTACAGAAAGAAGAGAAGAATGAGAAACCTAGCTGTTCAACAAAGGTGGGTGTGATAAACAGAATGAAAAGGGAGAAAAAATAAGATACTTTGAATGTTTTAAAAGGAGAGTTCATCATATTGTATATAAAGTTTTTGCGAATTATGAGAAGATAAAGAAAAATTCTGAATCAGTCATATATTTTGGGAAATTGATCATGCCCACAAAAGAAGCTGCTTCTGGTTGTAGTCTCAAGAAAGAGAAAATTACCAAGTGTGTCTCACTCTGACCCAGAATGTCTGGCTGAATGTCCATTAGATTCCCCTCCTTCCTCCTCCTCCACCCACCACCAGGTCTTTAATTCATCTTTTGGCAAATACAATTAACCTTCATTACATTAGGTTTTACATGCAAATCATGTTTGTTTATTTTCAAATTATCACTTGTTACTTATACACATTTGTATTATTTAGTTGTTATATTTTTCTGCAGAAATTATATAAGATCTTGGGCTGGGATTTAAGGCATCATAATTCTTCCCATTAAAATTAGTGAAAATTACTTTTTTGAAAATGGATTTTTAATTAGCACTGTTTCTAGGAGAATGAATTAAAGATGTTAAACAAGAGGATAGTTGAATGTGGTGTTTCTCAAACTCTGTAGGTTCAAATCTCAACTGGGGTCTTATACTAAGGAGTCCCTGAGTCTACCACAAGCCAGAGGACAGTTTACTGCTCCATAAGAGTGCCCTTGAGCTAGAATAACCAAATATATATTGTGCAAAGTAGACACTTTCAGCAGTGAAAGCGGAGCTATTCATACCTACATCAGGAAAACTGCAGTATAATGAGACTGTCCCAGGCAAATGAGGAATGTGTTTGAGTCCATCTCTTTTACCTAGAGTCAGTAATGTGCCTGTAGATGATTAACAACTAGCTCTCTAGGGGGAGAGAGGCCCATTTCAGTGTTTGCTTCTACCTGCTAGAAAAAGCCCATTGTGATGTTTGCTTCTATCTGATAGATTTCCATAGTAAAAATACTCCCACCAGGGCCAATTTTAAGCTACTAATAGTCTAACAACCAGCTTGCAAGATTCTTGAAAACTTGGCAATCAGTTTTTGCCAGCCAAGAACCAACATAACACAACAAGCCAGCTCCAGTCCAACGGTCCTGGAGTGTAGATATTAATTATTTGTAATTCAGAGTAGAATTCAGCTTTCCTTCCTCAATATCCTATATTCCTGTTTCTTCTCTGTGGATAGAATTCTTCCCAGCAGACTAGAAATTCTACTACTGGGATGCCTGGGTGGCTCAGCAGTTTAGTGCCTGCCTTTACACCCAGAACATGATCCTGGAGTTCCAGGGAGGAGTCCCGCATCAGGCTCCCTGCATGGAGCCTGCTTCTCTCCCTGTGTCTCTGCCTCTTTCTCTCTGTGTCTCTCATGAATAAATAAATAAAATCTTTTAAAAAAAAGATTAAATAAAGTATGTATGGAGGAATTAGAATTGGGATTCTTCTGAAGGTAGTAGAATTTTCTTTTAATATCTTATTTATTTATTCATGAGAGACACACACACACACACAGAGAGGCAGAGAGACATAGGCAGAGGGAGAAGCAGGCTCCATGCAGGGAGCCTGATGTGGGACTCAATCCCGGGACTCCAGGATCACATCCTTGGCGGAAGACAGATGCTTAACTGCTGAGCCACCCAGGTGTGCCATATCTAATCTACTCAAGAAATATTTCATGTGTTTTCAGTATGCTATGTATTGTGGTATACAAGAATACAGCCACCCAATAACACTAGTGTCGTCAGAGTCCAGGATAGTCCATCCTGAGTAAAACCATGTGCTATCAACAGGCCAATCAGTGTCAAACAGCACCAAGATCAGCACAGTTCCATGGAGAGATGACCAGGCTTACATATTATTTCAGCAATCTTCAGGGTCTTTTAATTTCCCGTAGGCAACTAAGTATAAATGGTGTAACTACAGATATGGCCCAAGAATATGCAGATGTAATTACACAGGATGGTTGGAATCTAGGAAGCAAACATTTCTCTGAATGAGGATCTAAAGGAAACATAATATTCAGATACACAGTTCTTTCTAGCATGAAGACAAATGTCATAGAACTACGAAGAGTACTTTAGCTCCTAGACCACAGCTCTATTCAAAAAGGTCTTTATTTTGCATTTGCACAACTAAAGCAAAGTTAGGTTTACCTGGAACTCAGGGATGGTTTGTCTCCAAATATATCAAGTCTCTCCTTTTAGGAGGCAGATGCTTGTTTATATATTTTAAGTGATGATTATTTTCAGTTTTCAGTGTCTACTCCTGCTAGATCCCAGTCTCAAGATAGGCCACCTTCTTCTTTATCAAAATCAGCCTTTTCTCTCTCCTTAATGGTATCCCAAGATTTTGGGCTGTATTCTTGACATCAAGCTGCAAAGAGAAGTGAACACAATACTGTCCCCAGGAAGTTCACATTTCAGTTGGGGAGAGAGATACAATTATGTATACCAGTAACTATAATAAAAATTAGAGAAAAATAGAGGTAAAGACAGAATTAATCGTTAAACTAAGAACATAAGGATCATTAATTCATTTTCTACTAGCCATTAGCATCTACGTGCTGTCTGCTTTGACTATTTTCCAGCGTGCACACATACACTTTGAAGTTTGCATCAGACCCATGTATTTCCTGTTCAAAAATACTTAATTTCATTTTTAAAAGTCACCATTAGATTTTTTTAAAGAACTTGACAAACTGATCACAAAATACACATGGATAGTGATGCAGTATTTCTTTGTTTAAAGTTTACGTTATAGATTCTGACTAGAATATATATGATTGTGCAAAAAAAAAAAAGTACTTGCATTCCCATTCAAATTGCTTCTGAGAAGCAAATCTCTAAATACATTATGGAAGGTAATAAAGATATTTTGTTTCCTTATGAAAAAAATTATATAGAATCGTAAATATATAAGAATATTCTAAACAATTTGAAAAGAGAAATAAAAGGGAAAGTAGACTTACACTTAGATAGCAAGACATAGAGATATAGAAATCAAAAGAATGTCAGAAAGAGACAAATCAATTAATTAAACAGTATCTGAAGCAGATCCATGCATATATGGAAATCTGGTAACAGCTACAGGTAGCATTTCAAATTAGGAAGAAATAGATGAACCATTTAATGAAAGTTATTGGTATCACTGGTCATCCATATGGAAACAAGAAAAAATTTGGTTTTCCTTTCCTTCCTCCCCCTAAAAAACAAATGTTCACATCACAGAGTTGTTACTCTATTACGTGGTTGTTATCAGGAATGAAGTACATTTATGTGTAAAAATTTGAAATGATATTCAGACTGTAAAGTAAAAAAAAGCAAGTTATAGAAACAATCTATACAACACAATCTTATTCACATGTGTTTTGTGTAAGGGAGGGGAGTGAGAAACCCGAAGTCCCCAATATTCATGTATATATGAATATGCATGAAACCCCCAATATTCATGTATATATGAAGACACACGAAACCCCCAATATACATGTATATGTGAATACACATGAACAGAAAAAGTATATGCATGCAACAAACTTCCTCCATGGTGACCATGAGGAGGAGTGTTAGAGCCAGGTGGGAGTATATGTGGGAGTATATTAGTCTTCATTCCAAACCTCCATAATTGCTTAATTCAAAAAGAAATAATACTATGGAACAGTCACATGGAAAGGGGTGTAAAAATTATAAGTCACTAAATAAGTACATAATTATTTAATAAATGAATCTGTTCAGCGAGCTTTCATGAAGTCTTCTTCCTGCTAGTAATGAGCTGGCTTTGTGGTTTTCCAAATGTGGTCCGGGAACTCCTCAAGTTTTCTAATGCTATCTCAGGGGGTCCATGAGGTCAAAGTAATACTAATATATTTTTTTTCCTTTTCTGCTTTCATGAGTTTATAGTGGATTTTCTAGAGGAGGAGGAGGGTCATGAGGTTAATGAGATCGAAGAGGCCATGCATAGCAGCAATATTTTTCACTGTGTAGTTTTCTATTTTTATTTTTACACCATACAGATGTGTTATCCATTAAAATATATAGCTTAGAAGATCATACTTGTATAATCTCTGTATGGAAGGCATTTCTGAATATGCCACAATATCAAAAGCCAGAAAACCAAAAAATGATTAATTTGACTACATTAAAAAGTTAACAATTTTGCCTAACGGAATAAGAAATGTGCAAGATTAAAAGACCAATGACACACAGGATAAACCTCTTAGCAAGATATGGTATAAGAAAACCAACAATCCCTTTCAAATCAATAAGAAAAAAGATGAGCACTCAAAGGAAAAATAGGCAAAAGCCATGATTAGGTAATTACAAATGAAAAAGATACAAATGCCCCCCATATATATGAAGATATGTTCTGTCTCAGCATTAATTAAAGAAATGAAAATAAAATCAATATTGAGTTACCTTCTTTTAGACATTCAGGTTAGCAAAGATTAATTAGAATAATGGCAAAGAGGTGGGGAAATTGGTATTCACATACAAGATTGGTGGGATTGTAATATAAATTATCTCTGAAGGTTGTATGGCAATAAATATAAAAATATTAATTGTGCAACCTTTGTTCTAGGAATTTCACTTCTAGGAATTCAGTGTAAGTTCACAGAGATAAGTGAAATGCTGAAAAATAGTCATATGTCGAAAGATTACAAATTTATGCCCCCATCTACCCGATTCAATTTTCCCTTATCCCTTTACTAATAGGATGTCTACTTCTGCCAAGTTTTAGGATGTATGACTACGCCACTGAAGAAGACATTTCCCAGCTTACCTTGAAGCTAGGTGTGGCTCCGTGACAACATAATGTGAGTGGAAGCAAATGCCTAACTTTTGTGTTACTTGATGGAAATCGTCAGTTCCTCTCTCTTCTCAGTGAAAACATAGTGTTTGTGGGCCCGGTTGGGCCATGTTGACAAAGACAACAATTTAAGGGATGACAGAATAATAAGCTAGAAGGAAATGTTGCCTTGAATGATTGAGAAGCAGAGCTGTAGACACACACTAGGGCATATTACATAAAAGAAAAATAAACTTGATATTGTTTGAGGGGCTGGAATTGTCATACCAGCTTAGCCCATAAGCTAATTAATACAGGTTTATATGTCAGTCAATATAGTTTTGTAATTATAAATTTTATATAATGGAATCATAAGTAATCATTTGAAGTGATTTGATAAATCTACAGGTGTCTACCTGTATTGTTGGCGTTTTTTAGGCTTCTTGACCCACTGTAATAAAATACTACCAACAGGAGGATTTAAATAACAGAAGCTTATTTCTCACAGTTCAAGAGGCTAGGAAGTCTAAGATCAAGGTTCTAGCCAATTCAGTTTCTGATAAGAGCTCTCTTCCTGTCTTGCAGATGGTCATCTTGCTAGGTCTTCACATGGTTTTTCCATGTTGCATGTCCTTGGGGAAGAGGAGGGGGAAAGAATGCACTCTGGTCTCTTCCTACTTTTATAAGGACACCAGTTTTATCAGACTAGGTCTCTACTTATATGACCTTATTTAATCTTTTTTTAAAAAATGTTTTATTGGGATCCCTGGGTGGCGCAGCGGTTTGGCGCCTGCCTTTGGCCCAGGGCGCGATCCTGGAGACCCGGGATCGAATCCCACGTCGGGCTCCTGGTGCGTGGAGCCTGCTTCTCCCTCTGCCTGTGTCTCTGCCTCTCTCTCTCTCTCTCTCTCTATCATAAATAAATAAAAATAAAAAAAAAACATTTAAAAAATGTTTTATTTATTTATTCATGAGAGACACAGAGAGAGGGGCAGAAAAATAGGCAGAGGGAGAAGCAGGCTCCTTGTGGGGAGCCCGATGTAGCACTCGATCTGGGGCCTTCAGGATCACACCCTGAGCCAAAGGCAGATGCTCAACCACTGAGCCACCCAAGCATCCCTGAACTCATTTAATCTTAATTGACTCCTAAGGACCCTATCTCCAAAAACAGTCACATATGGGATTAGGGTTTCAACATGTGAATTTAAAGAAGGACACAATTCAGTCCATAGCATTGATTTTAAAAAAATCCTAAAATCATGTTTCTTATGACTCTAGTTATGTCAAATTATATATGTGTCATTGTGTATGTGTAGAATATGTTTACATGGATTCTTAAAATATGCTCCCCAGTAGCAATAAATTCTACATGTGGGGCTTGGGAGGTTATGTCAGCCATCTTTCGGCTAAATTAAGAACACGTTATAGAACAGACAAGCAGGCATAGCTAAAAGTAATCCTTGATGTGTATCACCATCATAAAAGCAAACAAAAGCTATGTAACAAATGAAGATTTGTTTCATATAAATTTTAGGGAAAAAACCTCAAAAGAATGATACTTTTCAAAAGTCCAAATGTATACAATGAATTCTATCAAGTGAAATATTTCTTGGAAAGTAGAAGTGGCTTCTGCTCTGGCTCTGTTTGATGTTGAGTTGTGCTAGGATAAATTTTTTATAAGTTATTTCTCAGAATAAATCACATCATAATTTTCAGAGTCCTTTCAAACCCCCACTTTGGTCCACGCACTCGTTTCTCACCTATTTGCCCCTTCCCTGCAGAGTGTCATGAATCTCCTCATTCTTCCAGCTGCTAGCAACTCCACTTTTTGTTCTCTTGTTATCTGCAAGTGTTATTCCTTTTTCTCTTTATCCATTTGTTTTCTTTCATTTGTTGCTTTATTATCTTCCTTGTTCTCACAGTCTTTTTTTTTTTTTTTATCTTGGTCATCTGATTGACTTGCTCTTGATCTATGAGATTTCCATTGCTTCTTTCTTCTTTTTCCCCTCTGCAGTTCCTAATCTCATAATAAACTCGAATAAAACTGCTTCCACAGAGCAGGACAAATATTAAAATGTGGGGCTTCTCTCTGCCCTTAGATATTTCCAGAATGGTCTGCACAGGTATTGCTCCCAGCATGTAAGCTGACTTGCTCCAGCTGTCTGTAAACATTTCTTTTCATAAAGCATAGTGAGTCAATACTCAGTTTACATCTCACCTCATTATTCTTGTCCTTCATACCAGGGAATAGATACACCCCTTCTCCTGTCAGACCCCAGCCTTTTCAAGACTCCTTTTCCTCCATACTTCATGTTGTAAAAACAATGTTTACCTAGAAGAAAAAAAATGACTATAGAGGGGAAGTAATGGGAAAGGGAAATCACTGCAATGATCTCTCCCCGACCCTCCTCTTCAGCAGAAGCTTCTTGCTTCACAAGAAGCAAAAAACAAACAAGCCAACAAAACCATTGAGCAAAGAAAAAATTGAGGCCAAGACTCGGACTGAAACAAAGGGTGGAAGAAATAAAACAGGAGGAACCAAGCTCTAGATTTTTTTTGCTTCCATGTGATTTGTGAGATATTAAAGAAACACAAAAGAGAGGAGATGGTTCTTAACCTCAAGGAATTACAATCCAGTAGGAGGAATGGCATGCCCTTTGTGTTGGCTGCCCCCAAGATCACCCTCAGTTTCAACAATTAGCTAGAAGGATAGATAAGAATCAGAAAAAGTATCTATATCCCAGTTACAAATCATTAGGGCAAAAGGATATAGATTGAAATTAGTAAAGGAAAAAGTCACATAGGCAAACCCCAGGAGAAACCAGGAGTGAGCTTCCAGTGTCCTCTGCCAGTGGAGTCTCACCAACAGGCTTAATTCTCTAGCAACAATGAGTAACACCATGTGTAAAGTGTTGCCAGCAGGGGAAATTCACCTAAGCCTTGGTATCTAGGATTTTAACTGGAGGTCAGTCACACCGGCATGGGGTACCCAGGTAACTGACCGTAGCTACTCAGACTCCTGTCTTCCCAGGGGTCAAACTCATACCGTGGCCCAGAGCCCCGGGTATAAAAAAGCAGTGTGAGCCATAAGTCATATTGTTAGTATGAACTATGATCAAACTGATAAGAGTAAGGCCAAAGCCTCCGGCATACAGCAACCCTCTTATCAGGTAGGATAAAGGTTCAAAGAGCATCTCCCAAGAGCCCATCAAGGACCAGTTCTCTCTTTGGAATGTGCAGGATTTGAGCAACCCACAATCACTGAGTTAACCCTTTATTATAACCCCAAGTAGTATGTAGGCTATAATTTTTTTAAAATAACTTTTTATCTTCCCGATGGCAGAAAACAATCTTCATATTCTTACTTATTTTAGGTTTGTTTTGTTTCCATTTTGGTTTTGGTCATCATTTTGGATTTTAAATCCATCAATACAATATTCATCCTCTTTTCCATCCAGGGCCAATTTGAAGATCCAAGGGTTTAATAGGGCCATGGTATATGTGGGAGGGATACTGGGTCCTAGGACATCAGTTCATACACAGAATGTGCCTTGCTTGGTTCTTGACTGCTGGCACCTTTGTGGAAGCCACTGAGATAACGGGACAGTCTTTGGTCCCCGCACAAGGCATCCTCCTTGTGTTAACAATCGGGTCCCAAGTTATCCAAACCTCTCAGCTACTACTGAAGGTTTAGAAATCTTTTCCAAAAAAAGAAAAAAGAAAAAGAAATCTTCTTATTCTTCCATAGCTATACAAGATTGGGTAAAGGGGTTATCTCATACCTTCCTTGCCTAGACATGCATCATAATCTCAAAGAGTTCCACTCAAAAATGATTTTGTTAAACTTTCCTGGAAGATCTGGAATTTCCAGCCATCAGTACCATGTAAGGGGTGGACATGAGAAATCCTCACTAGCCTCAAATACTCTTGTTCTCCTTGCAGAGTCCCTTCTCTTTCAACAGAAACAAATATTACCTCCTCTGTCAGAGGGATCGTTGAGGTGCCCTTAGCCCAGTTTAGAAAATGACAAGCCATTCAATTAGGCTGGAGCTTAGAGTGTATATGGGTAAGCAGTATGAGCAGGCAGGAAGATCAGATAGGGCTGAAATCGTGCACAGCCTTGGATCAAGTAGGGAGTCAGAGACTTTTTTTTTTTTTTTTTACGATTTTACTTATTTATTCATGAGAGACAGAGAGAGAGACAGAGAGAGAGAGACAGAGAGAGAGAGAGAGAGAGAGGCAGAGACATAGGCAGAGGGAGAAGCAGGCTCCATGCTGGCAGCCTGATGGGGGATTTGATCCCAGGACTCCAGGATCACGCCCTGGGCCAGAGGCAGACGCTCAACAGCTGAGCCACCCAGGCTTCCCAGGAGTCAGAGACATTATAGAAAAAGAGGGGGATATAGATGAGAGCTGTAATTAAGGAAGAATCATCTAAAATAGTGTAGATCTCTGAAATGATTTTGCAACACACTTGGGAGGACAATATCTAGATAAGAAAAATCACATTACAAAAACACTAAAAAACCCATAAATTCATTTTCTGGAATTAAAGAGACCAGTAGCCATATACATTTGAACAAAGTAAAACACATGATTGTTTTCACTCCATGAGACAAGGAAACCTAAGAATATGGAAGATAATTTTCTCTGAAACTGATTATCTATGATGATTTGAGAAACTAGTGGGTTGTTATCAAATTGCATGGAATCTCCAAAAACAAGCTTCCATAATTCACCCCTTATTTTTTCCCTCTCCAGCATCATCATCAAAGGGAATAAAAGGCACTTGTCTTTCATCTGCTTGAATCCTGTATACCATCTCTGTAATAAATTATTAGCATATTAAAACATTAATTTATAATGCAGAATTTGCTTTCCTAAGATATGAAGATTTGCAAGGTGCAGCTATAAAAATATGGGATACAGAATGAGTACTGGGGAAAGAGTAAAGAACTTCCTCTGAGGTGGTTTAGGGGGACAATCGATAAGTCTGAATTTTGGGGGAAAAGCATTCCAAAACAAAGGGAACAGCATATGCAAAGCAGGGAGGCATTAAAATGGTGGTGCATGAAGGAGTAGAGGGAGCTTCAGTTTAAGAGGTAGGTATAGGATGAGAGAGGGATGAAATCATAGATGGATGGTAGGGGGCTTAAGAAATTTGAGACAGGCCTCTGTTTTCTCTAAGGGTGGTTTTGGACCACCCAGATCACAATCACCAGAAGCTTCTAAAATTGAATATGGAGATGAGCCTAAGAACCAGCTTTTAAGTATGCTTGCTGGGTGATTCTTATGCAAACTAAGGTTTAAGAAACCACCACTATAGGGGATCCCTGGGTGGCTCAGCAGTTTAGCGCCTGCCTTTGGCCCAGGGCGCGGTCCTGGAGACCCGGGATTGAATCCCACGTCAGGCTCCCGGTGCATGAAGCCTGCTTCTCCCTCTGCCTCTCTCTCTCTGCGTGACTATCATAAATAAAAAAATAAAAATAATCTATTAAAAAAAAAAAAAGAAACCACCACTATACCAAATAAATAGCTAGCCCTTAAATGCCATTAAGGAGAGCTTCACTCTCAGAGGCCTGTAGTGATTGGATTTAGGATCTGTTTGGGAAAGAAGCTGGTAGGAAAGGAATAACTCGGAAAAACTAAGGAAGGGCCAGGTTGCCTAGAGTTTGCCCTTCCTCGTTGCCATTTTTTCTTCCAGGATCATTTCCATTATAACAAGGCTTTTTCTGACCCCCCACCCCCAATTCCACTTTCCTCAAAGGTCCAGCACTACTTCATTTGTTACTTAAAAATGCCACTTTCATAGAATTTTTTTTTTTACATGTGTGTACAAAAGTCTTGTTTCCCCACCCCGTTTCTATACTTCAAGTTCCTTAAAAGTTTGGGTTTTGTTTTTATTTTTTAGTAGTCTCTACACTCAACATGGGGATTGAACTCACAATCCAGAGATCAAGAGTCACATGCTCCACCGACTCAGCCAGCCAGGCACCCCAAAGTTTGGCTATTTGTTTGAGTGAAAACTGTTGGGCTGGCGGGATCAAGGGCCATTGGGATGCACCAACAAAGTGGTGGTGGACCCTCCGTCTTGTCACCCTCGCCTCGGGATTTTCCTGCCACCAGCAGACCATCTGAGGACACATCCTCACCGGAAAACAGGACCTATGCAGGAAACAGGAGTCACACCTTATCCAAACCCCCATATAAGGGCATAAGCAGTTATGGCCCCATACCGATTCCACCAGTAACAGGCCCTAATACCTATCACCCCATTGGGACACAGCCTCTTACCCCTCCCCTTAAAAAGCTCGCCTGTGGGCAGCCCCGGTGGCTCAGCAGTTTAGCGCTGCCTTCCGCAGGGCGTGATCCTGGAGACAGGGGGTGGGGGAGGGGTGTGATCCTGGAGACCCCACGCATGATCCTGGAGACCCCGGGTATGATCCTGGAGACCCAGGGGGTGATCTTGGAGACAGGGGGTGGGGGAGGGGTGTGATCCTGGAGACCCCACGCATGATCCTGGAGATCCCGGGTATGATCCTGGAGACCCAGGGGGTGATCTTGGAGGCCCGGGGGTGGGTCGGTGATCCTGGAGACCCCGGGCATGATCCTGAAGACCGGGGATGGAGTCCCATGTCGCGCTCCGTGCGTGGAGCCTGCTTCTCCCTCTGCCTGTGTCTCTGCGCCTCTCTCTCCCATGAATAAATAAATAAAATCTTAAAAAAAAAAAGAAAAAAAGCTCGCAGGTACTCCCTTTGGGTGCGACTTCCCGGGCTGCGCTGCCTTGCCTGAGAGCGCGTCCCATTAAAAGCTTGCCTCCACCTACCTTTGCTGGGCCTGTGTTTCATTTCACTACCAACCAGATCAAACCTGACCAAAAAACACGTGTGTACCTTCTACCTGGAAGCATGTGCACCTTGCGAGGGGGGGTGGGAGGTGGGATGAGGGTGGGGGTGGGGGATGAAAAAAGTCATTGAAGGAATTACTTGGACATCCGTAAGGCCTGACAATTCATTTGTTTCTCCAACTGTTGTCCTGTTTATGCAATAAAGAACACTTTCTGGCAATCTTAACCTATTAGTCTCTCGGAGACAGAACTATCTCTCCTCATTTAAAAAGCAAATCGCCGACTTTAAAAATCGATTTCACCTTTTTTTTTTTTCACTGGGGGTGGTGGTGGAAGTCTTTAAGCACTTCCAAGGCGCAAGAGAACATCCGTCCTTCCGCATCAGGTCCCATCACTCAGGAGAGCGAGGAGCGAACTCGGGCGGCAAGCCCACGCTGCCCCCGCGATGTCCCATCCACACGTTTCTCCACCTATAAAATTCCTCGCTTGCTCGCTCTTCACAGTCTCCATCCACTTGGTCATCCTTTGACCCTCCCGCCGTATTCACCCCGCCTACGGGGACCCCGATCCTCAGCAGGAAAACGAGACTTCGGCAAGCAAGTTACTTAATTAACCGCGCTGAGCGCCCGGCGGCGGAGCTCCGCCCCCCGTGGGCGGGGCTAACGCGGGCGGACCGAATTAGTCGGTCTGTCACTAACAGATGATCCCTCAATCTTCCTAGAGGAGCGCAACGCACAGCAAGGCCCAATCAGAGGCCGCGGCTGGGGAGGGGGCGGGGCTGGGCAAGCGCCTTCCCACCTCCCAGCCTCCCGCCGCGGCCGGCAGAGCCTCGCGGGCTTGGGCAGGCCCCGCCCCCTGGCCTGGCGCGGCGGCTATTGGGCGGCGCGCTCCTCGCCGTCGCCTCAGTTGCTGGGGGAGGGAGGGCCGGGGCGGGGCCTGAGGGGGGCCGGCGCTGGCGGGGTGGGGGGGCCGGAGAGAAAGGCGGGGAGGCGAGGGCGGGCTGGGCGCCTTCGACGAGCGCCGAGGCGGTTGGCGAAGCGGACGGGGCGCAGCCTTCCCGGTGCGAGGAACGGTTCCCGCTGACAGACCCGCTTCTTCCGGCAGCGCCACCCGGGAGGCGGATCCCCGGGGCCTGAGGAGGCTTCCTCGGCCCGGCCCGGCCCGCCCTCCGTCCCTCCGTCTCCCGCGGGTCATCCTAACGGCCTGTGAGGAGGAGGAGGCGGAGAAGGAGGCGGCGGCGGAGGAGGAGGTCGTCGGGGGCGGCGGCAGGCGGGGACCGTGCTCCCCCTTCGGCGGCGGCGGCGGCGGCGGCGGCGGCGGGGGCAGGACAATGGAGGTGGCTGTGGAGAAGGCGGCGACGGCGGCGGCGGCTTCGGCGGCTTCGGCGGCTTCGGCGGCTTCGGCGGCGGCCGCCGGGGGGCCCCTGGCGGCGCCGAGCGGGGAGAACGAGGCCGAGAGTCGGCAGGGCCCCGACTCGGAGCGGGGAGGCGAGGCGGCCCGGCTCAACCTGTTGGACACTTGCGCCGTGTGCCACCAGAACATCCAGAGCCGGGCGCCCAAGCTGCTGCCCTGCCTGCACTCCTTCTGCCAGCGCTGCCTGCCCGCGCCCCAGCGCTACCTCATGCTGCCCGCGCCCATGCTGGGCTCGGCCGAGACCCCGCCGCCCGTCCCCGCCCCCGGCTCGCCGGTCAGCGGCTCTTCGCCGTTCGCCACCCAAGGTGAGAGGCGGCCAAGGTGGGCGCGCGGGGGGGGGAGGGGAGCCTGAGGAGCCCGAGGAGCCCGAGGAGCGGCCCCCCCTCCGGGGGGAGGAGGCGAGCGCCCTGGTGCGGCGCGACCCGCTGTCACGTCGCCGCCGCCGGGGGTGCGCGGCGGGGGAGGGGCGAGGAGGAGGGTCCGCGTCGGCGGCGGCGACAGGGAGGGCCCGCGCGCGGTGCGGCCGGCCGCGCGCCCCGCGAGCAACTTCCCCGGGCGCCGAGGACTTGGCGGCGGCGGCTCCGCATTCTCCTCCGGGGCTGGAGGAGCGCGCCCCGCACTTTGGAAAACCTCGGCTGGAGCGGGCTGCGCTGTGTAGCTCGCGGCTGCTTGGCCCGCGGCATCCGGTTAACTGCTCTGCCCTCTGCCTCCCCCGGAGCTTTGTCCCGGTCCGTAGGGCCCTAAGCACCCGGTTCGGACCCGCGTTATTTGAGCCGGGGGTGGTGGGCGGTGGGCGGTGGGTGAGGACGAAGCGACGGGGACTTTTCTTCGGGGAGACGCGTGGCAGATCCGGATGCTGTTTTATGTCCTGCACGTGTGTTTCGGGTTCTTTAACGCGTCCCCCCCCCCCCATGTCTCTCCCTTCTGCTCGGGACAAAGGGACCTGGAGAGACGGTATTTTGGGTGTGTGTGTGTGTGTGTGTGTGTGTGTGTGTGTGTGTGTTTGCATTGGAAGGTTTTCTTTCGCAACGGTAAAGGGTAAAGAGAAATAGAAGGGAGTGATTTTTCTGGGGGGGGGGGGGCGGCCCGCAGGATTTTCTTGTATTTTGTAGACGACAGTGGGTAATGTGGAAGTTGCTGTTCTCTTCGGTGGTGCATTTGTTCCTGGGTAATGAGACTTTTGACAGGTAGTTCCCATTGCTAGCGTTAACAGGTTTGAGACCTTTAAAAAGTCAGTCAAAGTAAGCGCAGTAATCATCCTAGGAGAATGAGGACTGTAAATTGTGACTTTGCCAGTACGGGAGCGCCTCCTTTTTAAAAGTAGAAGGTAATTAGAAACGGGAGTGATTCGTTTTTGATGTATGCTTTCAGAGGGTCTGGTTGATTAAGTTTGAGATAAAATGCTGATTAAGTAATTGAGCCTATGTTAAGGGGTATATGAAATTGATGCTATAAATAGACAGTAGTGTTAGACTCTTCATTTGATTCTGTGTTTGGAACAGTATCTGGCCTGGGGAGCCAGTTTTCCAGCGGTCTCTCAGTTTCTGCAGGTCGTGCCAGGGAGGTACTGTGACAGCCCTTTGTTTCTGTTTTTGAAAGATGTTTGTATAAGGATGAGCCTTGGAAGATAGAGATAGTATCTTCCACCAGAGCAGAGAGCAGGCATGCGTGTGGTCCAGTGTGATGTCCACTGGAGTTAAAGACAGGCATGCTTCGTACCCACGATACAAGATTGGGGTGCTCTAAGCTTAGGTTTCTTCTGGTGTAACACAATCCATTGCCTGTGCAGGTGTCAGCTGGCCCTTTGACCTTGCCTGGTGGGAACTGGGGTTCCGGGAAGGAGAGCAAAAATGTTGATGCTTCGGTTTATGTTAGCTTTGGCCTACGTTATTATTGTGAGTAGCTAATAAACGTCCCCGGTCTCTCACCCATGAGTCTGCCTTCTACCATGGTAAGCTAGCTTGCAAATAGGCTGAAGTCTCAGATCTTCACTCTTGTTTTCTCTCATGTGGCCCACCTGTTGGAAATTCAGTACAGGTGAAACAAATCTTAGTTCTTAATGTTTAGACACAGTCTAAGGTCTCTTTTATTTGCATTTTAATTTGTTAAATAGGCTAGTAGCCAATCGGGATCTGAATTTTGCGTAAATCTAGAATTAAGGTTTATCGTGTGCCTGGCCATGACGTCCAGACCTGAATGAATGAGAACAGGGGAATAAAAGCTCCGAAAGTAAACTCTGAGACAGGTTTTAAGTTCCAGATTTCTCAAAATGTTCTATGCGATTCTAGTCTAAATATATTTTATCTTGGTGTTTGTATTACCAGCAAGAATTCAAGAAAGCATATAAATTGTAAGGTAATGGTTTTGTTTTATACTGAGAAAGAGTCTCTAACAAATGATTCTTTAAATACACTGTTAAAAAAGAGGGTCATTTTCTATAAATTAAAAATACTACCTATCCTGAATCTTATTAACTTGAATATGTTCTTCCTCTCTCTCCTTGTGAACTTACTCTAATACTAGCTGAGATAAAACTTTAGCCAGCACATTTCATAAATAAATAGGGTTCATTTCATCATCTCTGTTCTCCTAATGAACTTGTGGGTACAGCCATCATGGATCAAACTATATAATACCTACAGGAGCTAAGCTAGTTATCTGAGTTGGAGAACTATGAGCTTGGGGGTAAAATAATAAGGAAAGGTGAGGAGTGAAAGGGAGGTGGGCAGCAAACTCAGCTCTTGCAGATTGTCATGTAAGAGAAGAGAGGGCCAGTATTTATTTTTTTTAAAGATTTTATTTATTTATTCATGAGAGAAACAGAGAGGCAGAGACACAGGCAGAGGGAGAAGCAGGCTCCCTGCAGGGAGCTGGATGTGGGACTCTATCCCAGGACCTGGATCATGACTTGAGCCAAAGGCAGATGCTCAATCGCTGAGCCACCCAGGTGCCCTCAGAGAGGGCCAGTATTGAAGGATATATATATATATATGTAAAATATATTGTATTTCTTTTAACCAGAAGTCTGAAGCCCAGATTTTTGTGTGAGCTTTCTCTAGTATTAGATAATGGCAAGTAAATTAAAACATACACACACACACACACACACACGCACACAGGCCCATTCTTTAGGCCAAACAAAACAAGTTTTGTTGAGGCCACAATCATGTTGCAGTTATACTTGCCCCTTTTAGATAGTGGTTTTCAAATTTTAGCTCTACTAGAGGCACTGGTATACTTATTAGATTTTTGGGGGTATCTGAATGACTCATTTGGTTAAGTGTTGTCTACTTTCCACTCAGGTTGTTATCTCACAGTCCTGGGATCCCAGGATCCAGAGCCCCAAAGGCAGGCTCCCTTCTGAGAAGGGAGCCTACTTTTCCCTCTCCCTCTGCCTCTCCTCCCTGCTCATTCTCTCTCTCAAATAAAGAAATATAATCTTAAAAAAAAATTAGATTTCTAGGCCTAGCCCTCCAGAGAGCCCAACTTGGCATAGTTTTAGAATTCTAGAGTATAATATTAAATTCTAGTGTTTCGTTAGCTCAAGCCACGTTATATTCCAAAACAAAATTGATCATAGGAGGATTCCTTAGGAAATTAAGACCAAAATTCAGGGTATAGAATAATAGTTTTCAGCATTATCAAACCTGATATTTCTATAAACCATTTTTGGTGTTCTCTGTTACCCTAATTGGAATTCATAGAAAATCTTCTAAAATATGTTTTTATGCAAAAGAAATAAAGCTAATTTATAATGAAAAATAATGTATTATAATTTATAAATGCTCAGATACAATTACAGTAACTACCAAGACCCCATTGAGAACATGGGTCAAAACTGTCCTTTGATAAGGCTGCCTGCCAGTTGGAAGGAATGAGGATGAGTGACCACATGCTAAAGTTGGATGAGCTACCTCAGGTATGACTGCCATTTTCTTAGTGTGCAGTTATATCCAGGAAAGAGGGAAGGACTTAGAAAACATTTTCTTTAGGTACATTATAGGTACCTGAAGTCAGAAAACAAACTGATCTTGGAGAAATGGTACAACATTGTACAATATTTTGTAGTGTATTCAGCAAAAGAGTAGCAAACTCTAAGCTGTTTTTAAAAGAGTATTGAGCATACCCTTGAAAAGGGTCACATTATTTATCCAGAGAAGAGTAAAAAATAACCCATCAATTTTTTTTTTAGACTTCTTTACTAACTGGCAGTCTGTAAAATGTAACTGTCGATTTTGGGATTTGATTACTTTGGGTTCTTGGTGAGAAGTGTAATCACCTTGTGAGTACAAGATACAATGTCAAAGAATTAATAGTATTTAAGATTGATCCATATTGTCTACCAGTTTTATATACAAACAGTTCTATATACAATATTCACCTTGTTAATGGAAATCATACTGTTGTTTTCAATTTGTGGCTATTAGGAATAAAACTGTTACAAATATTTGTAGACAAGTGTTTATATAGTATGTTATCATTTCCTTGGGTAAATACTAAAAATTGGAATTTCTTCTTTGCGTCATAAATGTATATTTATACTGGTTGTACTGTTTTGCATTCCCTCCAGCGATGCATGAGAGTTCCAGTTTCATATCTTTGCCAGTTTGGGTGTCATTAGTCTTTAATTTTAGTCATTCTAGGATGTGCAAAGGTGAGTCTCATGGTTTTAATTTTCATTTCCCCGATGAATAATGATGAGAGTCTTTTCTTGTGCTTATTAGCTATTACAGCTTTTTGGTATAATTTCAGTTTGTCTTTTGCAGATTTTTAAACTTAAGTAATTGGTTACATTATTGAGAAGTAAATATTCTTTATATGTGATCTATATCCTGGTCCTTTGTTAGATACAGTTTTATACATATTTAACTCCTATAGCTTGCCTGTTCATTTTCTTAATGGTGTCTTTTGAAGAGCTGAAGTTTTAGTTTTTGATTGTCTGATTTATCCATTTTTTCTTTTATACTTAGTAATTTTTGTGTGTGTGTTTTTTTTTTAAGATTTTTTAAATTTATTCATTCATGAAAGAGAGAGAGAGAGAGAGAGAGAGGCAGGCAGAGACACAGGCAGAGGAAGAAGCAGGCTCCATGCAGGGAGCCAGATGTGGGACTCGATCCGGAACCCCCAGGATCACGCCCTGGGCCAAAGGCAGGTGCTGAACCGCTGAGCTACCCAGGGATCCTCGTGTGTGTGTGTGTGTGTGTGTGTGTGTGTGTGTGTGTAAATATTTTATTTATTTATTCATGAGAGACACAGAGAGAGGCAGAGACACAGGCAGAGGGAGAAGCGGGCTCCATGCAGGAAGCCCGATGTGGGACTTGATCCTGGGACTCCAGGATCACACCCTGGGCAGAAGGTAGGCGCTAAACCGCTGAGCCACCCAGGGATCCCCCTAATTTTTGTGTTCTAATAGTTCTTTGCCTACCCCAAGTTTACCAAGATTTTCTTTTCAGTATCTTTATAGTTTCAGTCATTGTATTTAGATCTGTAATCTATTTTGAGCAAGTTTGTATAAGGGTTGAGGTTCATGTTTTCAATCATATGTTAAAGTACTATTTATTGAAGAGAGTACTTTCCCTTATATCACTTTGGCATTTTTGTAAAAAAAAAAATTAGTTGAACATAAATTTTTGGGATCCCTGGGTGGCGCAGCGGTTTGGCGCCTGCCTTTGGCCCAGGGCGCGATCCTGGAGACCCGGGATCGAATCCCACGTCGGGCTTCCGGTGCATGGAGCCTGCTTTTCCCTCTGCCTGTGTCTCTGCCTCTCTCTCTCTCCGTGACTATCATAACTAAATAAAAAAATTTAAAAAAAATTTTATTTTTATATTTTTCTGTTCTGTTGATCTATTCAGTAATAAAGTGTTTTTGTATTGCTGTAGCTTTTAAAGTAAATTTTGAATTGGACAGTTTTGTTCTTTTTCAAAATTGTTTTGTTCTTTGAAGTCATTTGCAATTCTTCATAAATTTTAGAATCAGCTTGTTAATCTCTACTTGAAAGTCTGCTATGATTTTGATAGGAATTGCATTAAATCCAGATACCACTTTGGGGAGAATGATTTAACAATATTGACTATTCCTACCTATAAACCTTTTATTTCCTGTTTATTTAGTTCTTTAATATCTCTCATTACTATTTTATCATATTAGTCTTGTACAATATTTGTGAAGTTTATATTCCAAATTATTTTATGATAATGTTGCTTAATGATATTGGTGTTTTTAAAAATATCATTTCCAACTGTTGCTAGTTGAAATATAATCAACTCTTGTATATTGATTTTATCCCATTATCTTGCTAAATTCAGTGATTAAATCTTAGTCGTTTTTTTTGTGTATTCCTTAAGATTTTCTATGTAGACTATCCTTATTGCTTACAGGTAGGTAGTTTTAACTTTTCTTTCAATTCCTAATTAACTTGTCATTTTTTTCCCCTTACTGTGCTAGGTAGGACCTCCAGTACAATATTGAGTAGAAGTTTAATTTCACTATTAAATGAGAAATGGCATCCTTGCCTTATTCTTGATCTTAGGAAGATGATGTTAGTTGCTCACCATTTATATGTTAGATCTATGAGCTTTTTACAGATGCCTATTATCAAAATTAAGATCTTTTCTATTCCTAGTCTGCTGGGTATTTTAATCGTTTTGGATGATGAATTTTGTCAAATGCATTTTCTGTACCTATTAAAATGATCATGTGGGTTTTCTCCTTTTTTCTCTTAATGTGGTAAATTACGTTGACTTTTAGATGTTAAACTTATCTTGCATTCTGAGGATATGCTGTACTTGGTCACCTTTATGTGTATTTCTGGACTTGATTTGCTAATATTTTGAGGACTTTTATGTTTCTGAGGAATATTGGTGATGGTTTTCTCATATCTTTATCTGATTTTAGTATCAAGGTAAAACTGGCCTCAAATGTGTAGTGTTCCATCTAATTTTCTGAAAGACATTTTGTAAAATTAGTATTAGTTCTTTAAAACTTGACAGAATTTGGTGAATCCATCTGTGCTTAGAGCTTTCTTTATGAGAAGATTTTTGATTAGGGATTCAGTGTCTTGATACAGGGTGATTCAAATTTTATATTTCTTCATGAATCCATTTTGGTAAATTGTTTGAAGAAAATTTTCTGTTTCCTCTAATTGGTACATTTTTAGTATATGTTTGTTCACAGTATTCCCCAAACCCTTTTAATGTTTTCAGGGCCTGAGCAATGTCCCAGACCTCTTTTGTTTCTATTTGTAATGTGTATTCTTTTTCTTGCTAATTTTGAGGGCTTACCAACTAACTTTTGGCTTTGTTAATTTTATTTATTGTTTGTCTCTGCTTTTTTTAAAGGTATAATTTTCTCGCTAAGCATATGTTGCCACCTCAAATAAATTGTTTTAATTAACATTCTATTAAAATATTTTAAATTTTTTCTTGTGATTTCTTTTGGGTTGCTTAGAAATGTATTAAAGATACATGGGGATTTTCTGGATAGCTTATTCCATTTTAGTAAAAAAAAAAAAACCTGTAAGACATAAATCTTTTTTTTTTTTCCCTTAGAGTATTTATTTATTTATTCATGAGAGAGACAGAGAGACTAAGGCAGAGAGAGAAGCAAGCTCCATGCAGGGAGCCCAATGTGGGACCTGATCCCAGGATCCTGGGATCACTTCCTGAGCCAAGACGTAGATCTTTCAAAGTTATTGAGACATTTTATGTCCTAACATATTGTCTATCTTGGTGACCATTTGTGTGTATATAAAAAGAAATTAAATTCTATCTACAGTTCCGTGTAGTATTCTGTAAATGTTAGGTGAAGTTGGTTGATAGTGTTGTAAAAATGTTGATTTTATTGGTTTGGTTTTCTTTTTCTTTTTCTTTTTCTTTTTCTTTTTCTTTTCGGTCTACTCGTTCTATCAGTTACAGAGAGAGAAGAATGTTAAAATCTTCAATCATGATTGTTGACTTACCTTTTCATTCCTTTACTCCTGGTTAGTTTTTGCTACAGATATTTTGAAGCCTTATCTTATTGATTAATTGAAGCCTTATCTTATTGATTAATTGCCTGCCCTTTTTAACACTATGAAATGTTGTTTATCTCTTGTACTACTGTTTCATGAAGTCTACATTGTTTTTACATTAATACAGCTACACCAGTCTTCTTACCTCTACTTGAATGGTATATTTTTCCCGTTCTTTTACTTTTAACCTTTCTATTTAAAGTAGGTCTCTTGTAAATAGTGAATAGTGGTGTCTTGCTTTTTTATCCAACCTGTAAATTTTTGCTTTTAATGGTTTAATTCATTTACATGTTGAGTAATTATTAGTATGGTCGAGTTTAAGACTACTTCTTAAAAATTTGTTTTCTCTTTCTTCCTGCTGGGCCTCTAGTATCTTTGCTTTTCTCCATCCCTTAGCAGCTGTTCTCTGGTAAGCATCCCAAAGTCTTGCTGTGCACCTGCATGTTAGCCTTCAGCGAAGGCCTTGGAGAAGCCCTAGAGAGACTACTGGCACCCTCACTCTTTGCAGCTCTCTTCTCTCCAGTGCTTAATTTGCTTCAAGCCCCAAATTCTCTGGCTTTTTAAGCTGTTCTACTTAAGCTCTAGTTCCCTGAATTGTGGCTGAGAGATAGTCCCCAGGTAGAGAATCAAGACCTATTAGGGTTTACCTCCTGAATTTCCCTTTTTTCTTCAGGGAATCACAGTCCTCATTGCCTATTGTTCAATGCCCAAAGATAGTTGCCTCATATATTTATCCCAGTTACATGTAGTTGCACATGATAGGCAAACTTGTCTTGGTACTGGTTACTCTGTCCTGGTAGAAAATTGATGTCAAATACTATTATTACACTGCTTTGCACTTTTTTAATATGCTCACATGTGGGTAATTTGGTTCTTAGATCTCTAGATTTTTTTTTTTTTTTTAAGATTTTGTTTATTCATTCACAAGAGACACAGAAAGAGGCAGAGACACAGGCAGAGGGAGAAGCAGGCTCCTGGTGGGGAGCCCAATGTGGGACTCGATCCTGGGACTCCAGGATCACGCCCTGCGCCAAAGGCAGACGCTCAACTGCTGAGCCACCCAGGTGTCCCAGATCTCTTGATTTTTGTCTGATTTTTCTTAGAGATCTCACCAAGTTAAACTATCAACCTACTTGCATGAGCCATACATTTCTTCCTAAAACCTTGACCCCTTTTTCAAATTTACTCCTGCATTTTCAAGTACATAGTAGACCAGTAGTCTCCAAAATGGGATATATGTGTCCCACATTACGAGGTAACATAATTTATTGAGTTGAGGGGAAAACATTAGAATTTAAGTTAAAGTACTTTGATAAATAGATTGTCATTAATAAGCATGTCAAATGGCTGCATTTCACATATAGTATACAAAGCATTCTAAGAGTGGGGGAATTGAGGCTGCTGTAAGTCTAAAAGTTACTTTGTCTGAGGAATATATGTTCACTTATCACCTGTAGTACCAAGGATTACATGCCTTAGGAAGTGGAATGCATATTAATCCCCATTTGCCCTCTTAAATTAAGTAGTCCCTTGTGCTGCACAAGCTGTCAAACTGTACACAGCTGCCAGGGAAGTAATAGGATTTCTATACTGCAGACCCTATTGTGACACTCCCCCCTCCAATCCACCCCTAGCTTGCTCGTGCATACACATACATACGTATTGTAATATAGTTTACATGTTCTTGGATAAGTTGGCTTATGGGTTGTAGACTCTGTTTTTAACCAAAATGACTGAAAATTTGAAGATCATGGTAGGCCATTATCAGGACCCGGACATAAAACCCTGGGATCTCAGTTCCTAGGGCTTCCCATATGGAAGCCACTCATGAAAGCCCTTCAGTTTCAGCAGCCTGGAGAGTCCCTAAGTTATAGGTTGTAGGGTATGTGTAATAATTATAAAAAGTGATCCCTAACTCCAATTAATAGCATAGAGAGTTGTATTTAAGTCTGTCATCAAGGTTGGATGCTAATAGCTCCCCCCAAGTTTAGGAAAATATGGAAAGCTCCTCAGGGCTCTTCATATCTGATGACTTCTTTAGTGTTATGTAGAGGGATAGATACTTGTCATTTCCTGGCACCTGAATATGCAGTCAGTGGGAGATTAGCCGCAAGATCTCTATTCTATGGAAAGCTGTAATTGTTGCTGTTCCATTGTTTTTTTTTTTTTTTATTTTATCAGGTATATGGAGTTGATGGAGTCACGATTTTCCAACCAGCCCTAAATTATTTGAATCTTTGAAGTCTCATTTTTTTAGCTATGATAAAGATAATACTAATTTGTAAGCTAACAGCATTAGAGTGGTAGAACTGATACTTCTTAGGCTCTTTATCAGTCTTATTGTGAGGTTAACGCAAGTGATTTTCTAACCAAATCTAATACGTGCCTAAAAGTTTCAAAATTACCAAAAACCCTCTTTGAAATTTACATCCTCTGAATTAATGATGAACTATGCCTTAAATGTATATTACATCTTGGACCATTAGAGGATAGTGGTATGAAGCTATCATGACTAGCAAAACATTTAAAAATATTTTACCCTGATTTTGTTCTTTCAGAATGTCTTGCATATGTGATTTGTTATATACAGGGTACTCTAGTACTGTAGTATATGCACATAATATATACATAGGTGCATGTGTTTAAAACAACATGTGAACATAACTGTCAGCTGAATTGCCTCAGTGTTTTTCCGTGTTTACCTCGTCTTTCAAAAATGGTTTTTAAATCCTCTTCTAAGTTGTAAAAATACAGGATTCTTCAAAGAACTTTGTTCTAATTTCTTCTAAAACACGTTGTCCATAGGTACTCTGGTCACAATACAATAAATTTATTTATTTTTATTTTTATTTTTAAAAGATTTTAAAAATAAAAGCCAGCACCCTGGCTGCCCTACAATAAATTTAAAAGTGGGACTCCTGGGTGGCTCAGCGGTTTAGCGCCACCTTCGGCCCAGGGAGCTATACTGGAGACCCGGGATCCAGTCCGACGTCAGGCCTCCCTGCATGGAGCCTGCTTCTCTGCATGGAGCTTGCTTCTCCATCTGCCTTTGTCTCTGCCTCTCTCTCTCTCTCTCTCTCTCTCTCTCTCTCTCTCTCTGTCGGTCTCTCACGAATAAATAAAATCTTAAAAAAAAAACAAATTTAAAAGAAAAATGTCATATGTAGTAATTGGGAGTTATAACTACTGGAAGATCTTTATTTTATCTTCCTTATGAATGAATTGTCTTTCTGGGATCTCTTGTCTGTATTCAACATTAAGGATAACCAGGAGAAGAGCCTATAGCACATGATGTTAGTATCTGCCTTTTGTACTGGTGCATGTTGATTTATGTTTCTTCTGTTCCTCATCTTCTAGACTTGACTTGTGTGTCACGTGCCTTAACTTACTTTTACTAACCTCAGCTCATTTCCACACCCATCTTTTGGTATTAAGGCTTCCATTCCATTTCTCTGATCTTTCCTTTTTGGTGTCCTGTTGTCCTCCCTCTGTTTCTTTCTTTTCTACTCTAGAGATTAGAGTGAGGAGATCACCTAGGACAAGGCCTTAGGAATCCGGATATGTTATGGGTGTGTAGGATGGAAACCTAGAAAGGACACTGAGAAGAGGTAGGAGAAAACCAGGAAAATGTAGTGTCATGGAAGCCAAGCAAAGAAAGTATTAACAAAGTGGTGGTTCACAGTGTCGCATTCACGCAAGGTCAAATAAGAGAGGCCAAAAACATTTTAGTGTTGGAAACATGACAGTTGTGCAAAGCATATTTTGATGGAGAAGTAGTAGGGGAAACTCTGTTGGGGTTATACAATAGGTAGAAGTAAAGAGATGTTAGAACAACTCTAGAGAAATTTAAAGGAATTATGCAGTAGTTGGAGAGAGAAATGGAGTTATGTAAACGGGAAAGGCTTAAGCACGTTTGTTTTATGAAAGAAGAGTTCAGTCAAACGAACTATCAAATATACCAAAGAAGGGATTTGTGAGGTGTTCTGAGAAAGCAGGATTGATTGATCCAAGGCATAAATGGAGAGATTGGGGACTTTGAATAGAAGGAGAGACATTTTGTTATGAACAGGAGAGAAGGTAAGAGTAGCTATATACACACAGACCCCCCCCCACACACACAGAGGGTTTTTGTCTACGTGTGTGCAAAGTGGATTGCATTTCCCAGTAAAATGTAGTATGACTGCAGATCTTGTTGAAGCCCACTTGCTACTGGAAATTGTACATTTATAGTGATACCTGTCTGCCTTCTTACAGTGCCACTCAGCACTCTCTGAAAAAAAGCAAAGTATTTTAGGGAGTGCTATTCAAAATGTCGTCCACAAACTTCTAATAGGGTCTGAAATGAGATCGTTTGCCACAGGAAAGTATGAGGGAGCAGGGACAGCCTGGTTCCTCAGATTCTTAGAAATATTCAGGAAGCGAACAGAGCCCCACACTGAAAAGAAACTGCTGCAAATAAAAGCTGATGAGAGTAGGAACTTAAGGGTAAAGAGGAGAAAAGACACAGATACATGTGGGAGGGGGCACTGCAGGAGGCAGATCTCAGAAAAGTATTAGGGAAGTGGTCACACTTAAGTACCTTAGGTTTGAATACTTTGTGGTAACAATGTAAGAGGAAACCTTTGAACTCTGAATCTAGGAAAGCTATCTCAGTCTGTTTACAAATCTTACATAGGAAACTTAAAAGTATAGGAAAAGCCATCCAACTATATAATAAGGTTTCTAGAAGGTATTGTAATTTTATGTCATTGGAAGATAGTATAAGAAAAAGGACAGTAGTCCTCTGAATAACAGATCTAAAGAAGTGAAGATAGCAGTATACTTTGTCTTAAAGCACAGATATGATTTCTACAAAATAAGCTGGAAAAATAAAATAGTATGTTATGAAAAAAACAATATAAACTGAATTAGAGAAGTTTGTAAATGAGCTCCTATGTTATAGGAGATCATGAAAAACTGACAAGACTTGAGGAATGAATGAGAAATATTTCAGAAATGAAGATAAACCAGAAAGTTCTTGAATGAGTGGACACTCTAGAAAGTACCACAAAAGAAAAAAATGTTGGAAAAAGACAAGTGAAAACAAATCAAGAGCTGAAAGAAATTCATAAAGTGACAAGAAGATCTTATATGCATGTGCACATAAGTATATGGACATTAATAAAAGTGCCTGGCCTGAAAAAAGAAACAGGAACAAAACAAAATGCTGTTAAAAGATGAACATCTATATTATAAGGGTTCATCATGTGCTTAGGAAAATTGAAACAACAGCCACCACTGAAATGTGTTCTAGGGCTTTTAAAGAAAAAAAAAATACTTTGGGCACCTACACAAAAAGACTACATCACTTAGGTGGAAAGAATGCCAGATTATCATTAGACTCTCCAGCATTAGTACTTAAATCTGGAAGACTGGAGTAAAGATTTTTAAGATTTTTCATAGAAAAAAAATGTGAATTGAGGCACACATCCAGCCAACTGATGTTTAAGCATAAAGACCACATATAAGAACTTGAAAAGTATTGTTCCTATGAGCCCTTCTTAAGGATACTAGATTTTGTTGCATTTTATTTCTCACTTTGGAATGCTTGGTGATATATATATATATATATATATATATATATATATATATATTTTTTTTTTTTTTTTTTTTACTTATTTGGGAGGAGTGTAGATATGACCCTTAGCCCCAAACATAGATTCTCTTTTTTAAAAGGTTATTTGTTGGGATCCCTGGGTGGCGCAGTGGTTTGGCACCTGCCTTTGGCCCAGGGCGCGATCCTGGAGACCTGGGATCGAATCCCACGTCGGGCTCCCGGTGCATGGAGCCTGCTTCTCCCTCTGCCTGTGTCTCTGCCTCTCTCTCTCTCTCTTTCCCACTGTGTGCCTATCATAAATAAATAAAAATTAAAAAAAATAAAAGGTTATTTGTTTATTTTTTAGCTTTACTGAGATAAGATTAACATACAGTAAGCTGCACATATTTAAATGTACTGTTTGATGAGTTTTGATATATGCAAGGATAATCCCCATAACTGCAGTATAATTAAATTAAGGGAATTTGACATTAGTACAGTGCTATTATATAATTACATGATCTATATTCAAATTTTGTCAGTTGTCACAATAATGTCCTTCACAGCAGCTTTTTCACCCCCTTTGATGGTGGGGGAAATCCAGGACACAGATTGCCAGCACGTATTATGGAATAGATTTGTGGACAAGTTCCAGAGGGTGAATTTCCAGCAAATCCCACTGGTACAGCACCAAAGTGTGAGTGATGGCTGTTATCTTTTCTAACAAGGTCTGACTATTGAGCTCTGAAGGGAAAATTCTTCCTTGGGTACTCTGTCCTAGCCTTAGCAGTAGTGGCTATTTTGTGTCATATTTATCACATCTGCTGCTGTTATATTCTTGAGCACTGTCTCAGCTTCTTACTGGCCACTCCTAGTTATCCCAGTTCCTTGAGGTAGTTAATAATTATTTCTGTCAAATGTTGTTTTTTCAAACTTAATGTTTGATTTCTCTCCTTATTCATCATTTTTGGCAAAAGTAATGCGTCCCCTTCAGTGCTTTACATTAGGAAACCATGATGTCCTCTTGTCCCATTGCTGTTGTTTGGCTTTCATCACTTGTTTGAACTGCCAGATTTCTCCACTTTTCCCCCTTTGTAATTAATAACTTCCTGTGAGATGCTTTGGGTCTCTGTCAGTGTTCTGTTCCCAAAAACTGTAGATAGCATCCACTGCTGATTCTTCCCTTCATCATTTATTATTGTGATGTTGCAAAATGGTGATTTTTCTGTCACTCTCAACTTATTAGCTGATACTGTACTACTGTATGAATGAGACTTTCCATTTATTACTGTGGGCATGTGAAATTTTTTTATATTATAAACTATTCCTTTCATTATTTTGATAACCACATTGTTCCAATTTGGGCAGTAGAAACCCCTTCAAGTTGAAATCTTGTCCTTTGACACACACCTATTGATTGTTGAATACTTATAACTTTTTGGAGAACCAGATAGTTTCTAGGCTTATCTTCTACTTTTACTGTACCAGCCTTGGTTATTTCTCTAAGGAGCCCCAATTCCTTTTTTAGTGAAGTCCAACTTATCTTTTATGAATTTTTCTTTTGGTTGGTATCTAAGAAATCTTTACCTAACATGTTTTCCTCTTGAAGTTTCCAAGCTTTAAGTTTTACATTTAGATCTATGATCCATTTTGAGTTAATTTTCATGTGTGATATGAGTTATGGATCCAAGTTCATTTTACTTGTGGATATTTAATTTTTCCACCACTGCTGTCGAAAAAGCCATCCTTTCTACTGCACTGCCTTTGTCAAGTATCAGTTGTCCACGTATGTCTGGGTTTATTTTTGGGCTTTCTGTTCCATCGATCAGTTTGTTATTACACCAATACCGTGCTGTTGAGTCTTGATATTAATGCCAAGAGATCTTTTAGCAGGAAAACAATAGGCAGGATGTTCTGCAGGGAATTTTTTTTTTCATTTAAAAATTTTAATTCCAGTATAGTTAACATACTGTGTTATATTAGTTTCAGGTGTACAATATAGTGATTCAGCATTTCTATACATTATTCAGTGCTCATCATGATAAGTATACTCTTTAATATTTATCAGCTATTTCACCCACCCCCTACTCATCTCTTTCTGGTAGCCATCAGTTTGTTCTCTATAGTTGAGTCTGTTTTTTGGTTTGCCTTTTTTTTTCTTCATTTGTTTTCTTAAATTTCACAAGTGAAATCATATGATAATTTGTCTTCCTCTGACTTCTTTCACTTAGCATTATAATCTCCAGATCCCATCCATGTTATTGCAAATGGCAAGCTTCATTCTTTTTATGGCTGAGTAATTTTTCGTGTTTGTGTGTGTGTCTGTACATGTGTACACACCACCTCTTCTTTATCCATTTGTTGATTGATGGACACTTGGGCTGCTTCTATAATTTGGCTATTGTAAATAATGCTGCAGTAAATGTAGGGTTCCATGTATCCTTTCAAATTAATGTTTTTGACTTGTTTGGGTAAATATCCAATAGTAGAATTACTGGATCATAGGGTAATTCTGTTTTAAAATTTTTAAACAACCTCCATACGGTGTTCCATAGTTAGCTGTTCCCACCAACAGAGCACAAATGTTCCTTTTTCCTCTACATCCTCATCAACACTTGTGGTTTTGATTTTAGCCATTCTGATAGGTGTGAAATAATATCTTATTGTGATATTGATGTCTGTTTCCCTGATGATGAGTGACATGGAGCATCTTTTCATGTGTCTGTTGGCTATCTGTATGTCTTCTTTGGAGAAATGTCTGTTCATCTCTTCTGCCCATTTTTTAATTGGATTTTTTTTTTTTTAGTATTGAGTTCGTATATTTTGGATACTAACCCTGTATCAGGTATGTTGTTTACAAATATCTTCTCCCATTCCCTACATTGCCTTTCAGTTTTGTTGATTGTTTGCTCTGATGTACACAAGCTTTTTATTATGATGTAATCTCAGTAATTTATTTTTGCTTTTGTTTTCTTTGCCTCAGGAGACATACCTTAGAAAAATATTGTTGGGGTTGATGTCAGAGAAATTACTGCCTGTACTGCCTTCTAGGATTTTTTATGGTTTCCGGTCTCACATTAGGTCTTTAATCCATTTTGAGTTTATTTTTGTTTATGGTGTAAAAAGCGGGCCAGTTTTCATTCTTTTGCACATAGCTGTCTAGTTTTCCCAACACCATTTGTTGAAGAGATGGTCTTTTTTCTCACTGGATATTCTTTCCTGCTTTGTTGAAGATTAATTAACCATATAGTTGTGGGTTAATTTCTGGGTTTTCTATTCTGTTTCATTTATCTAGGTGTTTTGTTTTTGTTGTTTTTTTGTTTTGTTTTTTTTTGTTTTGTGCCAGTACCATAGTTTTATAGTTTTATGATTGGTACAGCTTCGTAATATAACTTAAGGTCTAGAATTGTGATACCTCTAGTTTTGTTTCTTATTTTCAAGATTACTTTTGCTATTTGGGGTCTTTTATGGTTCCATACATAGGATTATGGATTTTAGGATTTTTTTGTTCTAGCTCTGTGAAAAATACTTTGGTATTTTGATAGGGATTGCATTAAATCTGTAGATTGCTTCCATGTGTAGCCAACTGTTATATCTTCAGTTTCTTTTATTTTTTTTCAAGGATTTTATTTATTCATGAGAGACACACAGAGAGAGGCAGAGGCATGGGCACAGGGAGAAGCAGGCTCCATGTAGGTAGCCCAGTATGGGACTCAATCCTGGGACTGGGATCATGCCCTGAGCCAAAGGGAAATGCTCAGCTGCTGAGCCACCCAGGTGTCCCTCTTTTATCAGTTTTTTATAGTTTTCAGAATACAGATGTTTCACCTCTTTGGTTAAGTTTATTCTTAGGTATTATTTTTGGTGCAATTGTAAATGGAATTGTTTTCTTAATTTCACTTTTTCTGCTGTTTCATTATTATATAGAAATGCAACAAATTTCTGTACATTGATTTTGTATCCTGTGACTTTACTGAATTCAGTTCTAGTACGTTTTTGGTGGAATCCTTAGGGTTTTCTGTAAGTATTATGTCATCTGCAAATAGTGAAAGCTGCTTCCTCACCAGTTTGGATGCCTTTTATTTCTTTTTGTTGTCTGATTACTGTGCCTATGACTTCCAGTATGATGTTGAATAAAAGTGGCAAGAGTGGACATCATTGTCTTTTCCTGACCTTATAGGAAAACTCTGTTTTTCACTATTGAGTATGATGTTCCCTATGGGTTTTTCATATAAGGCCTTAATTAGGTTGAGGTATGTTCCCTCTAGACCTAGTTCATTGAAGGTTTTTATTGAGAACGGTTGTTATACTTAGTCAAATGCTTTTTCTGAATCTGTTGAAGTGATCCTTTCTCTTGGTGATGTGGTGTATCACATTGATTGATTTGTGAATATTGAGGCATGCTTGCATCCCAGGAATAAATCCCACTTGATTGAGGTGGATTTTTCTTTAGGTATTGTTGGATTCAGTTTGCTAGTATTTTATTGAGGATTTTTGCATCTAATCTACAGCTATTGGCCTGTAGTTCTCTTTTTTGTGTGGTGTCTTTATCTGGTTTTACTATCCAGGGTAATGCTGGCCTCATAGAATGAATTTGAAAATTTTCCTTCCTCTTCTGTTTTTTGGAACAGTTTGAGATGAATAGGTGTTAACTCTTTAAATGATTGGTAGAATTCACCCGTGAAGCCATCTGTTCCTGGACTTTTGTTTGTTGAGAGTTTTTTGATTACTGAATCATTTTCATTGCTGGTTATCAGTCTGTTCATTTTCTGTTCTTCCTATTTCAGTTTTGGTAATTTCTGTTTCTAGGAATTGATCCATTTCTTCCAAATTGTCCAATTTGTTGGCATATAATTCCTCATAATATTCTCTTATAATTGTTTGTATTTCTGTGATGTTGGTTGTTATTTCTCCTCTCCTCATTTGTGATATTTATTTGGGTTCTTTCTCTTTTCTTTTTCATAAATCTAGATAGAGGTTGATCAATTTTATTAAGTGTTTCAAAGAATCAGCTCCTGGTTTCATTGATTGTTTTTCTGTTTAGATGACCTGTCCATTGATGTAAGTGGGATGATAAAGTCCCCTACTATTATTGTTATCGATGAGTTTATGTTTATTGTTTTATATATTTGGGTAGTCCTGTGTTAGATGCATAAATATTTATGATTTCTATATCTTCTTGTTGATTTATCCCCTTTATTATTATATAGTGCTCTTCTTTGTCTCGTTACAGTCTTTGTTATAAAGTCTAGTTTGTCCCATATAAGTATTGCTGCTCTAGCCTTCTTTTGACTTGTATTTGCATGATAATTGTTTCTCTATCTCCTCACTTTCAATCTGGAGGTGTCTTTAGGCCTAAAATGAGTCTCTTTTAGGCAGCATAAATGGGTCTTTTTTTGTTTTGTTTTTATTTTTTTTTAATCCATTCTGTCACCTTGTGTCTTTTCCAAAAGTAATTTAGAAAGAGAAAGAGTGAGTGAATGGAGAGTGGAGGAGGAACAGAGAAAGAGGGAGAGAGAAACTCAAGGGAGATTCTGCAGGCTAAGCATGGAGCCCCACATGCGGTTGGATCTCCCCCACCAGAGCCAAAACCAAGGTTCAGTTACTTAACTGACTATGCCACTAGGGTGCCCCACCCTATATCTTTTGATTGGAGTGTTTATTCCACTTACATTCAAAGTAATTATTGATAGATATGCACTTAGTGCCATTTTATTACTTGTTTTGTGGTCGTTCCTGGAGATTTTCTCAGATCCTTTCTTCTCTTTCGTGTTCTGTTGATTTTCTTTAGTGATATATTTGGAATTCTTTCTCTTTATTCTTTGCATGTCTGTTAGTGGTTTTTAATAAATAGTTGCCATTAGGTTTGTGTATATAACCTTTTCTCCATGCAGCAGTCTGTATTAAGTTCAAGTTTGAACCCATTTTTTTCTCTTCTCTTCCTCACATTTCAGGTATATGTTACTATATTTTATATCCTTTTTGTGTGTGACTTCCTGGACTGATTTTTGGTTTGTTTATTTATTTATTAATTATAGAGAGGGAGGCAGAGACATATAGGCAGAGGGAGAAGCAGGCTCCCTGTGAGGAGCCTAAAGCGGCACTCAATCCCAGGACCCTGGGATCATGACCTGAGCCAAAGGCAGATGCTCAACCACTGAGTCACCCAGGGGTCCCTCCTGGAATGATTTTTACAGAAATATTCATTGTTGCTGCTTTTGTGTTTGCTGCTTTTATTCTGTCACTTTAGTGTCCCCTTCCCAAAGAATCCCCTTCAGTATTTCATGTAGTGCTGGTTTAGTGGTCAGGAACTCCTTTAGTTTTTGTTTGGAGATAAATTCTTTATTTTTCCTATTCTAAATGATACCTTGCTGAATATTCTTGGCTGTGGATTTTTCTCATTCAGCACTTTGAATATATCATGCTACTCTCTTCTGGCTTGCCAGGTTTCTGTTAGAGATCTCTAGCTAGCCTTATGGGTCTTCTCTTGTAAGTTAAGGACCTCTTTTGTTTTGCCACTTTTGAGATTCTTTTGTCACTATATTTTGAAAATTCAATTGCAGCATGCCTTGGAATTGGCCTGCTGTTGTTGATTTTGATGGGGGTTCTTGTGCCTCCTGAATCTGGATGTCTATTTCCTTTTCCAAATTAGGGAAGTTTTCAACTATTATTTCCTCAGATAAATTTTCTGCCCCCTTTTCTCTCTTCCTCTTCTGTGACTCCTGTAATAGGAGTGTTACTATGTTTGATGGAGTCACTGAGTTCCCTAAATTTGTTCTCATGTTCCATAATTCTTTTTCTCTTTTGTTCACCTTGAGTAATTTCCATTACTTTGTCTTCTAGGTCATTCATTTATTCTACTTATACAGCCTGCTGTTCATTGCATTAATTAAGCATGTTTCTAACCTTGTTTATTACACTCTTTGTCTCTGATTGATTCTTTTTTAACTCTTTTTATCTCTGTGGTAAGGTTCTCACTGATGCCTTCTGTTCTTTTCTTAAGCATGTGAATGTCCTTACGATCTTGTTTTAAATTCTCTATCAGGCATGTTGCTTATATTTATTTCATTTAGATCTCAGGCCCTGGCCTTATCTTGTTCGCTTATTTGGGATAAATTCCTTTGTTCTCATACTTTGTCTAGGTCTCTGCCTCTTTTTCTGTGTTAGGAAAGTTCAGTTATGTCTCCTGCTTCTACTGAAAGTAATGGCCTTATGAGGGAGAGATCATGCAGTTCCCAGGGCCTAGTGCTTCAGAAAGTATCTCTGGTGTGTACTGCATGTGGTCTGTTCTTATGTTCTGACTGCTCTGTCCTTCAGGCCTGTCTCCTTGCCTGCCATGGGCAGTATTTGGTCCTTGGCCTGAGTATGGTGAGTTTTAACTGGATGTGCTTTGGTCTGCTTGTGAAATGAGACCTGTTACCACCTCTACCAGAACAGAGGCCCTGCAAAACTCTGGTCAGGAGGCATGAGCTTTGTGCTGTTCTTCTGAGGGGGAGGGGCCGGCCACCCTGGGACTGAGGGAGTTGTGACTGAGAAGGGCAGTTCTATCAGAGTGCAGGAGGTTGTGCTTGATGTAAGCAAGTTTAGGCAGCCAGTGTTGGTACTGTGTGCTGCTTTTCTACATTTGGCTCTGTGTTTATGCTGAGGAGTGGGGGGAGGGAAATGGCACCAGACAGTTCTTTTGTTCTAGAGAAGTGTCTCTGGACTCTGCCTCTCAGGGATCCTCTGAGAGGAACAAATAAACCTCCCCAGTGTGTGCCTCAGGCACTCTTAAGATCACTCCACACTGTGCTTCTGGGTGGTTTGCCTGCCTTCTCTCCAGGAGCAGCACAGTGCCCTCAGGGCTCTATCACAGACAAGCCCACTGACCTTTAAAACTCCATGCTTTAAGCCCCGCTGGTTGCAAGAACTCATGAAATTCAGCTCTTCTTGTTTTCTAAGCCAGTGGCTTGATGGAAATGTTCTTGTGTATTCCCTTGTGTGTATGCCTCTCTCTCTCTACCCCTATCCTTCTTCTTCTTTTTTAAAAAGATTTTATTTATTCATGAGAGACGCAGAGAGAGAGAAAGAGTAGGAGACACAGGCAGAGGGAGAAGCAGGCTCCCTGCAGGGAGCCCGATGTGGGACTCCATCCTGGGTCTCCAGGATCATGCCCTGGGCCAAAGTCAGTGCTAAACCGCTGAGCTACCCAGGCTGCTCATCTTCTCCCTTTCCCTCTTTAGTCCTCTCACCCTTCTCTGTGACCATGGCTCTCTCCCCTCCGCAGCGGCCATAATCTGTTTCTCCCCTAAGTCACATCTCCACACTTACTACCTTCTTCAGTATGGCACCTTCTCTCCCTTTAGTTGTGGAGTTTGTTCTGTCAAGTCTTCAGGTCATATTCTGGGCTATTTAGGATGATTTCATATTATTATGGGTTCACGGGACAAGGTGAACCTCGAGTCCTCATACTCCAGTGCCATCTTCCTGCTGCTTTGTGATTATCCTTTTTTAGACTACTTTTTTTTTTAAGATATTATTTATTCATGAGAGACAGAGAGGCAGAGACATGAGCAGAGGGAGAAGCAGGCTCCCTGTGAGGAGCCTGATGTGGGACTTGATCCCAGGACTCTGGGATCACACCCTGAGCCAAAGGCAGATGCTCAACTGCTGAGCCACCCAGGCATCCCTTTTATACTACTCTTATAAGTTTCCTCTAGAGTTATGTGAGCTTCATAAAATGAATTAGAGAGTGCTACCTTTTACAGTTCTCTGAAAGAGTTTGTGTAAGATTGGAATCATTTTTTTTTCTTGAATATATAATAGCAATCAGAACTTGTGCTTTTCTTTGTGGGAAAATTTTGACTCTGGATTCAGTTTTCCTAAAGTTTTATCTATAAGACTCTTCATGTTTTCTGTTTCACTTGAGAAACTTTGGTAGTTAATTGACTTTCTTTAATTCATTGGGGTTGACTCTACTATGCTTTACAAACTCTGAATATTTTTCTTATTATGGTAAAAATGTACACAATGTAAATTTTACCATTTTAACCCCCCCTCCTTTTTTTTTTTTTTTTTTTTTTTTTAAGAAAAACAGAGTACCTGGTTAAGGGGGACAGAAGTGGAGAGGGAGAGGGAGTTCTTAGGCAGGCTCCATGCCCAGCTCGGAGCCCAACTTGGGGCTCCGTTTCACAACCCTGAGATCAAGATCTGAAGTGAAATCAGAGTCGGATATAAAACCACTGAGCCATCCAGGAGCTCCCCATTTTAATCATTTTTAGGCCTACAATTTCATGACTTTAGGTACAATTATAATGTTGTGTAACCATCACTACTATTCCCAAAATATTTTTCATCATCTTAAATAGAAACTCTACTCATAAGCAGTAATTCATTTCACCCTTCCTGCCCTCGGTAACTTCTATTTCGCTTTCTATCCTTCTGAATTTGTCTATTGTAGATAACCCATATTAGTATAATTTTTATATGTATATACATATATAAATCATATAAGTAGAATTACCTACATATATATATATGTGTGTATAATTTGACCTTTTTGTCTGGTTTATTTTATTTTGTATTTTCAAGGATTATCATTGTTTACAGCATCAGAATTTCATTCTGATTTAATGGTCAAATAATACTCTATTTTACAGACACAGTGCATTTTATTCATTCATCTGTGATGGACAGAGCCACTGTTCCACTCTTATGAATAACACTGCTGTGAACAAGTATATGCTGAGTCCCATTTTCAGTTCTCCTGGGCATATACCTAGAACTGGAATTGTTAGATCATTTGGTGATTCTATGTTTTTAACTCTTTGAGGAACTACCAAACTCTTTTCTGCACTGGCTGCACCACTTTATCTGCTGTATCCCACCAGCAATGTATCAGGGTCAGATTTCTCCATATCCTCCATCCTCTGCAACACTTACATTCCTTTTTTGGATAATAGCCATTCTTGTGATGTGAAGTGATATCTTACTGTGGTTTTGATTTACATTTCCCTACTGATTAATGATCAGAATCATTTCATATACTTATCATTTGTGTGTCTTATTTGGAGATAGGTCTATTTGAGTCCTTTGGTACTGACATTTTCTGTTGTTGAGTTGTAGGACTTCTTTATATATTCTAGGTATTAAAACCTTACTAAATTTTGATTTGCAAATATTTTTCTCTCTCTGTGTTGTCTTTTCACCCTTTTGATAGTGCTGTTGGTGTATAGTAGTTTTAAATTCTGGTTAAGTCAAAGTGACATCATGCCTAATGACACGGTAGAACTTCATAGGGTTCCGTCTTTTCAGTGAAACAACCAATAAACTGGAGAAAACGACTAGAATCAACTGTTTTAGACTCTGGACCTTGTTCAAACTCTGAAAAGAACTAGGAGAGTGTTTGATTGAAGGGAAAGGCTGTTGCTCTTTGGTAGAGGGCTCCAAAATTTAAGGTTGTGTGTTTTGATTGGTCTGACAGATTCCTGAGGACTGGACATTGATGTTTGCTGAAATTTAAAGTGACAGTACCTCCTTCACGTTTTGGAGTCAGATATTTAAGGAAATCTTTGTCAGGTGATTGGCTGGCCATCAGACAGCATGGAACAGAAGCTTCACAAGGAATACATACATACTTTGCAAGATAGTTAATAAAAGTCACAAAGGAATTGTTCCTTCTATCAATAAGCAAAAATCAGCAATCTAGGAGGAGTGGGACAGTTAGAGTTCTAGAGTTACCATAATCGCCAGATCTCTTTGTGTTTAACTTACTTGGGGTTCCCCCACACACACACTCCCAACCCCTACTTCTTAGATATGTAGATTCATGACTTCCATCAAATTTAGGCTATTTTCAACCATTATTTTTTTGTATTATCCCACAAGTCCCTCAGGTTCTGTTCAATTTTCTTTATCATTATTTTCATTCTATTCTTCATACTGGATAATTTGAACTGACTTGTCTTCAGGCTTGCTGATTATTTCTTCTGCCTGTTCAGATCTGCCAGCTCTGTCAAATTCTTGCTTCCTACGAATGAATTCTATTTCCTGATTTCTTTAAATACTTTATATTTTTTGTTGTTGAAACCTGGACATTTTGAGTAGTATATTGTGGTAACTTTGGAAGTCAGGTTCTCTTCAGGAATTGATTTTGTTGCTTGTTGAGGTCTTCAGTTGCCTAATTGTATAGTGGCTTTCCTAAACTGTTTTCACAAAGCTTTCCTTGTGCCCATTACTGACCTGTTATCTTGGCACTCAGCCTGTGACATCTCAGAAGTTTTGTTAATGTGTGGAATTTTTTTTAAGTGTATATGCCTCTTTAGATGTTCTGATAGGTGCCACCAAAGAAGCTGCTGTATTCTGGGGGTGCTGAATAAAGCCAGCCATCCTAGCTGACCCTCAGGGAACTCATCAGTTGGAGTGATAAAATACTTTATGTTCTGCATTTCTGTGGTGTTTCTTCATACATTCTTTTTTTTTAATTTATTTATTCATGAGAGACAGAGAGAGAGAGAGAGAGAGAGAGAGAGAGAAGCAGAGACACAGACAGAGGGAGAAGCAGGCTCCATGCAGGGAGCTCGATGTGGGACTCGATCCTGGGACTCCAGGATCTCCCTGAGCCAAAGGCAGATGCTCAACTGCTGAGCCACCCAGGCGTCCCTCCTCATATACTCTTTAACTCATTCCTCTCAACTAGAAGTTTAGGTGATTAAATTCAGGCTGAATCTTGTTTGGTAATAGTACTCCATAGAAGATGCTTCATATTCATATGAAGAATATACTTCATATTGCATCAGGAAGCAAAGAATGTCTAGTAAAGATTGTTAGTAGAATAGTATTGAGGTTGACTGGCCAGATCACATAAAGTTGTTTATCTTAATTGATCTTTAAAGATATTTCTGCTGGGTTTAGAGGTCCAGCAAGGCAATTATTCTATTTAACACTTGGAAGATGCCTTTCTACTGTTTTCTGATTTACATTGTTGCTGGTGAGAAGTAGGCAATCGGTCTTACTTTTGTCTTGTTTGATGATAAGCCATCTGTTTTTTTTCTTCTTTGCTTTTAAGATTTTTCTCTTGGTAGGATTTATCACTTCACTTCTGCAAAATTCTTGGTTGTTGTATTTGCTCTCAAGCCTTTCTGAGACAATGATTAAATACTTGTTTTATATTCTATATGTATATATCTATTTCTGGAGTCCATTCTGTTCCATTGTTTGTATTTCTGTCCTACATAATACCATCCTGTCTTGATTACTGTAGCTCTATAGTAAGTCTTGAAATCAGATCACATAAGCCCTCCAAATTTATTTTTCAAATTGTTTTTGCTATTCTTGTCCTTTTGCATTTTCATATAAATTTTAGCATCAGTTTGTCAGTTTCTACAAAAAGCCTGCTGGTATTTTAATTGGAATTGCACTGAATCTTTAGCTCAGTTTGGGGAGAAGGAATATCCTAACCATGTTGAATGTTCCATTCCAGGAACATGTTTAAGGTCTCTCTTAAGGGTGATCATTAAATTTTGTTTCTTAGTTTTCATTATACAGGACTAACATGTAATTTGATAAAAATGTTCCTGTGTCATGTGTTTTTGTTTGGTTTGTTTTTGTGTGAGTATGCTTTATAATTTTTTACATAGGTGATTGCTTCTTGTGACTTTAAACAATTATACTTATCCTTTTCCAACCTGCTTACCCTTTATCTTTATCTTGCCTTTTTTTGTACTAATTAAAAGAGCTTGGAATAGAAGTTTTGAGTGGAAGTCCTTGATTTCTTCCAAGTCACACCAGAAAGCATTTAGTATTTCATCATTAAATATGTTAAGTGTAAGATTTTCAAACATGGCTTTTATCAGGTTGAGGAAGTTTCATTCTATTCCTAGGATACTGAATGTATCTTTATCTTGTATGGGTGCTGAATTTTTCAAGGATGATCATACTAAGACTTTTCTCCTTTGTTAATGTAGTGAATTACTGTAATTGATTTGAATGCTCAACCAGCCTTGCATTTCTATGATAAACTTTATTTAACCATGATGTATTATCCTTTTTATGTGTTTCTTCCCTTGATATTCTGATATTTTGTTAATGGTTTTTGTTAATCTTTGTTTATGAGACATACTAATCTGTACATTTCTGTCCTGCCTAATTGCATCTGATTTTAGTATCAGGACATTATTGGCCTTATAAAATGAGATGAGAAATGTGTTTCTTCTCTGTTTTCTAAGAGTTGTTTATAGCTGATACTATCTTCTTTTTATGTTTGACAGAATTCACCAGTGGTTCCTTCTAGAGCTAGACTTTTCTTTGAGGGAACGTTTGGAAACAACTTCAGTTTCTTTAATTGATACAGGGCTATTCAGGTTTTCTTTTTTTTTTTTTTTTAAGATTTGGGGTAATTCTGCCTTTCAAAGAATCAGTACATTTATTCAAGTTGATCACAGTATTCTCCTGTTACTTTAAAGTCCACAAAGTCTGTACAATGGCCTCTATTTTATTTGATTTTTTTCATTATTAGTTTTTGATAAATCTAGCTAGAATATTAATTTTAACAACCCATCCCCCCTCACCTCCCAAACTAACTTCTGTTTCATTGCCTTTTTTGTTTTCCTTTATTCCCGTTTTCTTTCTCAGTACTTTTCTACTCATTATTTCCTTCATTCTGCTTTCTTTGGGATTAATTTGCAGTTCTTTTTCTAGATTCTTGACATAGAAGTTTCCTAGATCGTTGATTTTTGTTTTTTTAATCAACATGGAAATAAGTTCAATTTCCACATAGTTGGGGATTTTCCAGTTCCATTTCTAATTTCTAAGTTAATCTCATTGTGATCATGGAACAATGTTGTGTGTTTTTAGTTCTTTTAATTTATTCATACTTGTTTTGTTGCTCAGCATATGGTATTTCTGGGTATATATTCCAGACACACTTAATATGTATTCTGCTATCATTGGGTATTCTTTCAACATCATTTGTATCAAGTTATTTGATTCTTTTGTTCAAGTTGTTTATGTCTTTGTAAGGAATTTACCCCTTTATCATTATATATTGTCCCACTTTACATCTGGTAAAGTCTTCCAGGTTTTATAGACTAATTGTTGAATGTGTATCTGTTTCTGTCCTTTTTATTTTTTTAAACTGTGTGCATATTTAATTGGATTTCTTGTAGATAACATTTAATTAGGTCTTTTGTTAAATACATGTGTATGTATGTATGTTTAAGTAGGAAGCCATCAGTGGCATCGATAGGACCATGGACAGAGCATCATTTAGTCCTTTTCCTTTAAAATGCAGAAAAATATAATACTGAAGTGTTAATTTTTTAATAGGTGATTTCCTTGTTTAGCTTCTCCCCAGCACATACTCTATATTCTTACTTTTGGTATTAGCTGAAAGAAGCAATTTATAGCATTTGTGAGACCCATTTCCTTTTCTCTTTAAAGTTGACTACCTGCTTGCCTTTTGGATCTCACCTTTTCCCTTTAAAAAATGGGAGTTGAGGGATCCCTGGGTGGCGCAGCGGTTTAGCGCCTGCCTTTGGCCCGGGGCGCGATCCTGGAGACCTGGGATTGAATCCCACGTCGGGCTCCCGGTGCATGGAGCCTGCTTCTCCCTCTGCCTGTGTCTCTGCCTCTCTCTCTCTCTCTCTGTGGCTACCATAAATAAATAAAAAATTAAAAAAAAATGGGAGTTGAATTATGTTTTTATAGTATTCCCATTCTTCCCAGGATAGCGTGTCAAAAGAACCCCTTTTTTTCATATAGGCATTCAGTTACTTACTATATAGTATGCAGTGTCCTGTTTTTCTTGTACTCTTAAATTGTGAGGTTGGAATGAAACTTGAGACACAAATTTAAGATACATTCAGCATTGAGTCCCATTGTTACTTTTAGTTATGCACTTTCTTTTCCTACTGGTACTTTTAGGTAGAGGTGCATTTATTAACCTGAATTCATTTGTAGCATTAGTAGATCATACTTTGAGGAAATCAGATAGATGAAGTCATGCTGATCTTTTCAGAAGGAGTCCCCTGTTATCTGATTTTAGTTATAATGCACAGGTTTACTAAGTAACCATCTTGACATCATTAGGTCCTTTTTATACATTTATTCATAGAATCCTTAGAACAGTCCTACCTCAAATTTATTCTGATGAGTGTGAAACATGTAGCACAACTGGAACACAGCAAACTCACAATATGGTAACCATTATTATGATTATCATTTACTGTTGTTTTACAGAAGAGGAAATGGAGGCTCAAAAGGTTTTAGGGGTTATAGAGCAATCAATCCAAAGAAGGCACCTAGGTCTATATGGTTTTAAGCAGCATATTCTATTTTTTTTAATTTAAATATGTTCCATGTAGAATGTATACAAGATGTGTCATTAGGCTAGATTCAAATCCCAGATTTGCCACTTAGTAGTTGTATGACCCTGGGCAAGTGATGGTGATTAGTTTTCTGATCTGTAAGATGGGGATTATACTTATTAATTTACGAGAGCTGGGTTGCTCTGAGGGCTACTAGTACCCTAGCAGCTAGTCTAGAGTTAGAAGTCTAGAGTCTAGAGTTAGAAGAGAAAAAACCTGCTTGCTCTGACAAAAGCAAGCAGGTTTTTTACTAGGCCTGAGGTCTCATTTGCACCCATCTTCTCAGCGTTGGAAGCAGTTTAGTTGAACAATAGACATGTTTTGAAGTTAGTACTGGAGAGGAGCTGCTACTGCTGCTGCTTTGCTCTTTCCTGGGCCTACCCACTGTCCAGACTTGTATGCTAATCATTCCCATGCTTTTTATAGTTGATCATCTGTGTACGCTTTCCTATATAATAATTTATTTGAATTGTATTGGATTTTTTTTAACTTGAATGGTATATGTATTCTTCTAGGACTTCTTCACTTAATATAATATTTTTTGGGATTCAGTTGTGTTGGTGTCTGTAGTTAAAGTGTAGTGATGTCATTGGTGTATTTTACTATTTGAATATATCACAGTATTTAGTTTCTACTGTTGATGGACATTTGGATTGTTTCCAGTTGTGGGCTTTTATGAAAAATGCTGTGATGAACGTTCTTGAACATCTCTCCTGATGCTGAAGTATGAGTTTCTCAGTGTTGGAATTCTGGATCATAGGGTATGTGTATTACTAAGGGAGTTTATTAGTCATTCACCAAGTATTTATTGAGTGTTCAGGTACATTTTTAGGTTCCTTGGAATATTGCTGAATTAAATAGACACCAATGATTTACATTCTATTTGGGATCTCCAGATAATAAATAGTAAATATAAATAAATATAAAGATAAATGCTATGAGGGACAAGAGAGCAGGATAAGGGGATCATTTGTACAGGAAGGTGGGTTGGGGTGCAGGCGTCATTAAAGGTAACATTTTTTTTTTAATTTTTTAATTTTTTTAAAGGTAACATTTTAAAACAGACTTAAAGTTATGTACCACCTAAAAATTTTTCAAGCTAACCAAAAAAGCAACTGTGACCTTTAAACACACAGCAATGAATGATTAAAAATCTCCACAATTCTTAGAGAATTATTTTTTCTTTGTTAATCAGATCTTAATCCTTACAGATTCTGAAGGGACATGTTCTGAGTGCTAAACTCTATTAGTTTGTGCAGGGAACTATAAGTGTACTCAGACTTGGTTGAATAGAAGTTACATTTCCCGGGGCACTTGGCTGACTCAGTCAGTAGAGCATGGGACTCTTGATCTTACAGTTGTGAGTTTGAGCCCCACATTAAGTATAAAGATTCACTTAAAAAAAATTGAAATCTTTAAAGCAAATGACATTTCCCCCTTAACTTTATGGTTAAAAAGGTATTGTTAAGTTAGCATGTATTTGGATTCAAATTCATGTAGGACAAATTCCACACCTTAAACAGATGAGATTCTTTTTGTTTTTAAGTTCTTAGTTTATTAATCCTCTCATGAAAAATTTGCACAATCACCACAGATAGTTACTGCAAAACTTTTGTGCCCTTTTGCCAGCGCCAACATTCTTTTGCAATCCACCTGATTTTCTTCATTCTGTCCTTGTGCTCCTTTTCAGATTTTCTTGACATCCTTTTCTTCTCATGGGCCATGTCTTGCATGTCTACGTTTGGGTTTGTTTTTCCTTGCATAATCCACGGAATCACAAATCATGCCAAAGCCAGTTGTCTTGCCACCACCAAAATGAGTTCTGAATCCAAATAAAAAGATGACATCTAATGTAGCCTTGTACATTTTGGCTAGTTTTTCTCGAATTTCTGTCTTAGGTACTGTTGCCTTTCTGGGGTGAAGAACATCAATGACTGTCTATTTTTTTATGTTTTTTTTTTAAAGATTTTATTTATTTATTCATGAGAGACACAGAGAGAGAGAGAGGCAGAGACACAGGCAGAGGGAGAAGCAGGCTCCATGCAGGGACCCTGACATGGGACTGATCCTAGGTCTCCAGGATCACGCCCTGGGCTGAAGGTGGCGCTAAACCGCTGAGCCACCGAGGCTGCCCTATTTCTGCTGAAGTAGTTGGTTCGCTGCGAACTTCCTGGTCCTCCACATAGTTACCGTGTTGTTCATGAGGGCAGCTGAGCTTCAAGCAGCCAGGAAAGAAAAGAGAGCCACAAATGGATTCTTAATTTGTGGACTAATATCTTATATATCAAAATGATGTGATCAATTAACCTGTGGTTTTCTAAACAGTTTTGTAAAGGGTAATGGAAGAGCCTGCACCTGGATCAGTCAGCTAAGAGTTCAAATCATAATTCCAGATTAACCAGAGTTTCTGATCTGTTTCCTCATTTTTATGAGGGTAATGCAGTGCATACAAGGAGAACACTAAATAAATGTCAGTTCATTTTAGGGTTTGGGGTTTTTTTTTGACTTTATATTTTGAAATAATAATAGGTTGATGGGAATTTACAGAGAGATCTCATCATGTACCCAGTTTTCCCCTGTGATTACATCTAATGTAACTAGTACAAAACAAAACAAGGAAATTAACATTGGTACAACAGTGCCTATAGTTCTTTGCCACTTTGTCAGGTGTAGATTCATATATTCATCATCACAATCAATACACTTCTGTTCCTGTTTTATTCCATCACCACCAGTGCTCTCTTTGTAGTCCTATCTACCCTTTCCTCACTCCATACTCCATCATCCCTAACTTCAGGCAAAGCACTGTTTTCTATCTCTATAATCTTGTCATTTTAAGGATGCTACATAAATAGAATCATAAGTGACCTTTGAAATTAGCTTTTTTTCCACTCAGAATGCTGCCCTTAAAATCCAATCAATTTGTTGCATGTATTAAAAGTTATTTCCCTTTTATTGCTAACTAGCATTCCATGGTATGGATATAGCACAGTTTACTTAATCATTAACTTATTTCAGGAGATTTGGGTCTTTTCAAGTTTGAGGTGATTATGAATAACGCTGAATTAAGTTAGTGTTCAGATTTTTGTGGACTTAAGTTTGTTCCTTTGGAATGCCCTGGAGTGTGATTAATTCATATGATAAATATTATGTTTAATTTTTAAGAAACTGCAAAGCTGTTTTATATTCCCCCTTGGGAATGTATGAGTGATCCAAAATAAAAATAGTGGCAATACCTATGTACTCCTATCTCATCTTGATTTTAAATTTGCGTTTACCTGATGGCTAGTGATGTGTGTTTATTTTCCATTTGTGTATCCTCATTGGTGAAATGTCTCTTTATGTGTTTTGCCCATTTTCTAATTGGGATGTTTGTTGTTTCATTGTTGAGTTTTGAGAGTTTTTTATATATTGTAGATATGAATCCTTTGTCAGATCTGTGCTTTGCAAATATTTTCTCCCCGTGTGTAGTCGTTTTTTTTTTTTTCCATTTTCACAAGCCTTTTGCAGAGCAAAAGTTTTTAACGTTGATGAAATCAAATTCATCCATATTTTTCTTTAATGGGTTGTGTTTTTGATATAAGAGCTTTTAAAGTACAAGGTCCTTAAGGTTTTCTCCTGTTTTCTTCTAAAAGTTTTATAGTTTTGTGTTTTATATTTAAATCTGATCCACTTTCAGTTAATCTTACATAAAATGTGAAATTTAGATTGAGGCTCAATTTCTTGTGTATGAATACCCAGTTACTCCGTTGCAATTTGTTGAAAAGACTTTGCTTCCAATTATTCCAATAATTCCAAAAGTGTGAATTATTTTCACACTTTTGTCAAAAATCAGTTGGACTGATTTGTGCTAGGTGTATTTCTGGATGCTCTTTTCTGTTCCTTTCATCTATGTGTCTATCCTTCCTTTTGCCAATACCACCCTGTCTCAGCTACTATATCTATATAAGTCTTAAAATTGGGTAGTAATTCCTCTCACCTTTTTTTTTTTTCAAAATTGCTTTAGCTAGTCTTTTCCACATAAATATTGGAATAATATTGTCTATACTTATAAAAAAAATCTTGCTTAGGATTTAGATAGAATATACTGGTTTATAGGTCAACTTAGGGAGAATTGACATCTTTATTGCAATGAATCTTCCAGTCCATGAACACGTTACATCCCTCATCAGCATTTTGTGCTTTCAGTGCTAAGATAATTTATGTGTCTTGTCAAAAATGAGTTGGCCCTACTCGTGTGGCTCTTTTTCAGTTCTCGATTCTGTTTTATCCATCTGTGTCTATCCCTTGGTCAGTAACATTCTTGATTATAGTGGCTATAAAATAAGTCCTGAAATTGGATAGAACAGTTCCTCTATTCTTGTTTTCTTTTTTTTTTATTTTATTTATTTATTCATGAGAGACAGAGCGAGAGAGAGAGAGGCATAAACACAGGCAGAGGGAGAAGCAGGCTCCATTCCTTGCAGGGAGCCTGACGTGGGACTCGATCCTGGGTCTCCAGGATCACACCCTGTGCTGAAGGTGGCGCTAAACCACTGAGCCACCCGCGGTTTATATATTGTGCTCCTTGTTTTCTTGTTTTCTATATTGACTTAGCTACTATTGTACATTTGCCTTTCTATATACATTTTAAAATCTTCTCTATATCTACAAAAAAATGTTGCTGGGATATTAGGAATTGTGTTAAACCCACAGCTTACATTAATGAGAATTGACGTCTTATATGCATGTAAGTCCATGCATATAAGTACATGTTTTGCTAGGTTTACACCTAAGTATTTTGGTTTGTTTGGAGCCAATTTTCAAATAGCTATAGGGCTATTCAAATTATTTCATACTGGATAAGTCATAGGAGTTTGTACTTTTTGAGGAATTTGTTTCGCTTACATTGTTAAATTTCTGTGAGTAGTGTTAGTATTCCTCTAATATCCTTTTGATGTCCACATGGTTTGTAGCTATTCCATTTTTCATTCTTTGATAAATTGTATTTTTTCCTTTGTCATCTTCAGTCTTATTAAAGTTTTGTTAATTTTATTGGCCTTTTCAAATAACCAGCTTTTTGTTTGATTGACTTTTCAGTTTTCAATTCCATTGGTCTCTGCTCCTAGTATTTATTTTCTGCCTCGTGAGAGGTTGAAATTGAAGTCCATGTTCCTTTTGCTGCATCCCCTGACATCTGAAGGGGAGGGTCTCCTCCTGACTACTGGTGGATAGTGTGAAAGTCTCTTGATACCTCTTGATAATTCCCTGGCTGATAGGAGCATGAATGTCTGTTTACTACTTCCCATTGTTCTTCATTGACATATCTAAGGGATGGGTACAGCTCGAGGTTACTGGTAGGCAGTAGTAAAAGCCTTTTCTAACACCAACCCAGCATGGAGGTAGAGGAGTACCTCATTCCTCTCAGGGAGGTGCAAAATTTCAGGTTCTTCATGTGGTCTCCACTAGTACTGCAGGGGGCCTCATTAGCATCTGGTAAGGATGAAAGCCCCAGCTCCAGGTTTCTCTGACAAACCACAGCAGTGTGTGGTTGGGTTACTTGGTTTCTGCTTGGCCAGGATGGAAGTCTGTGCTTCCCCCTGGCCCTTTGCTGGTGGGAAAAGGAGCACAGTTTTATCTGTGGTGTTTGGCTGAAGTAGAGCAGTTACTGTCTAAAAATTTTGTCTTGGTACATTACCTATTTCCTGGTCCTTTGGACAGAGCAGGTTTCTATGGGGTATTTTTTGTTGTTGTTGTTTACACCTGTTGATGATGTTCATAGGCTGGTGACTTCATGAACACCCACTTTGGAATATATGAGGCTAAAAGAAAATCCAGTGAACTCACCACTGTGTTGTTCTTTTTGTTTTGTTTTGTTTTGTTTTGTTTTTTTTCTGTATTGTTCTTTGGATCCTGAAGACTCTAGATAATCTGCTGCCTTCCCTCTACATTTCAGTCTTATGATTGTTTCATGTAGAATGCCTGATTTTTAGCTGTACTTGTCTGGAAGAATAGGGAAAAATATGTGTACTCAATCTTTTGTGAAATGCATTTTCTCATAATTTGCAGATTTTTATTCTTTGTTAGTAACATGTATTAGGTACATCTTTTTCCAGTTTGAGCCTTGTCTTATTTTCTTCATGGTAATCTTTTGACTACCTATAGTTCTTAACCTAAATGAAAT